>NW_020799112.1:11953219-12001768 GCF_003259725.1 Athene cunicularia
CTTCTCTCTGGCGGGGAAGGTGGATGGCTTGGCTGTTCTCAGGGGTATAATTTGACGCTCCTTGTAAGTCATGTCATGCTTACTGAGATCTTTTCCTTCTCTAGTCATAGTACTGACTAGAGAGCATCACAGATCAGGAGTTTGCCATCACCTTGATGACTTATCTTCTTAGGGTTGGGGTTATTTAGATAATCTGGCTTTGGTAGTTTTCTGCATTAGTATCTCTTGATAATGAAGGAGTGGGGCAGTTACTGGAGAGATCCTAATTTCTAGGGAGGTGTCTCTGCCTTTGCATATCCTTGTAGCATCTCAGATTTTAAAACAGTAAAAAATACTTATGAGCATATAATAACTGTCGAAGCAGTTTGGAGGTGTGAAAGAGAGTTCAGAATGCTGGTAATGGCATACAGAGCAAGTCTCTGAGAAACAGAAACACAAATTGTTGATCTCCAGCATTGTTTGAAAAAGAATATCACTGTGACAGTGTACTACGATGAGATAAACGTAGTGCTGATGAGTTGATGGTAATTAATAACAAGAATACTACTTTATGTGCTCTTGTGCCAGTGTTGCAACTTACAAAAAGTAGAACCATGTGACCATATAAGTGTGTTTGTATTGTGTTGAAATTAAAGAGGGAGAAAAGCATGTTGGACTGGACAAGGCCAGTCATGGAAGTTTGAGTTCTTTATGGTAAAAAGCTCATCCACTGTCAGTAACTTTTCTGAGTTGCTTCTGTTTCATATATGCTTAGCTAAAATCAAAAAATGTCTAAAGCATTTCACTGTTCTGGATTTAAAAAAAAATGGGAAATTTAGTGTTTTCTTGGAGAACTTGGTATTATTTGTAGTGGCTGAAGATGAGACCTGCAGCTGAAGCTGAACTCTAAATTGTGTAGTGCTTGGAAATAAATATGAATTTTATTTTTTTTATTCTGCTATGGAAAACAAGTGAGCTTTACTTGTCTTGTTGAGCAACATTGAAGTGAGGCAGTCATAAATATATGACAATTATAGAAGAAAATAAATGTTTTGTACTATTGTTTTCTTTTAATATTCCAGACCATTCAAAAATGTGACAGAGTACGATGGGCAAGATGCATGTGGCTCTAACAGCTGGAACATGGTCGATGTTGACCTGCCACCAAACAAAGAGAACAATCCAGGAATTCTACTGCAGGGGTTGAAACCTTGGACTCAATATGCCATTTATGTCAAGGCTGTTACCCTCACGATGATGGAAAACCATCATATTCATGGAGCAAAAAGTGAAATTGTATACATACGAACTAATGCTGCAGGTGAGAGCATGGGCTTTTGGGTAGGAGTTAGATAATGCTGCAGGTGTGCTTATTATATCATTACGCAAGTTCTGTTGTTAATGCAGAAATTGAATTTAGGTGCAGATGATGTGCATAATGCTAGAAAGTTTCAGTAATTATGAAAGCAGCATTAAGATCTTAATTTAAACTCTGTGGTTGTTCAGACGTTGTTTTCATTGGGAACTGTGAGAGTTTTTTGGAGTTTGGGATTCAGACTTTGTTCCATTGGTGACGGTAAGTTAACATACAATTTTGGATTGGGACTGTAAGTGGTTGCAGTTGAACCCTTAATAACCATTGTTAGGGCTTAAGTAGGAAATCTTTTTGTTGAAATAGATGTGTTTTTTCTTGCAATATAGAAATGGATTGGGATTCGGTTCATCAGCTTGCATCGAAATACATTGTAGAATGCTCTAAATACCTTCCTTTTTTTCCTTTCCCCCCCCCCGCCCAGTGCCATCCATTCCTTTGGATGTTATTTCAGCATCCAACTCCTCATCCCAACTGATTGTGAAATGGAATCCTCCGTCTCTTCCCAATGGCAACCTCTCATACTACATCGTACGATGGCAGCAGCAACCTCAGGACAGTTACCTTTACAGACACAATTACTGCTCCAAAGGTAGGAAAATGAAACGTGGTTGTGTTGAAATGCCTGTGATTCTTACCTGCCAGTATACTTTATTGATGAGCTAAAGTCTGTGCCCCGCTTCACAACTCTTTTGTGAATAACAGCAAGTAGAAGGAAATGGGTAAACATGGATTGTTGCTCTGTTCATAATATGGAGAGAGAAGAAACAAGCTGCCTTTGTTAATTTCTTTTAAGATAAAGTCCCAATTCGAAGATATGCTGATGGGACCATTGATACAGAAGAAGCTACTGAACCCACCAAGCCAGAGGGCTGTGGGGGAGAAAAAGGACCTTGTTGTGCTTGTCCCAAGACAGAGGCAGAAAAGCAAGCTGAGAAGGAGGAGGCAGAGTACCGGAAAGTCTTTGAGAACTTCCTTCACAACTCCATCTTTGTCCCCAGGTAATGGATTTTGGACACTTTCTCTTTGCAGTGGGGATAATAATTTATTTTTTTAACGTTTCCTAGAGCTGAGACTTCCTGGACATGAAAGCATATGTAGATAACATCTAAACCACATAAACGTTGCCTTTTTCTTTATGTGAGATCATCCACAGTCTTGCTTTGCAGTTTCTGTTATTCACTGATTTTCAATTCTTTCTCTAAATTTTAGCTAATAGTAATGGTTCTTACCTATATTGTTCAAGGACTTTAGTGATGGTTTCTTTTCAGAGTCAAGAGTCACTTGAGGAGCTCTTTGTCTATGAGGGTTTCAGAGATGAGCAACATGTTGCAGACAAAGGGTTTCAGATGTAATCTTTCTCTAAATAGCCATTTAAGTGCTTGTGTTCCTAATCTGAAGATTTATTTGCCTTTGAAATTGAGGGCATAGTCACCTCACGGAATTGAAACCGGTCTTCCTTTCTCACTGCACTAATTGCAAAGGCATATTGGTTTCCTGGGTCTGTGCTGCAGAGAAGTATTAAATATGCCCACTCTTCCATGATAAACACTACCGCTTACACATTAAGTGGAATAGTAACGATTTTATGCTGCAACATAGAGTAGATACTACTGAATTAATTGGCGATTTTGATCCTTGAGTTTCCAATTTATCCTTCATGTAAGCCGTTCTTACTTGAGATAATTGGATCCTGGGGCCTAGCACACAGTGTATAGCTTTTATGTTACAGTCTATAAGCAATCGAATTTCAATTGTGCATGTTATCTTGTTGTCTCTGGCAGGTGAAGTTTATGGTCAAGTCCAGTGTTTGCAAACTCTGAAATGTGACATTGCTGCTCATTAAAATTGATTTATATCACTCTCCATTGTGATTTTTTTGGACCTTTATTCAAGGTTGTGTTGGATTGACTTGTTTGGGATTGGAACTGATACATGTGCAGAACTTCTTATTTCTATCCAAAAAATGAGGAAATAAATACTGCCTCTCTTTGGAAGTGCGAAGTATTGTATCTGAGCAGTGTTTGAGTCACATTTATCATTTGTGGTTGAACTTGGGCAGTGTGTCCCTACTAATGATGAGAACCGACAGCAAAAATGAGGTACAGAGAAATAACAGTCACCATGACTGGCTAGGACGTAATTCCTGAGCAGTGTGGAGTCTCGTAAATGTGATCTGATTTTTGGACTGTATGAAATAGCACAGCAAGGATTTTGAAAGGCAAGTGTTGGGTCTAAACAACCTAAAAGTCTGCTGCAAAGGAATTTTTTTATTTCACCAAAGCTTTGTTATTTAAAATGTGTTATCTTCTCCAAAATTTTCTTGTGTTCTCCTCCTCCCAAAGGAAACAAACTAACAGAACCTTGAACTCAGACAGTAACAAATAAACTGACCAGTTCACAAAGGATTTCCTGAAAGCTTGTCTGTTTTCCTTTTTTCTTAACTTACTGTCATAAGGGTGTGTTTTGTAACAGCAAGGGCAGATAAGGTACAACTCAGAAATAGCTGCAGAGCTAAGCAACTTTAAAGTGACTGTATGTCAGGGAAATTAAAGATTATGAGCTAGTGAGACATCTCCATGGGACAAATCTAAGCAGCTCATTACTTGCTCATGTCTATTTTTTTTCTCTTTCCCAAGGGAGAAATCAGTTAATGTGTTAGTGCAAGCCTCTGTGGTAGTATTTGCTTCCAGTGTTCTACCTGTCTCCAGGATATTATGAAAGAGATGCAGCATGTAATACGGCGTGAAAATATTTGACTGGGTGATTTTAAGTTTCTTGAAAAAGCGTGTTGGTCTAATCTTGTGTGCAACTTCTGGATGACCCCATGTTTATTACTGCAGTGGTGAGGTAGATTTCAAACATTAGGACTCTGGTTATTCTTGGTGACACAACCACAGGAGGATGAGTTATTCTTCAAGTTTTTAGTTTCTCTAATTATGGGCTTTCTGTGTAGTAGAAGGTATCTGAGAAGTAACATTAAAACTGCCATAACGTATGAGAACAGTTAGCTTTGATATTAAATGACCCACATTTTTTCTTCTTTTTAATTTCATTTAGATTTAATTTTTTATAGTGTTATTTTTTAATTTTTCTCTTGCATTTCTCTTACTTTCCTTTAAGAGAATAGATGAATTTTCATGTTTTTATCTCCAAACTTTTCCTTATTTCCTTGGATGCTTGTTTTTGTCTTTATCTGTGGCTTTCACAAAACCAGGAAGCTGCCTGACCAAGAACCGATGGTGTCAATTCTCTTGATGTTTTAATCACGTTTGCCTTGTGGTTATCCTGCAGGTCTCTTTCTCTTCCTGCTATGACTGTAGTTTTCACCAAGTTGTGTGTTGCTTTCTCTTTATGTTATTCCCCAAAGAAAAGGTAGGACTGTACTCCCCCCAACCCAATACCACCAAAAAGTTGAAACTTCATGCATCCCATAAAAGATAGATGAAGTCATGCCTTTTGGGTTCTTGTGTTGGCACATGCTTCTGTGGTTGATTGAAAATGACCTTTTTATTTTCACTGCTTTTGTCACAAAATCTGTGCAAATATTCATCAGTTCATTGCTGGGCATCCTGTGTGCTTTTAGTGGTTTAAAAGTTAGTTCGTTACACTGAGTTAAAGCAGTAAATAATAAAAAGCTCATCCTAAGCAAGGTGAATAGGTTTAGTAACTTCCATAAATACCAGTGTAGAGGAGATGCAAGTGCTTACATCTCCTATGAAATTCCCCCATACCCTACTGACAAGTTGAGACATTCACTTGTATGTTGCGTGAAACAATTTTCCTGGTAATTTAGGAAGTTTTTTCCTTGTCTTCATTTTATTTCAGTGCTGTGGTTTACATGGCATCTGAGAGTGTCAAAACGACTACTCAAGACATAGTAAAAGGATTTTGGAAAATTTTGTAGTGAACTCCTAAAAAAAAATTCATCCAACCTCTGCCAGAAGATTTCAAAACCAAGTCAGCCTGTTTTTGGCTCTCTCTGCAGCATGCTGTTTTGTGGCTGAATGTACTATGACAGTATATTTGACAGTGAATTAACTTCTCCTGTTGAGTCATCTTTCTTCCTGTTGTGTGTTTGAGGGAGACCTTATTTGTCTGGTTTGTAACTTGCTCTCTGATAGAAATGTGTTAGACTTCACCTTTGTCCTTGATAACCGTTGCACTGACCAGGTGCTAAACAGGCACTGGCTAAGTGATTTCAGGTAGGGTAGGATTCAAGCCAGTTTTTGGAGCGTGACCCTTCTTGCATTCTTGTGTAACTCCCCTGGTGCGTTGTTTTCCAGGTGTGAGCAGTCCTGCAGACTTCAGAGGCTGGGAGAGCAGGAGCTGGAAAAGCCAGCTTGCCCTGTGTCGTTAGTGAGTGCTGCTGTGCAAAATGGCCTTGGGTCTGACACAAGACCGAGTGACAAGCCCAATGTGTAGCAATCTTGTGTTGGTTAACTAATACCATCCAAATGTTTGAGTATTTTCATATTGACTCTTGTACTGATACTCAGGGCTATTCACTACAACAGTTTCTTAGACTTCATAAGGTAGTGGTGTTGCTGTAAATCTTCAAGCTTTTAACTGCATAAATTTCATACTGATGCCTGTAAGGACAAGCCAAGTTGCTTGGTGAACTCTCTGCTGTGCACAATATTAGTACTGTGTTTACTCATATAGGAAGATTGTTCCTTTGGAGACCTTTTGTTTGGGTAAGAGAAGTAGAATACATGAATCACCACACTGTAGTGGTGTTAATGTTCATGATCTTCAGCTACCTTCCAGGGTTTCTTAGTGCAATACATTTGAAGTTCTGTAATTTCCTTGCAGCTGAAAAGAAAGTCTACTGAGAGTTAGCTTTGCTAATCCAGCAAACTTAAAAACAGGTTTTTTTGCTAACCTTTTCAACCTTTAACATCTGATTTTTATTTTAAGCATCAACATTACTCTCATTAAATACACATCTAGGATGCTTATTGAATAACAGTGAATCCATTTTTGCCATTTGGTTTATTGTGTGGGGTCAGAAGTTCGCATGTTTATCTTGGGGCACAGTGTGAACTTCAGAGTTTTGATTGGTTTCTGACCAAAAGAGAGAGTAATAGGATGTGCTGACATGCTGCAGGTTCAGATTAAGAGAAAGCTTTCGTCTTTTTTTGCAGTTCCCTTTATTTTATTTTTTTTTTTTAATAGCAGAGCTACCTATTTTACTGGGGGGTTTTGTAACTTTCCCAGAGCTGGAGAGAAAGTGGATTTTCTACCTTTTCTACTCCTGTTTACTCCACAGACCCGATCGGAAGCGGAGGGATGTGTTCCGAATCGCAAATGCCACTTTGGCCACTCGAAACAGGAATGCGACTGGGACAGATCACTTCACCAATGTTTCTGACGCAGAGGAGAGTGAGGTGGAATACCCGTTCTTTGAGACCAAAGTGGATGGCAAGGAGAGAACTGTCATCTCCCATCTCCAGCCTTTTACTCTTTACCGCATTGATATTCACAGCTGCAACCACGAAGCTGACACACTTGGTTGTAGCGCTTCCAACTTTGTCTTTGCAAGAACCATGCCTTCAGGTATGCTCTCACAAGTATAAAGCTTTGCTTTATTTCCTGGGGAGAGATCAATCTCAGGGAGGACAAAGTCTCCAAAAACATTTAGAAAAACATTAGGGTGTAATAAAAAATTCTATGCAAGGAAATAAGTTAGAACTATATAAAACTTTGTTACAGTAGTTTAATGTCCTTAACTGGTCTCTTGTGTGATACATATTGAGTCTGTCCTGTGATCTGAAGAAAGGTAGAAGTGTGCACATTGACTACTGAGACAATTATGAGAGAATCCATTTCCCAGCGATATAGGTGAGACCCACAGACATGGTGGGTTGAAAGGTTTTATTCTTCAGTTGCCTGTATGCTGAATGGAGACAGGGCAACGTTTCTCTGCTAATGTTTAGTTTTGCTGTGTTCACTTGGAACTGTTTGCAGATGTTAGAGTTTTGCTGGTGGGAATGTTTGCCAAATGTTTCTTCTGTCGCAGAATGACCATGCATTTGTCCTGCTTGGAAACAGGAGGAGTACTGTGTTGCTTTGTGCCCAATCGCCAGCATCTAGAGTACTTCAAATAGGAAGCATTGAATGCTCTACTCATGTTTGGGACTTTTACAGATTGTACTTCTTCTGAGAAGAATAGAGATGATTTTAGTGTAAGCTCATATACATCCAGCAAAGAGCTTCTGACTCCAACAGATGTCTGGGAATATTTGATGCAGAATGGCAGCAATTTTGTTTTGTTTCTGGAAGGAAAGACTAACATAACCCAGATCCAGCTGTGTCAGTAAAAAAGCAAAAAGTATTGCTTATTTCAAGGAAATAAGGAAATCTGTGAGATCAGGGAAAAGGAAATAAGTGTTCCCAGATTTTTAGCACATGGTTCTGAAAATTAAAGGCTAAACAATTCTGTTTTCTTCTAAACCTAACAACTGTGTTTTTGAAAAAGTGGTCTTTTTTTCTTTGACTGAAATGGTCTTCATATTCCTGTTAAGTTTTGAATAAAACACAGAAAATGATCAGGAATGAAACAGGGGTAACGCAGTTCCTGAATTGCTGATGAGACTCTGTTTTAAATGGCAACACATCCCCTAAGACTGGATCTTGTGCGTTTGCAGCCATTTGCAGACAGGTTGCTGTTGACAGCCATGTGGTGGGAATAGCTGTCTCCACCGCTTCCGTGTAGTGGAAAGTTTGGAAAGAAGAACCAGATAAACAGGTGTTTTGGCACACAAAGCACAGTGACTAACACAGAGCCCATACCTGGTGAAGCTGTATACACCACACTTTTTTGGGCAACTAGCAGCTCAGAGTCTGCTAATCTCTCCAGCAGGCCCCTGGTCAGTGCGTTTTGTTCTCCAGATCTTTGAATAGCACTTACTGTAATGGTTTGATACCTGAAGAAATAGCATGAACTTTTTATTTTCTTTGTGTAAGTTATTGTTTCAGTAATAGGTGTTCTTCTCACATCACTTGTAAATATTTTACAGAGGGAGCAGATAACATTCCAGGAACGGTAGCATGGGAAGCAAAAGAAGAAAATACTGTCTACCTGAAGTGGTTAGAACCTGCAAATCCGAATGGGTTGATACTAATGTATGAAATCAAATATGGGCAGCATGGAGAGGTGAGGATTTGACATTCCTCTGTGAAGAGGTACTGCTCGTAACTCTTAATTTATACACAAAATGGGATCTTCCTTAACGTGCTTCTGTGCAGTGCTGCAGACCTAAGATAGAAATTATCATTTCAAACACCCAGCACCAACCAGCATGCCATTCCTTTGTTTCATTTATTTTGACAGTTTTTGAATTCCACATATCTCCTGAAGGTACTTGAAGAAAAACTGATCAGATGGGGCTTTGAGTTATAAAAATTAGCTTATCCTGCAGTTATATTGTTTTCTCAAGAATAAAGGAATGTGAAGATATTAACGTGAACTGTAAATGTTAATGGCTTTTTCCTTTTAGGAGAAACGAGAATGTGTTTCCAGACAGGAATACAAGAAGCTTGGAGGAGCTAAACTGACTCATCTGAACCCTGGAAACTATTCTGCTAGAGTTCAGGCCACTTCGTTAGCTGGAAATGGTTCATGGACTGAACCAGTCTCTTTCTATGTGCAACCCAAATGTAAGACTAATGTTTGTTGGCTGTGTCAAACCGGGGGACTATTGTCTTTTTAATAATTCCTGATGTTTGTCTATGTAACTGGGGCATATGGGCTTCATGCCTGTACACTGAATACTCCTCTTATTTACTGATGTGTCTTTGGGAACTCATCTCTGTTCCATTTTTTTGGCAAGTCTTGACAACCAGGACGTGTATCTGAGGTGTGGTCCTTTTCTTGCATGCATTGTATATATATGAGAGGTGCAATCAGGTGGTGGGTGTGTGGAACACACTACTGTGGCTTCCTTTGATGTACAACTATGTTGGGAATGTAACATTAGCTGTAACAACATGGAGTTGGATTGTACAAAACCCGGACAATAAGACAAACCTGTTTTAAATAGCAAAATAATACAAGAAACAAATCATTTGTTTAGATTTTGGCAGGCAGGATTTTTAAAGTATCCAGATGCTTTTTCATTTCAAGATGTGACGTTTGATAAAGATAACATCCTGATGAAAGGGTGCTGCTTGTCCTGACATTGGGAGTAATTTATATTTTGGAAGAACACCACCATAGTGTCCAGAGACCCACTCAAGAACTTCTATATTTAGTTGTAGAGCACATAGACCCTGTGTATCAACAGAAAACTGGAACTCCAACTTTTATTCCTTTTCGGTTTTCTAATTGTTGGACTTTGAAGTAAAGAGCAGCGTGTATATATTCTGAATATTATTATAAGCAGTTGCAAGGTGAACAGAAGGTGGAAAAAGGTGAATATGTAAGTGAACAATTACATATTGTTCACTGAGGAATGTAAGTCCTTCAGCATAACTTGTGAAAACAAACCCCAGACAGACACTGTTCTGTACAAAATTAATGCTTTTCCCTGTCTGTTTTCTTGTTCCACTCATCGGCAGTCAGGGATTGTTTCTGAGTACATTTTTCCACATCAGACAAGAAAATGAGTACTTTGATTTTCTTCCCTGTATGGAAATGCACTGAGTGGGTTTTGAATGTTTCTTTGTTAATGGAGATTTTACAGAAACCCTGATACAATTGTTTTCTTGTTGGTTGCAGCAGCAAACTATGGAAACTTCCTGCACTTGATAATTGTGCTCCCTATTGCTTTTCTGCTCATCATTGGGGGATTGCTGATAATGCTGTACGTCTTCAACAAAAAGAGGTGAGTTGTATCTGCTTGTGGTTAAAACAGCAGAAAGGGAGTGTTTATTTTCAAATCTGTGGCCATGGAGCAAGTTAGATATTAAAAAGAGAAATGGCATTCAGAGGACTTGAGAAAGTAAATTCTCTCTTGTTGGTGTGTAAAAGAAGGTGGTTTAGAGTTACCAGCAAGCATCTGACTGCTGCTTGAGATATGAAGAGGCTTTTTATTACAGTATCACGTTCGAGAGGGAAGAGGAAGGCTTCTCAGGAACATACTCACTGGGACAGTGATGGCAGACACTGAACCTATAACTGGAAGATTTGCCTGAAATATGGGTCAATATAAATCATGAAAACATAGTTCTATTTAGATTAATTTGCTTTCTTGCAAATTCTAGAGGTTTTTTGAAGTCTTTACATCCACTTAAAAATTTGCATCCTGGACAGAGAAGTCTAGGGGACTGTTTTATTAATTTGTTTTTCTCAGTTTTGTTTTTTTGTAACTAGTGATTTTATTTTTATTTTGGTTTTTTTTGTAACTAGTGATTTTATTTTTATTTTACTTAAAATACATCATGAGAATTTAATAGAAGTCAGTGCAAATGTTCAGCCTTGCAACTTTCTAAGCATGGTGGATTTTTATTAGACTCGTATAAATTATGCTGATTGAGTATCCCATTATTTCCAGCTCAAATTCATTTGTGTGCAGAAAGTAGTACCAGTTCTCTTCAAGCACTCCAGAAAGGGCTTTGTATCTAGTGAAGTGCAGTACCTGCTTAGCCTTCCCTTGGGCTCTCCTTGGTGAAATGCCTGATAACTCATCCTTCTTTGAACTGTTGTTCTAGCCCACAAGAACATTTTGTCTTTGATTTTTCTGAGGTCTAATTGATAATTTTATTTCTACAGCCTGCCTCCTGCAAGAGCTCTCACAGTGCTGAATAAATATTTCTTATGCTGAAAATCGCTCTAGTGAATTGGGTGGGGCGAGGAGGATGGATGGGGTGTGTGTGTTTTTTTTAAAATAAAATAATAGAAACACTTATAGTTGAATAGAATTCCCCATTAAAAACATCTTAGCCTTTGCTAGATCACTTCCCTCCCACAGTAGAGCAGGTGATGTTAAAGTGTGTTCTCAGCCACAGGTCTCTGGGGTGTATCACCATACAACTGCCTTTCTTAAAGGAAGTTTACCCAGCAGCTGAAGTACCTCATGTTTAAGCTTTTCTGGTGCTGATTTGGTGTAGAGAAGACTGCAGGTTTCCTAGGAAGACTATTCTGGGCTGTTTTCCCATTGAGCATGTGAGGTAGAATAAAAACTTAGTTTGTTCCCTTTGTCTCTAAAGCTCTCCATATACAGTAAATAATATTCTGTAGTTGGGTAAATGGTGGAGAAGCTGTAGAAGAGGTTGTCTGAAATTTACTTAGGTTTAAAGATTAAAAAAGAAAAAATTCTTTCAACAGGAACAGTGACAGGCTGGGCAATGGAGTACTTTATGCTTCTGTGAACCCCGAGTACTTCAGTGCTTCAGACGGTAAGTGTGGCGTTACACTTCTGAAGCTTTTATTTTCATATATTCTGTTTATATCTGACTTTGAAAGGTATGAAACTCTAAAAGCGATGTTATAAAACTGCTTTCTCTCTTTGTTTTATTAGCACAACCATGGAATCCATCATTGATAATATGTCAATGTCGTCTGTCTGTCTGAAATGGGATTTTTTGAAATTTTTCCTATAGTTTATTTAGCAGAGGAAAATTTGGATGCGTTAGCTAAACTGTCAGATTATCATCTACTTATCCGGTGATGTTTTCACTGGAATGAAGGAAGAATTCATAAATTAATCATCTTTTATGTTTGCCCCTTTTAAGCCCTATTCTGACCTATCGGAACAAACCTACTGCTTGTTTCTATATACTTCTCACCTGGACAGTAGTAACACTTACAAAAACTGATACTGTCTCCTCACTTCTCATCCCAATAAAACTCTCCAACAACTTTTCACAGTTAGAGAGGAGCAATTTTGGGGGGTTTCAGACATATCACATGCAGAAATTTTGTGTTAAAATGATTAAAATGGATGTCTATTATCATCTGTATTTGTTTCTCTTAATAGCTGGAGTCGTAGATAAGCCTGTTTTTCTCTAGCTGATGAAACAGTTTTTTAAAACTAGTTTCAAACTGACCTGATGTATTTGTGACTGATGTATATATTTGGCCGTGGCAACATTTAAAGGTATTAGACTGTGGCAGTGTTTAGACACCAGGTGGTATATTTGTGTTGAATGCTCTCCTAACAGAGTCAAATAATTGTAGTTCTGAAGTCAGATGTTGGGTTTTGAGGGGGCACCTTTAACTTCTTAAGATTTTCTGTGGGAAACACAATGTTGGTAATGCTCAGGTATTTAAACCTTCCAGGAAATAAAAATTCTTTAAAACAAAATTGGTGTTCCTAGAACAGCATGCTTTTCTTGGTTTTGCTCTCTGCATGTCTGTATCATTTTCTTGTACGTCAGTATCAGAGGAGGTTGTGCCTGCTGATGGTGTAGATGAACTTGTTCTTGTGTTGGCTGTCCCTGAGCAGCAGCAGGAGCTGAATGAGCCTGACAGTCCAGGGCTCCTCAGCTCTGCATTGTCAGAACTGCAGCATGTGCTGCGATTGCTGTGGAATGGAGAATCCTGAAAATTCAGTTTTCTGGCTAAATAAATTGCTCTAAAAAATAATAAAATGCAAAAAGCAACTATGTTCCCTCTGGAACCCTACTTGCTAGATAATGAATTTGTTTCCTCACACAAGCACAGGCGTAGAGGTGTGTTTGTCTGTAACGAGCATGTACCCATACAGTATGGATTATGTACGTGTGCAGGAGGAAATCAGAACATCAGACAAATTTCCTTGAGGCATCAGTTCTTCTGTTTTAGTTCGGTGCTACTGCTGTACACTTCCTCCTGGAATAGGGTTTCCAGAAGCCCCCAGGAGGCTAATGGGTTTAGTCAGAGTGGCAGTGGACTGTTTTTCTTTCGTTTGGTTGGGTTTTTTTATAGTGGCACCATTAGGGTTAAAGGTCTGTCAGTGCTCATGCTATAATCCTCTATTTTTGCATCCTGTCATTTCACCCATCCAAAGCATGTGACAGAACTGTCCCCTCCTTTGGTGACTGATAGGCAGCAGCATCAGTGACTACTCAGATGTCTTCTTGCCTGAGGCACTCCTCCCTCCTGGCAGTCACCTTTTGAGATCTCTCTCCTGCCTCAGATCAAAGATTTGCAGCAGCAGCAGCAAACTGTGCCTTAACTGCTGCAATAGTGTGTGTGCAAGTGATCAGAATAGTTTCATGCAAAAAGCCTACTAGATCAGAGAGTCTGTTTCCCTCTAGTCATAAGATCAGTCTGTTAGTAGAGAATACAGCAGGCATTAAACTGATTCAGATGATCAAGTATGTTTGATGCTGTCTGGAAGAATTAGAAAACCACGGGTCCCAAGAAAAGCTCAAGGCTAAAGTATTGATTCAAGCTTCTTCCCACCCTGGTTTTGTGCTTTTGAGGTTCTTATTTCTATCCTGTTATGTCAGTGTCATAGTGAGGCCACTTCAAGTCCATTTACACATATCTTTAAGATTTATGTGTATGCTAAGCATCCATCTACCTATCTCTGTATAGGAAAGACCATGGACTATTAGCATACATTGTGCAAGTTCTCAGCATTGTGTGTGGTGTTTTTTACAGTAAAACTGTTTGGGCAGTTGGTGTCTTAAAGCGGTGAGTGGTCACACCACTTGCAGAAGTGGAACATCATGGCTTGTTCTTTCCCTTCTTAGTGTATGTTCCAGATGAATGGGAGGTGCCCCGTGAGAAGATCACCATGTGTCGGGAGCTTGGGCAAGGCTCCTTCGGAATGGTGTACGAAGGAATAGCCAAGGGAGTGGTGAAGGATGAGCCAGAGACCAGGGTGGCCATCAAGACTGTCAATGAGTCTGCAAGCATGCGTGAGAGGATAGAGTTCTTAAATGAGGCCTCAGTGATGAAGGAGTTCAATTGTCACCATGTGGTAAGTCATGAAAATGTAACGAGGCTGTGATTCATGCAGCTGGGGTGCTTATTGGCATGAGGGTGTTCAGGGCATGTCTTCGCCCACTGAGGCGGTAACTTGGGATTTTAGCTTCAACTCTGTGCAGCTTTATAATCTTATTGTGAAACAGGAGTCAGAGAGTGGAACCAAGTCTACTGTCAGATCTTTCCCACAGGTTCATGGGTGTTCGGGGCTCCAGATCAACATGAATAAATGATTATTACGTTTCAGTCAGCTGTATTTGTAACTGAATGTTTGTTTCTCGTTTTCCAGGTTCGGCTGCTTGGTGTTGTTTCTCAGGGCCAGCCTACGCTGGTTATCATGGAGCTGATGACACGTGGGGACCTCAAAAGTTACCTGAGATCATTGAGGCCAGACACAGAGGTGAGTCATGAGTTGCTGAATGTTATTTTCTTATTTCTTCAGTTAGAAGCATTTTGAACAAAACAGTGTCACTTTAGAAGCATCAGGCAATTAGCCTTTCTTGCCCTTCTCCTTAAGCTCTAAGAACAAAATATGAGCTGGTCTGTGATCTGCAACACCTTTGTTCATGAGGTAACTATTGTAAATAGCCCAGTGTACTGCATGGAATAGGTCTTTTCTTGTGTTACTGAGTCCTGTTTTACAGGTTTGAATTAAACCTCTTGGCTAATCTAATTTCTCATCAAAATGTTAAAATTGGCTAGTTGAAACATGCATGTTAGGATGATCGTTTCATGTTGTATATCCTCCCTGTTGCCTCTGTTAGGAAGTAAAAATCTATTATCTTGGCTCATATGCGTACTCTAATATGTAGACCATCAGTGTAACAGCTAAGATTGCCACAAATGCTACAGGATCTGAAGGATGAAGATGATATATAGGTCACTTGCCACTGAAATCATAGTAGACTCTGTAGAAAATAAGCTTGGCAGTTTTTGCCCTTGATCTAAGAAATTCTGATGTGAGTAACTTAAAGAAACAAAACATGGGCACAGTATGTGCACAAGAGAATTAATATGGTATAAATAGAGGGCATTGCCAAAAGCAGATTGCTGAAGTGACTGGATGCAGAAAACAAGTCATCCTGAATACAGCGTTCAGAAAAGACCAGTAGGACTATGGACTTAAGGGCTTGACTAGAATTTATGGTTAATAAGGTTTCAGGTTATATTAAATAGTTTTGGTTGAGTTCAACAAACTTCATAAAAAGATACAGTGACATTATCTGGAAATTGCCAAAATTATGATCTCTGTACTTTGTCTTGTATGCTGGTGCTCTCCAAAGCAGCCTGTGATAGGCCTGTACCTAAATTCCATGTCTTCCTTGGTGTGCAGTATAAAGAACTGAGTGAAATCTTCTGAGGGAGGACCTGTGTGAGAAGGAAGTCAGGATGTTTCAATAAGGTGTGGATGGACGGCTTGCCTGATCACTAGCTTTACCAGTAAATTATTTAACCATGCAGCTCCCATACCTGTCTCTTCCTCCTGGGGATTCAACTCGCACTGGTCCTCTTAGGCTTTCTTCTTTTATCTTCTTGGCTCCATTAGGGTATGTTGCATTCAGCTCTTGGGAGCCTGGAAGTAGTGGGTATGGTTTGTTATCTCAGCACAAAGTAGCAGAATTTGAAAGTGATGAAGGGACTGGGCATGAACACTTTCCATGGAAGGTGGGTAAGGGACCATAGGGATGTTGTAAAGTTCCGTGACTTGGTCTGTGTGCTTCAGATCTTTGCCATTAGTAGAATTCAGTATATGAGGCCGTGGTTTTGGTTACTCTGTCAGGGATGATTATCCAAGAGGTGTAAAGCTTAGGCGAATTCATGCTGGTAAGGGATGGTGGCACTTAACTGACTGTGTAAATATACCTGAATTCCTTCCATCCGTGAGATTGAGAATGGCAGAAGCCCTGTATCCATAGGTGCTAAGGAGTGAATTTGCTTCAGAAGAAATTGTCCCATAAGCTTTCCTCCAGTGTACAAATAGAAGTAATTCAAGAGACATCTGGTTATGGAGAATTGGGGAGTAGGAGATGAAATCATTTAACATCTTCTGGTTGGTTGTGAAATCTCTAAAATAAGCCCTCTGCTTTGTATCTCAGAACTCATGTGGCAGAAGGATGGACATTTAAACTCCATAGGTAACAGCCTTATAGATAACAGCCTTATAGCAAAAAGTCTTTCTGGCTTGTTTTCCCTAAAATAGAATGGCCTTGTTGTAAAAGAGCTATTTAGGAATTCTGTTTGTAACCCAGCTTGGTATGGCCAGTTTTCCCACTAAGCGGATGTGATGGTGTACATAATCATGAGTTTCTCCTTGGCCTGGATCATGTAGGGCTGCATTGTGCTAATATGATTTTTATTTTTTTATTTTTTAAAAAAAAAGGTATGTTGCAGTTTGACATAGAAATAGTTAGTTACTTTTTTCTTTCCCCCTTACCTGTTTTACCTTCTTAATCTTGCTCAGAGTAATCCTGGCCAGGCACCTCCAACTCTGAAGAAGATGATTCAGATGGCAGGAGAGATTGCTGATGGGATGGCATACCTCAACGCCAACAAATTTGTTCACAGAGACCTTGCCGCGAGAAACTGCATGGTGGCAGAAGACTTCACAGTGAAAATTGGAGGTGCGCTTTCTCGACTTCTACACAAATGCAAAATCAGCATCTTAGAAGGCATTTTGATTTTTTGAAAGCTGTTTGAAAGATCTTTTAAAACTGAGCTCTAGTTTAAATTTCTGCAGAATGAAATATGTTCCTTATAAAGGCTTGCTGTGATTTAAGACCTGTGAGCAGTCAACATTGAGTTGAAACTCTTGGAATACCTCTGCTTGCCATTGTTCCAGTGAGGAAATAGTATAGCGTGTGGGTTTAAAAAGAGCTAGTGAAGCAGTGATTTGAGGTGCAGATGCTGCAGACATCTGGGTGGATGGCGTAGTTACCACTGGTGTGTCATTCACTTTTCTGTTAATGCACGAAAATAATTCCACCTCCTGTTTATTGATTTAAGAATAAGAATTTTAGGATTACTTTAAAGCATATCTGATTTGGAAGTGGAATGTAAGGCTTGACTTCAGCTGGGTGCTTTCCAGTCTGAACTGGAGTTCTGCTTTCCAGACAACAGAATGGCTTTTCTTCTGCTCTGCTGTTAGAACACCGCTTTTTTTTTCCCTTCACCATCCTTCCAAACTAGTGTCAGATGAGTTTTTTCAGACTTCTCTCCAGAGAGGGTGATTTTAAGCTTTTGGCTGTTTTTGAGTTGTGCATATTAAAGTAACATGTATAGCAACAGCCTTCTGCTGTAGGAAACTAATGCTTTTTCTCTGAGCTTAACTCAGCTATTTTGATAATTTGTGTAAGTAATCCTGTCATTTGGGAGAAAGAAAAAATGATTTCATTTTGAGTCAGTTAATTGGGAAATAAGATCTTTGGGGGATTTTGTGCATTTTCTGCAGGTTTGGGGGAAGTCAGCCTTCCCATTCCAGTTTTTTCACTCCTCCTCCCCCCACCATCATGTTTTACAATTCTTTAAACTGAAAACGATGCATTTCTTCCCTTTAACATGGTACATGGTTACCCCAAAAGCATTTTGTGAAATACTCTGCACTGCTCTCATTTACGTACCAGTATTGAAAACCCCTTTGTGTAGGAGCAGTTTAGGAGCATCTTGACTGGAACACACCAACTCAGACTGTTTAGATCTCAGAGGAAGAGCTTTATGCTACGCTATCTTATGCTCGTTGCTATCGGTTTCTTATTTGCATTGCATTTTTAAAGAATTTTCCATTCAACCAGGATAAAGTCACCCTGGTGTGTGGGAGTGATGGAATAGCTGCACAGATGGGCTTTTTAGTCATAATCACTGAGGGTACCCGTGTCCCTAGCAGACAAGGAACGAGAAGGATCAGTGGCTGGTCACTCATCCAAGCCTGGTAATAATGACATCCATAGACTGGTAATAACAGCTACAAGAACTGGAGGAATTCTGTCCTCTTATTCACTCCACTTTTCCCAGAAAAAAAGGGCCAACTCCAGGTCTGTATCGATAAAATGCATTTTGCCCTAGGTCTGCTGTGTTAGCAAACAGCATTTAATATTAGTAAGAGATTTGATGCCACCTGATATATTAAATTTTTGGCTAGCGTCTGAAAACACAGGAACTGGTTTAAATAGGCTAGCCCAAGATCCAGCAGGTTTGTGTGCATCAGGCTGATTGTACAGAAAATAATGCTGGAATAAATCTGAATTACAGTCAGGAGGTGAGTGTTGTTAGATCCCAAGTCTTGCACAAGCTTACGTATTTACAGCTAAGGACATGCATATAACCCGAAGTACGTCTTTAATATTGGTCTGTGTTAGTCATAAATGAATAGCCTAATCCTCTGTAGCATTTGAGATGGAATATTATATAGAGACTGGAAATTACTTTTGCAGAGAGGAAGAAAACCAACCAACCTGAGAAGCGTTTCCCTCAACATAGGACATTATTTAATTAAAGACAATACTATTAAGTACTAAAGGAGTTCTTTACACCTTTTGAAAAGGAAAGAAAATCACTGACTTCAGAAAACAGATTAGTGAATTATATCACCTTCAGAAGACTTAGCTTGCTTTGAAGCTTGAGCATAAATCCTGGAACTTTTCATATTAATATATTTAAATCGTTCAGACTTCTCACCCACTGAAGTCAGTGGTAAAACTGTCTGTTGGTTTTGTCGGGAGGGAACCAGCACTAAGGCAGCGGGTAAAGTGCCTGCAAAGTGTCATGGTAACAGATTGCAGATCCTTTGCACCAAACTGTGATTCTCTGCTGGCTACAGTGGCTTGTAGTAAGGGGAAATGGTCACCGTTTTATCCTACAAACTCAAAACATTTATACCTTCTAGATTTTGGCATGACAAGAGATATCTACGAGACAGATTATTATCGTAAAGGAGGGAAAGGTTTGCTGCCTGTCCGCTGGATGTCCCCAGAATCACTGAAAGATGGAGTCTTCACAACGCACTCCGATGTCTGGTAACAAAAAAGGGGCTCAGAAAAATGTTTTAGCCCCTCTTCTTCCTAGCCTCTTTTCTTGTTTTGTTAAACTATGTATGCTGCTGCTTCTGTCTCTTCAAAGGTAACTTCCTTTTTCCACTGTGAAGCATTCTGCTTTATATTTCATATTTCCATTCCAAAAATCAAGAACTCTTGAGGTTAAGTTCTGCTCTCAGAGCAGAACTAAATGGATTTCCAAAACTGGAGGTGGCGGCATGTTTCCTGCTGTGGGTTGTAAAATCAGTTGTGCAGTGAAAAACATTACTTTCACCTGGAAGAGCAAGTTGTCATTTTTCAAATTGCCCTCCTTCAAGAAAAGCATTAAAAGTTGCCAAGAATATAGAAAGGTTCATAGTGCTGACCTGCTTTTCTATGAAAACCTTCTGTGTAAATAACTCTACTTTCCTGCAGACGGTTTGTGTACACTAGCAGGTTTTTTCTTGGGAGTCCTCCCTTGTGTATATCCTTCTCCATTTGGAGCTTTGTTTGCTTGTTTTATATACCACAAGATGCAGAAATAGGTTTTTCTTTAAAAGCACGTTGCCTGGTTGCTGTATCTGTGAAGATATTAATAGATGCATTCAGGAAATTTCAAAATACTTCTTAGAAGAAATAATACTCTGAAACAATTCCCCCACACATGCACACCCCAAACTTTTGCAGATAGGTAGGGAGGACTTGGCAGAAGATGAACATGTACTGGCAAAAACTCTACTCTGTCTTTTATGATTTCTCTGCCTTCCTAACAAGATGTTTTTACTGCTGATCTGTTAGAGAATTGGCAGTTGATTGTCTCCAAATGTCTAGAAGTCAGTGGGAATGGTATTCTAGTAGTAAACTGCATTTTCTTTAAACAGCTTGGAAGATTTTGGAGTCAGTGGATTGTTGTCCGCAGCACCAGCTCTGAGTGAAAGGTTCATAAAAAGAATTATGTAGCAAGTGAAGAAGCAAAGCACCAGGATTTTGCACTGCTTTTTTTTTTTTTTTTTTTTTTTTTCTTGGTAGTGACTTATTTATGAATCCAGTAACCCTCAAACTTGGAAATAGTTGAAAATAACCACTTTGAGTTTGAAGGGGAAGCCCCGTGTCAGCCATTTATCTAACGGAACAGCACAGGCATGCTTTTGGCCATCCCCCTGCAGTAAAAGAATTTTGGGACTTGTAATGGCTTCACAAAGCAGACAGAAATTTGGAATATATCACTAGAAAATCCCCAGATGCAGAACTGAATGAGCCTGGAGTGAAGAGCTGGCAGACCTGCCTGTACTTACCACACAACAGGAACTTCTAAGTCCGGCTGTCATCTCCAGCCTTTTTATCGGAGGCAGACGGCAGCAGGTCAGGTGTCCAGCTTTGGTGACATACAGCACCTCCTCTATACACGCTCCCCTTTTAACCTATAACTGTTCAGTGACATTATTGTTTAAACAGCGTTCAAATTAAAAAAAAAAAACAAAACACCCCACAGATGTGACACCAAATCAAGTGTCATTAGTGCTTTAGTTGTTGCAGGAACCATGTGAGTTCTCCCTTCAGTGTTAACAAGATTTGGCCTTCATCAGTCTTTCAGTCCAAACCAGGGTTGAGCAAACAATATTGCAGTTTATCAGCAGGACAGTCTGAGTGAAATATCCTAGACAAAAGTCACATCAAGGGAAAGTAGCTTACTGGTTATAAGGTTGGAAAACTTAAGAGGAGGAGGAGTTAAATCTTACAGATTTTTTACTTGAAAGCATGGAGAGAAAAAAATTGTTTTATGGAGAGGAAGTGCACGTCAGAATTTCAGACAGTTTCTCCTTGGGATGGTTTGTTGTCTTAATTGTTAGTTCTGACTTACTCTGAGATCTGGTTCACATAGGTGTACTATCTTCAGGTACAAAACCCCCAGCTCAATGTGAGGAGTATGCTGTTTGATTGGAACACATACATTTGCATTTGCCACATGTATCCACAGCTATAGATTCAGAAATCTCAGTCAGAATTCCAAATGTGTAGTGGAGCTTCACTTAACACTGTCATGATAGCATCTGTTTACTTGATCTGCTTATGGCTAAAAGGATCAGTCCCGTTTACTTCCTAATAACTTTTAGACCAAATACTATACATTGAAGGTCTCCATGCCAGGAAAAATTACCTGACTCCTTGTACAGGTTCAGATTTTGTGGTTGCTTCGTGTAAACTGTGTAGCTTGGCTGGTTTGGGGGCCATTTATTTTCATCAAACAGTAAAAAATGATGAGATGGTTTTCCCTGCCTTTTTGGTAGGATATTGTGACATCTGGTTCCATGTTCTTCGAGATCAGTTTTAGAAGCCAAAATGTCAAAAAGACAAAACTGTAAGTGGTCAGAGTCCCAAGATTTATAAGCTGAAAGGTGAAATGGCAAACTGCAAAAAGACTGTCTGGAGGTTTTGAAGGGTGGAGCTTTATTTTAGCAATTCATTCTTTTATTGCTTTTCAGACTGAAGAATGATGTAATTAGACAAGACTGTTTTTGTTGTAGTTAGGGAAGGAGAGCACTTTAATGTAATACTGTTCAGGCTAAGGGTGTATTTTTATAAATAAGACTTCAGCATCTTGCATTCTTTCAGAGCTGGTAAGTTGCCTTGAAGGAGGAACTTAAGTTTATTTGTTATGATAATATGACTGGTAGGTGTGCAAGACTTGTTCTCATTATTCCTGCAGCGATCAAAGTAGCTTCAAAGGCAACAAAATATTGAGTTGACCCTCTGTTCCTCCCTCCCCTGAAAGGCAAACAATTGCAAGTCTGTTTGTGGCTTCTGGCTCCAGATGCAAACCATTTTAGATACAGTGGATAACTGAAAGATAAAACCACTCTACCATAACCAGCTAATAATACTGGACTCCTGTTTTCATAACAATACCATATTGAAACTACGCTTTTTTTTCCCCTAAGCTTGACTCAGCGTTTTAGTCAGAGAAGGCACAGCATCTAGATTTTCTTCCTTTGCACAGCAGCTCTAAAAGTAGGTAACTCTTCAGGGCAGGGCAGACAATTTGAGCCATGTCTGCTCAATAAACTAATTTTAAATGGAGATATTTTTAGAAAGTGTCAATACTTATGTCCAAACTACCCAATTACATAACTATGCTTCTCTTTCTTCACCAGTAATCAATTCCTATTATTAGACAGATTTCTTTTTTTCACTCCTGTGTCCTTTGTAGTTAGTTGGAAAGAGTTAGAAGCTCTGTTGCAAGAACATAGTTACACACATGTTGCAAAAGGGGTAACCGAGTTGCTCCTGGGAGCTTAAGTTTCGCTGCTGAAGCAGCAAATTAGGGTCTTGGTACAAGAAGCCAGAGAACATTCACATGTCTTCCATCTTTCTCAAAAATGGGTTTTGTTGCTTGAATGCTGTATGCTGAATGCCTTGATCCTTACTTTGCAGAAGAAACCAAAGCAAGGGGATAAATGGAAGGTATTACCCAAGAGCTGGTTTTGTGCCTGGGGAATTAGAGGTTGGTTTGTTTGCTTGCTTTCAGTGGTAAGACAGATGAGATGCACAGGTGTGGTGGTGTGCATTTGCTGTCTGGCTCTCAGCTTGCTACAGCGGTAAGGGAAAAAGGCAGCTTTTAAATGGGATTTGTGTGACTCAAGTATTTCTGATGAAAAGCAGCTTGCGCTGGAATGAGAGCTTACAGTTCTGCATTATTGCCTTCTCAACTGCTATCAGGGGTACCTGAGATATGTTACATGAAGATTTTGAGTTTAGGGTTTTTTAAGGTACAGATCCTTTTTTCTTGCTCTCTCTGTGGCTTGGGGGGGTTCTTGTTGAGCTCACTTTAAATAACCAGTCTCTGCAGCTTCTCCATCTGCTTAGAAGGTTTGAATCCCCGTACCCAGCCACACACAGATCTTTTTGCAGATGTTCCTGATCAGGTGTCTGTCCAGCCTGGGGTCCTCTACAGGAAGTGCAGAGATAGGGACAGAATTAAAATCTATTTTTTTCCTTATCTGCATCTTTCCTTTTCCCCTCTTCACTGTTCTTCCCACCTTGCAGTGCACCTAAAGTCTGAACTCAAAGCCGTGGGAAGGGGAGATGAGATGCAAGCTGATTCTCCAGGCAAGCTCCCAGTTTAAATCTCCTCTGAGTTTGGGGGATTCTGGTCAATGCAGTGAGCTTGTGGTGGCCTTTTTACTAATTGACCTGTTCAGAGCAGGTGTCATCAAGCCATGTTGGACCACTGAATGATCATCATCATGACCAGCTCTGAGCTGTAGATTGTGGTGAGAAGTGGAGATGTAGTATTACCAGTCGTTTCTTACAGAGGCCATTCTGAAGAGTCGTTCAGAACTGGCAGTCTGTTTCTCACCATTGACTAGAGGTGTTTGAAGTCAAGCTGATTATGCTTGGTGATGTGGCTGTCACCACAGCTGCATGCTTTTTGAGCAATTGGAATTTTTTGGTAAAAGAAAATACCCATGAACACCTACCTCTGTATCTAAGAGAAATACCCGTGTGAAGATTGCTTTCTAAAGTTCTGATTTGTTTTCCAGGTCTTTTGGTGTTGTACTTTGGGAGATTGCAACGTTAGCAGAGCAGCCGTACCAAGGCATGACCAATGAACAAGTGCTCCGCTTTGTGATGGAAGGAGGTTTGCTGGAAAAACCAGACAATTGCCCTGATATGCTGTAAGTGTCAACAGTGAGCACTGTTCTCGGTGCACAGTTTATTCTTCATGATCCCTTCAGTGTCTGCTTCTGACAGGACGTGTTATTAAAGAGTGATAATAGTGTGAGGTGCTGCTTGAACAGTCTCTGTCAATCTCATATGCTGTAGTAGTTAGACATAGCAGGAAACAACTTTGCTTGTGGCCAGGATCTTGCTTTGGGCTATCTCCTCAAATAAGAAAATAAACCCTAATCCTTGTGTTCCTGAATAAATTTAAATTTAATAAAAGCTCATAAGTGACATTTTCTACAGCGGGAGACTTTGTGTCTAAATCTCATCTCCCCTGCTTTAATAGGTTCTGTGAGTATAAAGACAAAAAAGAGCTTAGGATGTATTGTGTGTAAACTCTGTGGTTTTTGACGTTTCAGTTCAGCATGCAGAGAAATGAATGTATCGTTCCTTTGTTTGAGGCAGCTTTGGATCTGCAATTTCAGTCACAGCGCTCATCACGTTGAGATAAACAAATCTCCCCAGCTAACAGTTTCCTTTCCTGTAAGCATGGAAAGTACACAGAAAAACCTTTGCCTACCCCTAGAATCAATACAAAGCCTTGCAAGCAGAGAAGGGTGTGCAGTGCAGCAGGCTTCAGTTTTTAGCTTTACATTGTTGAAATACTTCTGTTGGCTTTTGTGTACAGCACTTTCAGTTGTTCAGACTTTATTACTTTGATATACTTCCCAAACTGGCTTTTGGGAAGGAAATACTGTGTCTTGCAGTTATTGAAATTTGTTGGAGGCCCACAGAAGGGATACAATCACTTAAGGGCCTCAGCTGCTTGGGATTCTTAGGAAAAGAGCTTTTTTGGCTGGAGTGCTGGCTTTGGTTTCAAATGACAGGCAGTGTTGTTTTGTTGTTTGAGGGGAGTGGGTGGTATATGCAGGGGGAGGTGTAGCTGCCATGTGATTCCTCAGTTTCACATTCTTTCCCTTCCACGATGCTGTGGAGCATTTCTGGCAGTCAGATTGACTGGAGATTGTTTAACATGGTCAGAGCTGTATAAGGGAGGGGGGGAAGAGGCAGAAATGGGGGAAGAACAGAACGTGTGTGGGGATCAGCTCCCCGAGTCCATAGGAGAAAAACACCTCTACAGTGAGAACGAACTCAGCAAAAGATTCATCATTAGAAATTCCCCGTTAACCTGGGGCATGTGTGGTATGAACAGGGGGGACGGGAGAGGAGTTACAGCAAGAAGCTCTCTTTACTGCAGCCCACCCAGCCCTTTCTCTTTCCTCCTTCCTCCTCCTCCTCCTCCTCGATACTCCTCTGCTTGCTGGGTGTTGCTACAGGATGAATCTACTTTCTGGATTGCAAGCTGGGAGAATTTGGTTAATGTCTGGCAGAGCAAATCTTTGCACCGGTATGTAACAGCAAAGGCCTTTTTTGTGCTGGTTTTAATGAAGAAGCTGTTCATGCATTAGTTACGGCCACTAAGACTTTAGCCTGACATTGCAGATGTGCAGAATTAAAAAATCTTACTTCTGAACTCAGAACTAAGGCACATCCAGTTTAGTTGTGTCTTTTGGGGTTTTTTTTTGATACAGTTGTGTATAAAACATCCTGACTCTGTCTAAAAAGGGGGAAAAAAAATAAAATTCTGTTGACCTTAGAAGCTTATTGTGACTTGCTCTAGCTCCCTTTCAGATTGTTTTGTCTTTGTGTTAGGACAGACACCCAAGTCTGCTGAAATTCAAATAGGCTCTTGTGGCAATAACAGTAGGGAGCTTCAGGAATAATCTTCACCTTTGTTCCATGCACATGCATTTGGCAAAGTACCTATTCTGTGTTACTGTGGTGCTATTTTCTTTGCATGATTTTGCTTCTTTCTCTCTCTTCCATCCTGTTTGCCCAAGATGCTGTAAAGATGCTGTGCAGCACTCAGTAACCGGACAACTGCTGCCAGTCCTGGACCTTGTGTGTGCTGCTGCTGGCAGGCGCAGAGACCTGGTCTGTAGGCAGAGTTCCTCTCCTGTTCCAGCTGTCTGTTAACCCACTTCTCAGTGCAGGGCCTAACAAGAGAGTGACTGGATTGACAGAAAGGTGCTTGCAGCAGAATTGCAGAGCGCCCTGAAATTCCATACGGATCTCGCTGTGCATCCCCAGCATGTTTCAGGCAACTGCTTTCTCAAGTACTTTATGAAAAACCCTTTGTAAAATAGGGGGTCCTTTTTTTTGTGGAGAGTCCTAAAAGATTCGGTTTAAAGATGGGTTTCTTGGCATGTCTGTGCCAGTGGAAGGTATTTTTTTTAGTCAGCACAAATTCTTACTGGTGGAGACTGACTGGTCTGTGACACTTTAATATTAACTCACATTATTAACTCAAGATATCCAGAAAGCAAAGTCCACCTGCTGCAGGGAAGTCAGTGCATTTCTTGTGCTTGGTACTGCGTGAAAGCAGGCGAGAAGGGGAGCCAGCACTGCACTTCTGTATATCTCATGTGGTAGGCTACAAACACAGAGACACTTTTTTCTTTAAATCAGTTTGACTTGGAAACAGCTACAATTATGGGCATAACACAAATTTACCTCTCTGTAGAGAGAGAGGAGTATACTGACATACAAAAACCTCCAGAACAGGTGGAGGAGGTAGACTGCTGTGGGGAAGCATAGATGAGAATAGAGAGAAGAATCTTGCTGCAACTGTCACTGAATCTACTATTTTTAACCTTGCAGATTATGTGAGTGTTGACACAGCCGTGCATGCTCCAGCCACAGTGCAGTAGTTTTCCTAAAGGCCTCTCGCTGCCCCCCCTGCGTGAATGCTACATGGTGCAAGCAGCCTTGGACGTGCCATCTCTCCTAAGACTGCAATGCTAGTAATGCTTGTTAGTGGCTTTGCTTTCCTAACCCCTGGTAGCAGCCAGTCGGTGACTTTTAGATGGATCAGAGAGCCAAGGACACTTGAAGAACTAGAGAGGTTCTGCTCTGCAGCTTGGTTCTATCAGATGCTTGTGCAGAGGGGGATTTTATGGCATGGTTTTCTTGTGGTTCAGAGAGGTGGTGGATCCCTGTGAAAGGGCTAAGCACAAAGGGGACAGTATTTCTAGAGGCTTTTTACTCTTACACAGGGTGAAACAAGACTCAGTTCTGTTTGTGCTACACCCTCTTGGCATAGTTTGCATGGTTTTACAGACAGAACTATGCAATAAGACAGATGGTTCAATAAGACGGTGCCAGGAGAAGCTTTGCTGTTTTTCTCCTCTTCCTGTGTAATAAGTTATGTTTTTATGTACTACCATTGTTATGGCAGTGTTCATCAGGTGATGGCTGTGTGGCAAGAAGGTTTGTTACAGCTGAAGCTCTCAGACAGTGTGTTCCCATGGGGCTTTTAAAAGTTGTGGAGGCTGGAATTCCACTCTGTTTTTGAAGCAAAATTGATTCCCCCATATGTATTGTAGATGACGAGAGTATTTACGCATTGCTGATTTTCCCTTTGTTCCTGTCAAGCTGTCGGTTAGAAACCAGGGTCTGCTGTGCAGGGGTAATGTCAGCGTGTAGCAACAGCAGAACAGGAGAGGTCTGTTCACTTTTCCCCACCAAATCAAGTCTGATGCAAAGCGCGAACACACACTGAAATGAAATGCAGCTTCTATAATAACTTTCCATTTTCTGTTTTTTACTGTCTCAGTGCAAAAAGTAACTCCATTTCTGCTCAGCTCTTCGAGCAAAAGTGAGAGATGCTGGCTAATCCTCTATCTCATGGTGATGCCTCCGACTTTCCTGAGTTCACTTGCCACCAGTCAGGAACATACTTTATAAAACTGCTCAGGTTGTATTAACAGCCTGTAAATTCTTCCATTGTCTAATGGAAAAGTTTGTTTTGTTTAAGATAATGTAAACAAGGTCTTTGAACCCACAGAATTACAAAGGGGGAAAAAAAATCCTTTTATGGGAACTGTGTAGGGTTTTTAAATCTGGAATGGCTTAAAAGAAACATCACATGTCCTTGTTTGTGCTGATGTCACATGCATTACTCCACTGCTTGTGGTATCTCCTTAGCATTGCCCTTAGGCCTCAGGGCAAAGCGCCAGCGAATATCCAGTGTTCTTGGCTCCAGCTAATGCTTCTATTCAGGGACGCAGCAGTCAGCTGGAAAGGAAACAGCAATGAAGTAACAGAAATGGATTTTATATATTTATGTCTCAAGCTTTCCTCCTCGTTTGAGAGTGAGGGTATAGTGCAGCTTTATAGTTTGGCTTCACTTTCGCTATGAAAGGCTTTTTAAAGACTCGAAGAGGAGCAATAGTTTAACAGTGTTTACATGTCTACGTGCCTGTTACAGTACAGCATTGAGTACCCCGGGGAGTTCTCCCAGCACAGACTGGTTTTGTCAGCTTCTTTTTGGGTGTCACAAGGCCATGCTCAGGTGGCTGACTTTTGTTCATACAGCCTTGTGCCAGCTGAGCTCTCACAGGAATATTTGTGACTTCAGATGCACTTTAGTTAAAGTTGCTTTTGTTTAGGTTGAAGCACTCTCAGCAGTGTTTGTACCCCAAGCACAGCAGCTCTCCATCTCTTTACTGGTTCACGTCAGCTACATAGTGCACCCCATGAGAAAATGCAAGAGTATTTCCCAAGGAGTGAGTTTCTGCAGGAGGGAATTCCTTTGCTTTGGTTTTGCTTCAGCCCAGGGTTCCCAGACTCTCCGGACCCCGCTGTGGGCAGTGAAGCACAGCAAGAGGCTTCAGAGTCCAGGGTTTTCCAGCTCAGTGATAGTCCTGTTGAAAGGTTTGTTCTAGAACAGGGACTCCGGGGACATTAAGACATTACTCTGTGATGGATTTAGGTGCTATTCAGAAAGGAGTGAATTTTTGTTTGTCTTTTGTCTCCTTTGTTAATTTAAAAAAAAAAAAAAAAAGTCATTCCACTCCTGCAGAGATCTAGTAAACTGCTGCTGGGGCATAAGGCAGTGAGAGCTAATTAAGGTATAAAATAGAATTGTGTGCTTCTCTGGAAGTTAGGGAAGTGGTGTGGGTGTTTTATAGAATCAGAACTAAAAGTTCAGGTGACCTGGCTAACCTCGTACGGGAAGGCTGGCAGAGGTGGGCAAATAAACCCAGACTGGCCACCAGACCAGGCTGCTGGCCAGGCAAGGAGAGGGAATCTTACTGGGACTGCAGGTCAGGGCTGGAGAGTGAGTCAGAGATGTGAAGGATTTTCCTGTACTTTATCTGAACTGAAAGATTTTTTCTTTTTCCTTTTTTAATCCATTCTTATTCTAGTAAAGTAGTAGTTTTGGCCAGTGGTGACTTCCTACACACAGTGTGTTTCTCTGAGTGCTGTGTATGCAGAGGATTGGCTCAAAGAATTAATGCTAATCTTCCTTTCCTTATTTAAATTTATATCATTACTTGTGCTGTGTTAACAAGACATCCCTCTTCCACCTTCACAGACAGTGAAATCCTTTCTTGCGCTGTGCTTAAAACTCAGGGCGATCTCTCAGGAATATCCAATTTTGCTATGTCATGAAAATGCTGTTTTCATTATGTATGTATTACTGTTTCATTTTTGTGGTTTTGTTTTGCCAGCGTGGGACATTGTACAGATCTAATCATGGATGTGCTTAAACAGATGATCTCTCACTTCATAAAATATTGAGGCATCCCTGGCCATAAATGAAAACATAATTTTAAAATAAAAGATTAGAGAATGTCTTTGAGATTGGGAAATGTCTTTTGGGGATTACAATTAATTTTAATGTAGGTTTTTTTCAGGGGGAAAAAAGCAGTGCTTTCCTTTGTGTGTATTGGCTATTTTATTTTTTTCTGAGGCGATATCAGTAGGGTAAGGATTGGTTGTTTGAAAAAGATACTCTGAGAGGCACTGTCGTGTAGCCTGTGATTGAGCAAGCACAGGACATAGGAGGAAAAAGAGAGAGACACCGAGTCAGAATAAAAATAACGAAATGCTCCTGGATGTCAGATATCCATGAGAGTGTTTTATGGGTGAGTGCATGGAAAGGAGCTGTAGAAGTATTACAAATAAGTGATTAGGAAGAAGGTCAAAATGTGACAAGGGGATCTCGGTCTGTAAAAGTTCTGTTGCTTTGTCTTCCATCAGAATTGAACGATTTTCTAAAACATGCAGTCTGGTTCAGTCATAGTTGGGCTCCAGCCGGGGCTCGTAGAACACCTCAGTAAATGGCTTTGTTTTGTGTTTCCTGTCCAGGTTTGAGCTGATGCGCATGTGCTGGCAGTACAATCCGAAAATGAGGCCCTCCTTTCTGGAAATAATCGGTAGCATTAAAGACGAGCTGGATCCAGCATTCAAAGAGGTCTCCTTCTTCTACAGTGAAGAGAACAAGCCTCCAGATACAGAGGAGCTTGACCTGGAGACTGAAAACATGGAGAGCATTCCTTTAGATCCCTCCTCCACCCTCCAACCCACTGACAAGCACTCAGGACACAAAGCCGAGAACGGCCCGGGCGTGGTGGTCCTTCGGGCCAGCTTCGAGGAGAGACAGCCGTACGCACACATGAACGGGGGACGCAAGAATGAGAGGGCCTTACCCTTGCCCCAGTCTTCGGCCTGCTGATCCTTAGAACCAGAATCTCACAGAAATAAAACACAGAAAAACACATGCATTGGGGGAAGAAAGAAAGAAAATTACAATATATTCAAAAGCCTACTGTACCTCAGTGGATCTTCAGAACTGCCATAGCTGCACTTGGGAGAACCCTTTTTTCAGTAAACAAGTTATCGTATTTTTCTTTTTTCAATATGCAAGCAGATGTTTGTTTCAGTAAAGGACTCCATTCATGGGGCACACAGTTGGCCTTTTAAAACTCTAATGTTAACACTTAATAGCAACAGAAAACTTGAGTTCTGATGTCTCTCTCTCTCTCCTTCTCTCTCCTCTCTTCTTTCTCTTTCTTCCTGTCTCTCTTTGCTTCATAATGGGAAACATATCTGCGTGCAAGTTCAACCGTACAGCACTTTTATCAGATCAAAGATATTGCAGGCCAGGTGGCTCCCCGGTACCCTTGCAAGCACCTGCCTAACACTGTAGGTCTTTATAAAAAAAACAAACAAACAAAAAAAAAACCACAAACAAAAAAAACACACAAAAAAAAACAACTAAAAAAGACTGGATTTTTAATGTTGCTCTTTAATCTTTTTAGGAACACGTAAAAGAATAAAAAAGGGCCATCATTCGTCCAAGGTTGTTAACCATTTTCAACGCTGCCAAATTTTGCCAAAAAAATGAACTCTTTGTTTTTTGTTTTTGTTTTTTTGTAGGCATGGAGGAGCACAGTAATCAACTGCTCTGTTTAAAAGAGATCCTGACCAATACATTCTATTCAATCATACACTGGTATTTAAAAAAAAAAAAATTAAAAAATCAAATTGTCTAGATCTTTTTTCAAAACTGGACAAAATGTGATTTATTTTTTCTTGTGATGGAGAAGATAAAAGGGATGGGGGTAAAGAAACAGCCCTCCCTCCACCCCTATCCCCATCCCAGTGAATTCTGGACAAAACTGGCAGTGGTGAGCTAAATAAACACGTGCATTTCGTACAAAAAAAGTCAACCGCACGCCAAAAATGAAACATGAAAAACATGAAAATAACCGGCAGAGATCTCCATCGTTGCAGCCTGCCTTCCTTCACAGGCTTGCAAGGAAAAAAACACCTAGAAACATAAATTGGAGAAGACAAAAAAAAAGCAGTAACCGGATTCAAGTATATGATGCTTTGTTGACCTTTTCTCTTTATTATTAAGACTTCTCGAAGGGTCTTGCAGTTCTATGTTAGACCATGGATCATTTGCATACACATTGTCTTTTGTGTCACTTTTATAACTTTTTTACGGTTCAGATACTCATCTATATGTCTGTACAGAAAAAAGCTGCTATTTTTTTTGTTCTTTATCTTTGTGGATTTAATCTATGAAAACCTTCAGGTCTGCCCTCCTTCCCTTCCCTCCCACTTCAACAAATTTTCTTATGCTTTGTACTATAGTGTGTAACTTTTACTTCCTCCTTCCCAGTAACTGATACCTTTCATATGATTTGCCATGAACTGTTTAATGCCTTTTTATAAATACATTTCCTCTTTTTTTTTTCTTTTTTTTTTTTTTTTCCATTAGTTGTTTTACAACATCTTGGCTGTGTGGGCTACAGGGCTTTTGAGGGGGACATGGAGAAAGAAGGGACACCCTGCACGGAAACACTCTAGCAGTGCTGTGGTGTGGTGTTTTTAAACCTCAGTTTTCCTTCCTTCCCACTAACCTCTGCCCAGACAGCATGCGAGTCTCTTACAGTGCAAGGCATGATACAAACTCAGGTCAGAAAAAAAAAAAGGTTAAATATTTAGTACATTCTTGTTCAGTGTTTATATTCATTGTTGTACAAGGGTCCTACCCCTCCTCCCCTCCCCGCTTGTTTTGGTTGTGGCACACATCCACCCACCCATCCCCACACACACTCCCCACACAGACACACACACATACTTCTTTTTTTTCATTTGTTGGGTACAACAGCAGACACCAGGCTTTTGGGTCACTGATTTTTAAAAAGACTATTGTAACCCTTCCGCCCCGTGAACAGGAGCTATACCCGTTGCAGCTAGTGATGCCAGGCGTTCTTAGGGTGGCCACTGAACACCTGGCTCCAGCAAACCCCAGCTCTTCACCTTCCTAATGAGAGGAAGCCCTCATGGAGGGCACCCTGGGCTGCACTTCGCACCCCTGGCAAGAAAAAAAAACAACAACCAAACCAAACCCACCACGCCATTTCCACAGGGCTGGGTGGAAAGGCTGTAGCTGGTGCCAGTATCTTGGCTAGCAAACAGTTAAGTGTTGGCAGCTATGGAAACCTGTACAAGTAGGAGCTTGTTGCTTAAATCATAGACCAAACCTCAGAACAAAAGAAAACGAGTAAGCTTGTTTGTTCAGTTGCAGAAGCCTTGGTGAAAGGGGAAGGAGGGGGCCATCAGAAAGTCTACAACCAAGGAGTCATACCAGTTGCTCATCGTACCTTAGTTACAGCATCTTAAGCCTTTGTTTAGCACTGATCCAACCAAATGATGGCAGTGAAGAGGTGGTTCTGGGATGGAAACGTTGAAATCTTTTGAGTAAGAACAAAGAATTAAAATATACTGATTGCTAGTTTTGACTGGAGATTTTTAAAAAGTTTGTAGTGCTTTTTGCTTGTGTAGTTTAGGTCCCATTATCTTCTCTTGCCTCTGTCCCATAGTTATTTTTCCCTTTTAAAAATGAAAAAGACAAAAAAGTTAATTAAGAAGGTATTCTATGTAGGATTTTTTATTTATTTTTGTGATATCAGTTTAAATCACTGTAGAGATGCCCCATAATAAATTTAAATACTGAGATAAGGGGTTTTGAGTATGACGGGGGACAGTTTTTGATTTTTTTTTTTTTCCAAACATTTATCTACCTCACTCTTATTTTTTTATATGTGTGTATATAAAAAAAAATACATCTCACATTTCTCAGCAGCCAATAAATGCCGTTGATACTGGTAACCTCTCACTCCATATACCACATGCTCTAGGTTCTGGAGGGGAACAGTCACTGCCTGTCACAAAGGGTCACTTCAGAATATTTGCCTCAATTCTAAGGAGTTTCTCTAATTTTTTGGTTCACATTCTTTATTGTGAGGAGAAATCAAAGAGCTGTCTGATATAGGGTGACCATCCTTTAAGGAAACACCAGGGTTTTTCAGTGTGCTGTTGCAGCAGTCCTCAGGTCAGCAACAAAACACTGCGTGTTTAGACAAGCAGAGACGTAGCTAACCTGATACGAGTACTTCAAATTATGAGTATTGGATGAAATCTGGTACAAAAATCAATTGTTTAGAATGTTTGAAGGTCCAGAAGAATTACTAAAGGGAATGGTCTTTCTGTTTGTCCTGTAGAATGAGCTAAGTCATTCCTACCAGTTTTTCCTCAGATGCCACAAGCACCAAAAAGGCATTTGGCTGAATCAGCACCTAAAAATAAATTGGCTCGTACAGCAATAGCTCTGCTTTCTTGACCAAAAAAACAATGAAAAAACCTGTCACAGGCTGCCTGATGATACTACTACATCGAGTTTACAGCTTTGGATCTTTGCTGCTTCTGTTTGATGAGAGCACTGATATTTTTTTTTTTTCAAAACTAACATTGAATTGATTTCTTTTAATGTGCCAGTAAAAATTCAGTTCCCTTTTCTTCCCCTGTTTATATGCTTCGTAACTGTGGATTCTGATGGACCAGCCATCAAATTTTAACTGCCCTCTGACAGCGTGTAACTGGTTTACAAGCACACAGGACTAACATGAGCTTGCCATCAACTTGATGTATAATGTTTCTCTTTTTCCAGCTCTGGCAGCTGTTCGTGCAGGTGTTGGTTGTGGTATCTGAATAATGTGGTGCTTGGCTACTTCAAGTTGTACATGGTCTCTTGAATACACAGTGCTGTGGTTAAGTGCTACAGAGTTTGTCTTTGGAGCGAGCGTTTCTCTCTGGCCCTGAGAAACCAGCAAAATTTAAAGTTTTTACTAGGTTGTTTTGCTTTTCCATTTTTTATTGGGTTCCGGTGACCTTTTGGTGCAGTGGCTGTTCCCCTCTCTTGCACATATTGATTACCACAACTGGAGATCCTCAGATCTTTCAGCTGGCTAGGAGGGTTTTGTTAAAACTGTCCAAGTTACTGGTTTTTATAATTGTATGTAGGTGGTTTTAAAATGCATTAGGATGAAACACTAATGACGTAGCACCCATCATGATAAACATTTCAAAAAGCACTTCAGTAGAAGACAGTCATGTGGCATCACGTGCGCGTGCGTGATGACAGTCAGCTCTCCTGGACCAAACCACCTTCATGATACCATTGCGTTCTGTGTTTGCAATTCAAGCTTAATTCCTTTTTTGTTCTGTTTGTTTCCATAGCTTTTTTTTTTTTTGTTGTGTTTTGTGCATTTTGAATAGCTTTATTCACATGGGTTTTTCATGCAGACTTCCCTTGGACAGTAAATCAACTTGTTTGTGCATGTGAACAACTGAGAATTAATGTTGGCTTGATAGAGTCATAATACGGTTTGTAATGTTGTTCTTCCCTGAGACCACTGGCTTGTCTGGTATGGAAAATTTATTTAGAACTTCAGCTATGTTTGAATAAAGTTAAAGTAATCCAGTTTGTTTATAAATTAAAAACAAAAGCCCACCCAGCCCTGAAAACCAGCATTTTGACAAATGGTACCAAGATGTTTTAATGCAGTAGGATAACAAATGGGCATCACTGTGGGGAGCAGGCGGCTTTGATGTTAGTGCGCGGCCATTGTTCCCACCTGACTCGTCGGTAAAAGCTGCTCGGCGGCACAGAAGGTGGTTTGGTTGCAAAGGAATGTGGCTCCTACGTAAACACAGACGTGTCAGCCGCGCGGTACCAAATGAGATGCTCTTTTGGGGGAATCATAAACTAGACGCAGAAGCTGAGCGTGATGGAAGGTGTGAGGCCAGCCGGTGGGCACCAGGTCTTTCTCAGCGTGATGCCTCTGCTCTTTAAAGCTGGTTCTAAGTGATGTATGATTCTAGGCATGTTCGCACTGATGCTCCTCTTGGTCTTTAAAAACAAAGGAAAGAAAGCCCAGTTTGCCCAGGACAACTGGTCACCAGATGGAACTGCTCTCAGGTCCTCTGGGAACTGCCGAGGGGTGTTCAGTACAATCCGTGTCCAAGTGAACAACACTCCTATTGTTGATACAACTCCATATATATATATATATATCTATATATACATATATATATATCTGCATATGTATATCTATAATATAGATATATATCTATTTAAACCCTTTTCATTCCATTAGTACAAGTAACACTTGTTTCCTGTTATTCTTACTTTGTTTGTCAACGGTGTATGTAATCACTGGGCTGAACAACAGTGGAGGAAGGTGCAAGGGATCCACTCCTTACTAACCAGTGATAAAAGCCAGATATTGCAACTTAACTCATGAGTAGTTGTGCAGACAAGAATTTAAGAATGATGTGTAGAAACAACACTAGCGGCCAGGGGTGCTGAAGATACAGAACTACAAATAGGCAGGAGGGCTTCGAAGGGTGCCTCGGTTCAGAAACTGGCTGCTCGGAGACACTGACCAGCCTCCAAACCGGAGCACAGCCAGGAAAATCAGAATTGAGACAGGCCGGTGTGGAGACATGTGGAAACAAAGGATGCAGAAATGGGCGTTTACAAAGACACAGGGCTTGGCAGAAGATTGAGGTAATTTCCTGAGCTTGTTTTGTGGGACAGCATCAGAGCTCAGGTATCACAACTCTGATCGTTGGTACTTGTAAATAAACCTTTGGATTTTCCAGCTGGGGTGGTAAATTCATTACCAGGAGTTTAACGGTCGTTAGCAGTGGGCTCTATGAATCGGTCTCAACTTACAGTTGATCTGTTTTGCAAGTACCTGAAGACTATCACTAGTTTGTGTGTGTGCATATGCGTGTGTGTGTGCTCATCTTTTTTTTGGTATGTATTTTGTTGGTTAGTAATCCATTAGCATTTTCAATAGGGCTTTAAGTCCAGTAGATTACGGGTAGTCAGTTGACGAAGATCTGGTTTACAAGAACTAATTAAATGTTTCATTGCATTTTGTAAGTACATAGAATAATTTTATAAAATGTTTGTAGTTTATAAATGCCTAAAATATAATTTAAGGGCACTTTTCTGTGTCTGTGTATGGGTGTGTCTGTATGTGATCAGTTTTTTTGATGGTACCAGTTTACTAGCTAGCTTTACAATATGCCAAAAAGGATCGCTGACTTGTCCAATTCATGGCTTGTCCCTCTCCCCCTTCCCGCCCAAGCTTTGTGTCCCAGTATACAGTGAATGAATAAATAAGTTGGGGAAATGTTCTGTATCTTCAGTATCCTGGTCTTCCAGAGCCCTCTGGTTGGGGTGGGATCATCTTAACTGGTCATTTCACGTTACTGTCTAGGGCAGTTATCTTCACGGATCACAAGAACCTCACTGGTCGGGGAAACAGAACGGGTTTTGCTGCTACCCGGTCTCACTCGGGCTGTTCAGTACCTGCTTCACGGTGGCCGTGTGGTTTGAAGGATGCGACTACATAAGGGAAAGAGGGAGGGCGGTTTTCATCGTGACTGTTGAAGACCTATTTGCAGATTTCTTGTCACATCAAAAGTTTGCGTGCAGCCTCTAAAGACGTTGAGCACCATTTGAAGCTTTGTTGAAATGCGCAAGGCGGGGTCCCTATTTATTTTTATTTAAGCATATTGAAGATCCCTTCACCCTCACTCCCCTCAATTTGACTACCACATTGCTGAAGGGTTCTGATGATTTAGATACTGTTTAAAAATCAGCTCTTCTGTTTTCTGAACCAGTGAGGTTTGAGATGAAAGGATTGGCCAGAGTTTGTCTACCTCTGGGACAAAAACAAAACTAGAAAGTGCTAAGGAATGGATGCAGTTGCAAATACATTTTCCAATTTTTCTTGTTTAAATTTTTTTAAGAGAAAATTAAACAATAACATGGCCAATTTATTACATAAAAAGACTTGCTGTGTATAAATTATTCCTAAAGAAATTCCTGTGTTTATATTAAAATGAATCAGTAGATAAAAAAAAAATTTCAAAATGTTTTTGTATATTCTGTTGTAAGAATTTATTCCTGTTATTGCGATATACTCGGGATTCTTTACATTATGAAAAGAAGAAACTTTGTCTATTTTGAATGGCTGAAGCTAAGGCTCCTTTAGTTTCTCTTACTCTGCTTTTTTCTAGTAGTTTCAGTACTACATGATTTAAGTTAAATAAAAGAATTCTGTATGCATTTGCCTGTTTCTGAATTTGTTGCTCCTTATGCAAAGCAAGTACATGTTAGAAAACTCAGAGTAAATCTTTTCTGTTTTTCTTCTGCCCTTTTTGGCTGCGTTTAATTGAGCTACTGTGAATAAATCTTAGTTAGAGGTCAGTACTGCCATTGTGTTGTGTTGAAATCTGAAGTATTTTCATCCAGTGACACTGAGCTTGTGGACCCTTTTTTGGTGGGACTAAGTACTGTTTTGAGTAGGTAGTTCCCTTGAATAAGGTAAGCATTTTTATTTCTTTATTGGAAGAAAAACTGTTTATTTACCCTTACAGCAATCTACAGATGAGGCATTCAGCCATCCAGCACATGGTTATCAGTTTTCTGTAATGGTCACTGGAAAAGACAGTGGCAAGAAAACTGGCATTATCTTGGCATTTCCAGTTCCTCTGACTCCTGTCATCCAAGTTTTGACTAAAATAAGGCAGGATGGTGGCCCAGGGCTTCATCAGCTGTCTGTGTTGGAGACGTGGAGGAGCCTGGCTTGGCAAGGAGAGGCACAGAAGTGATCTGTCACTGTCCGACTCCCAAGTTTTACAATTTGGAATCTCATTTGGTTCCTGTTTTGTAAGTAACATTATGTGCCATAATACTTTCCACAGCACAGTGCTGCAGGGATTGCCTTTCTTGGGACAAGTCAGCTATTTGATTTTGATGCTAAGTCCCTGAATAGCCGTGACCTATTCTACTGAAAGACTTTTGTCTTTGTGCTGTGCTCTATGGAAGGACTACGGTGTGTTCCTCTGGGACAGGCACTGAGAATTTGGGCTAAAGTAGTGTTTTCACGCAGTTGAAACCCAAATTACTAATAGCATTACAGTTCCAGCTGGATTTCAGCTTTATCTTTACTAAACTAACCACGGGTCTGTAACCTGTTTGTGATGTGGAAACCAGCCTTTACAGTAGGTCACTAAGAAATAATTGTAAAATGTTATGTTTAATTAACAGGATCCCTACTTGTGTTTTATTTTCCCCCATATTTGCGGTTTTTTACACAGGCACATTGTAAGACTGAACTCTCTGGGCTCAGGCAGGGGCTGAGGGGCCTCTGCTGTGTCTGCCCAGTGCTGAGTGTCCTTACGACTGTAGGCAATCCATCTTGGTTCAGCAAGTCTTTATTAATGTCTTTCTAACCATCAGAACTAGGATTAAGCATCTAAAATGTTTTAAATCCAGTTTCACGCTTTCTTAAATCTGAAGCAACCTTATAATTGTTAGCAATACAGACTGCCAATCATTTGGTTTTTCTCCTAAGCTTTTTACACCAAAGAGATGTAAACAGTTGTTCGGTTTTTGTGAGGAAATTTCCCTGAAAAGCACACAGAATAGAAAATCATTTATGTAGGGGTTTTAAAGACTCTTTAGATTTGCTGCTTTTAAGAGGTAAGGAATTGCATTATAAGAAATCTTTTTTTTCATATATGATCCATGTTACTCTCTTTCTTCCCTACATTGTTTCAACATTTCTAAGATAATTGCCTGTAGTGCTTTTCCTAGAAATTCTGCTGTTACTGTCTTGGATAATGGTGGGACATGGATGAAAGCAGCTCTTCCATCGCCATAGTACAGAGAGGTGTAGTAGGTGTAATCGCAGATATACCTACAATATGAAGAACAAAACCAGAGACCTGAATTAAGAGTGAACTTTGTTGAAATTTAAATAATTTTTAAGTAGCCAAACCAGATCTGGTTTATGAAATTATTAAAAGCATATTCGCTTAGTGAATAAAGGAAATGCTGAAATAAGCCAAATTTGAGAAACAAATGTTCCTTATCTGATGGTTTGGTTTCTCAGACACCCACCCAGAAGGAACTTTAAATAAAAAAATCACAAGACGTGCGTTCTTTTCTAGGCTTTTATAAGCTGTGTGAGATGGGAAAGGTGACACAGCCCACTGGAACTACAACTGTGTAATACAGTTTTTGTGCAAGTTGTACAATCTCACCATCTGGAGGGTTTTTTTTCCTTATCACCCTACCGTTTAACTTGCAGGTACAAATCCTGAAATTAAGTGCCAAGATGAGCTGGTTGTATTTTTTTCTTTTTTTAAAGAGATCATTTACTGTTTTCTTTGTTTTCCTTTTAAATTAAGACTAGTATAATAGAAAATTGCTTCGGTACTACTGAAACACATAATGAGATCACAGGCATCATTCTAAAGGTACCTGTAATTGCTCTGCTCTTCAGTGTATGTATTTACATTTTGTATCCCTCCCAGCTGGGAAAAATAGATTAAAATCTGCTACTAGTCAGTATTGCTTTCAGACTCTCTTAATAGCTTAGGTTTACTGGGGTTGTTAATCACAGGGCGCACTATGTTGAAACTTGTTTCTTTTGGAATTTACAAATCCATGGAAAAATATCTACTGGCTGTAGTTTTTCATGAAGGCTGCTTTACATTAAATCTATCCCAATTTCAGACTTGTGCCCCTCTAAAGACTTTGCTTCAAAGTGGTTTTGGTTGGAGGAGAAGTCATTACAAAGATTCTTCAAGGTTAAATGAGCTGATTGAGTTACTTCTGCTTTTACTGTGAGCCCTTGATATGCAGTGTTTACCTTCCCGCATCTCTGGAAAAGATGATATCAATCCCTTCCACAGAAATGTTTTTCCAGAGAGTCTTCATATTAATTGTAGATTCAATCTTTTCCGGGCCATCTAGCATGCAACAGCCGCCTTCTGGGTGCAAACCACAAGCATCCATCTCTTGGTAGCCTTTGTTCTTCCCACACTGCTCAAGGATGATGAGTGCTTTGGCGGATGAAGCCAGCCCAACATGAACAGTAAGCTGTTTTTTCCCACCAGAGCAAATAACAGGAAATTAAAAATGAGACCTGTTTTTAAAAAACATGTAATGCGATTGTGCCAAGCATTATGTGAAATACTAGCTTCAAGGTAGGGAGTCTTGCTGTAGCTCATGCCTACAGAAAACTTTGATAAGAGATTATAAATGTGAATAAAAAAATGCTTTAGTTTGTTTTTGTTGGGTCTAGTCAGCTCAGGACTTCAGAGCTGCGGAACCTTTTCTGTAGTTCAGGGTGGATTTTTTCTTTCCTTTGTGCAGCATGCAGTTAGGCTGTTGAAATGGCATGGGGTTAAAACAGCATGTGAATTACTGTGTGCTCTACATTTCAATTTGAAACCTTTTAATAGTAACTTTCCAGAGTTGTCTGATGCACATATTGTGCAATACACTTTTGGAGATCTTTTTAAAGATCCCCTCAGAATAATAATATTCATAAACGAAAGGGAAAAGTTGTGTAACTTTTTACTCACCAGTGGCTGTAGAGTTGTCCATATCTTGAAGACTTGCTCCTTTGCTTTTTGGTAAACCACAGGCAGCTGCATGATATGGAGATCAATGTTTTTACCCAGGCCTTTCTTGGACAGTTCCTGTGATTACAAAAAAGCCACCATGGTTTTGTAAGAGCACTGGATTGCTGGTGGTAAAGAAATCAGCCTGGTCCAACTGAGAAAACATCTGAAAGAGCAATGTAGGGCTGTCTAAGCTCAAGCTTCCTAAACACTGATCCACAGTGAGTTCACTTGTTTTACAGTAGCTCCCATTTTAACTGGAAGAGCCTAAAATGTTCCAAACAGTTTGCTAATGTCCCATCCACTTGGAGCCGTTGTTGTGTTTTCCAAAGGGATGATCAGTCTCCAGTGGGCAGGAGTGGTTATTGTGTAGGGACTGGTCCATGGAGGGCCATGAAATACAGAATCCCTCAGGAAAGGTCCACCCTTGAAAGCAACTAAATAGGTTTTGATACAGGTAAGAGCTGTTCCTCCCAGAGATCTTGTAGGTCAACCTGTGCTATCAAGAGAAATCACAAGAGAGTTCACATTAGCTGTCCACTCAAGGTGGCATGCAATGTGCTGTCTTGAGCTGGTTCAAGGTGACTGTCAACATGAGGAAGGTCACATTTAGAATGGTTCTAATTTCTTTTTTGTTCTAGAGTCTGTTGCTCTAGTAAAAGAAAATGTCACTTATTGGGATACTACTTCTTTGTCATTTACATAGAGTGAATTTCCACACAGGACCTTTCCCCAGAGGAAACAAATTATGCCGGGGACTGAGGTGAAAGAAATGAGGGTGCCCTTGAAAGCAGTGGGTTGTCCAGATGGTTGGAAGATGGTCTGGAGAATAAATGTCATATGGAAATTAGTTGAAATTATTTTGTTAGTGGAAGATGACTAACACGCAAGGCATAAGCCTCCAAGAAGGCAGCGGCTGCTGCAATGGCAGCGTGCAGAAGGGAGGTACCGAGGTAGAAAGCTTCATCCAAGAAAATCAAATGGTGTTTGGAAATCCCTGTTGCAATTAAGTAGACCACTACCAAAGGAGGGTGCAGGTGACAATTCTAGGGGGGGCATAGGCAAAAAGTCAGCAGCAGAGGTGTGTGATTAGCCCAAGAAACCTGTATGTAACTTCATACTAAATGTCATTGTCTTCTCAAGCTTTTGTTTCTCACTAAGGATACTTGTGCGGATGAGACCCACAGTTCTGTGCTGTGCTAACTGGGAAATTTGCCCTTCAACACTGGCTTCCTATATAAACTGTTCCAATTTTCTTGTCAGCGGAAACATTGATTAGCTGTGCTCAATAAACTATTTGACACAAGCAAGGAAACAATGCCTGCAGGGAAGTAAACACATTTAGTGAACAGTGCCAGCCTTTTTTCCTCTGGGCGCTGACAGTCTTTGAGAGACCATTGCATCATCTTGCCTAAGAATGCTGTACTGTGTCTTAGCTTCCAAAAAAGAAAACCCCAGCTGGTTCACAATTAGCATTTTCTTTTCTAAAGCATCTTTAATTTTAACATTTAATGAGATTCTTCCTTTTTGACTGTAAGGCTTAGAGGACTCAACTACCCATAACTTTGGTACGGAATGTGGAGACCCAAAGTAAGTTGTGAGGCTGTTCTCCTCTCGTGCTCTCTGGACTGATGCTCTGTTGTCACCATTTGTCATGGGATAAGCATGCAGAAATACTCTTGTGCAGGACAAAATCAGAAGCTGGCCAATAGCAGAGTGCTGAGAATTTGTGTCAAAGGAAGAGAGTTTGGTATGTCCTAAGCAATTTCAGCATGTTGTAAGTAATGTGTATTACCTTGTTGTCTAAGAATCCAAACCATGGGCTTATACCTCATTAGACCAGGTGTTGTGCAAACATGGGACAACAACAACAACAAAAAAAGGTTGTTCTTTGTCTCAGCCTTAACCAAAACCATTTTTTGCATTCAAGGTGAGAGAATGAAGATGGTTAGAGGAGGATGACTGCATCTGGCAACTTGAGCTCACACTGGTGAGTTAATTCAGTAAACAAGTGCCTGCCTTTTGTAGTTGAAACAGCAAAGGAAACTTCAAAGGAGGACAAAAGTTTTGGAGGACTTCTTTGTGGGAAAAGTGTTTCAAGAGAAAGCATGAAGCTTCCCTTTTGTTGGGAAGATCTTCTAAAAGAGAAATGAAATCCTGCATTATCAGCTGATGACCTTGAGCTGGTGGTGAGTTGCAGTCATAGTCTTGGTCTGCTGGAGTTCTGGCCCACATTGTTATGCAGCCTTCCCAAAGAAAAGGGATTTACATGGAACAGTTTTGTGCTCAGATGTGGTGGTGGTGTCACATGGGGTGTTAGAAACATCTTGAAATTCTAGAAAACTCCAGAAAAAGTCACTGAGTTTGCCTGAGTTTTCACTGATTTGAGTTTCCAGGGAGGGGGGCAGGGGGCTGCATGTGTTATTTTTTTTTTAACCTGATTCAAAAAGGCTGTAGAAGGAAAACCAGAAGTTTTTAGTTGACCCAGACAGTCTGCAGGGATGTTGCAAAACCAAGATTTTTTGTTTGTTTTTTTTTAGTGGTTTGGGTTGTTTGTTTGTTGTTGCTTTTTTTTGTTTGGTTTTTTTTTTTTTTTTAATCCTGCAGATACCTTTTTAAAGCTTTAGCAATGTAAGAAAGTTCCAGAAACGAAACGAAGGCACTAAATAGCAATGTTGTCGTAGTTTCACAGATGATGAAACTAAAGCAGAGAGGGAGACAGAGAGATTAAATGACAAATTTCCAAAGACCACATGGTCAGTGGCAGGATGAAAACTGCACTCAGAGATCTGATCCTCATCTCCCGATAGCAAACATAGTTCCCAGAAGCAGTTGGAAATGTGACCTGTTCTTTGCACTAACAGTTTAATTACTGTGAATGTTGTCACTCAACTTACATTTGTGCCCTATTAACTGGGGACTTTGACCTTGATGGTGGACTGCCCTGGGAGGTTATTTAGCTGCCAAGCTGCAGACAGGAGTTTCTGGAGGAGACACAGAAACAGGGTCAGATCAAGGGTTATTAGGTGGGACCATCAATCTGTAATGTGGACTAAATAATTCAGGGGATCTGGGACTCTGAAGGTCCCATGTGGTGCTGAAGAACTAACACATCATGGTAACTCAGTGTGATCTGTCAGCAAATGCAAAGTAAATACTTGCTGGTGTTTTCCTTTAGAGAGAATGTTCTGTGCTTCCAGAGTTAAAAGTGCTGCTGGTGGAGTTTTTGTGGGTTTTTTTAGGAGGGTATTTCAGGTGAATGGAGTTACAAGAACCATGAAAAACTTAGTGAGACAGGTTTTTAAAAGAGAAGCTGTCTTTCTAGTGCTAGACAACCATCTTGGGCTATGTGACAGTGTCTATAAAAACTCTGAAGTTTTTCTCAATGACCTTGAATTGGTGGGTTCACCTGAACTTTCAGATCCACTTGACTATCCATTTCCCTGAACACTCGGAGGGTACTTGCTGAGGAACGAGTACTCCATGGATGCAGTGCTGATGAGTGCCTTCTGTGTGTGACTTGTGCTCTGATGAGAACATGGGTTCATGGAAAAACAACGGGGCACTCACATTCTTGGAAAATTATATTTTCATATTTGAAACCAGGCAATGCGGGACAATGCACTGCTCCATAGTATCAATAAGAAACCCAAGAATTCAGAACAAATACTTTTTCTAAATGAGCAGAAATAGAGATTCAGAGAGTTTTATCAGCATTTATCAGCTGATTGCTGTGGATTTCGGATAACTGAAATTGGCTTATTCACAGAAAAGGTAGTCATAAATAGTTAATTTGTAAGAGAAACAATACCGCCCAGCCATTTTTCTGAGTGCCCGATGAGGTCATGGAAGGGATGTGACTATTGGAATGTGCTAGTGCTCACTGGATCAATCTCTAAGCCTCCCTATAGCAAGAGAAGAGGTTAGGGAAAACAGCTGATCCCATCAGCAAGGCAGAGTGCAACAACATCTTACAGAGAAGCTGTAACAGGGGTTTTAAGGAAGCAGTTGTGTGTAAGAGGAAGTATTGCTCACAGAAGTGAAGGTGGTGTTCTTTGGCGAAGACTCCCATTTCAAAACGCATGGAGGGCAAGGCTACGCTTGGAGAATTAGGACCCTGGAACTACTGATACATGCATTTTTACAGGAGTTTGGTATGAGGGCCCTTCTGGGATGTGAACTCTTAAGATCACATGTATCAGCGTTACAACGTCTCTGAGGGTACCATGGTATCCAGGCTTTTGATAAGGACCCAGTTCATTTTGAAGTAGTAATTAGGATAGTTCTGGATAATGCTGCAAAGTCATTAAGCCTGAGCAGTTGTTATTAGTAGCTCTGGTCTGGCTGCTCAGTACTTTCTTGGGGATGAGTTTGGGTGTACTCTTGCTTGGGTCTCAGAAAAGAGACTCTGCAGGAGGCCTTTATGTCACTTCAGTGATCCATGCAGGAACCCCAAGCCAAGACAGGATTACTTCCAGATGTAAATACTAAATTTTTCTGTCTTTAATATATGTGCATAAGCTTCCTGAAGACCGTGGGGCTACTCTTGTGAACAAGGCCAATGGAACAATACTGTGAGATATTGCTATTTAGCACGGAGAAGCCTATCAAAATTGAAAGTACTTCCAGATTTGCAGCAACTTTCCCTGAATGGTCTGGATTAATCGCCTTTGCCAGGGAATAGGAAACCAAAGCAGCATCCCCAGTATGAATACAAATTAATTCCACTCAGAGGGTGTCACATCAGAGGGAGATGGATTTGTTCTCCTCCACAGACAAGGACTGACATCTGTTCCATCATGGAATGCTGTAGCCCTTGTTACATAACTTCCTGGCTTAGCCAGCACATGGCATTGTTACAGAAACCTCATCTCAACGGTGTGTTTTCACTTCAGGCTGTTTTACTTGCAGATAAAGAATATGTCTCTTTTTCAGCCAGAAGAGGATGATCTTGTACCCAAAATTAGAACCAATAGGAATCAGAAAATAATAAGCAAGAACATTGTCAACTGACAAAGATTTCTTGTTTAGGGCACAGGTCAAGTTGGAGTTAAGATAATTTATGAGTCTCCTGTGATGTCTTGAGTAAAGGTATCACAGAAGTACTTTTGTTTCTTGTTAGCCTACAGGGATAACATCCCTCATGACTTTGAGTGGGCAATAGACTTATTCTACCAAACACTAAACTGCACTCGGCATTCTTCACCCAACAAAGCTAGAATAGAAAATATGTACAGATTGTGGATTGCTGTATCTTTGGCCTCTGGAAAAATGTACTAGCTCCTTGGTTTTCAATCATCTTAACTACACTACATTTTCAAGACAGATATTCAGTAGCTGCCACCAAAGCTTGTAATATGGTTATAGTCCTGTAGAGTCATTATCTTTCTATCACTACTTATACTTTCTTCTAGCTATCTTTGTCATTTCACTGTCCAGAATAATTTAAATATGGGCTTATTTCAGTCTCCATAATAGAACATAGCCCCCTCAGTTTGTTTTACGTGTCTTGCTTTCCATTTTTACCAGTATTATCTGCCATTTCTTGCAGATATTGGACCAGTCTTCCAATTCAATTTGACTGTCTTGACTTTTCCCCAACTAGTTTCAAAGTTCTTTATGTCAACCTTCTTTCTACCTTGGAATTGTGAAGGACTTGTGTGAAGACCCTCTGCTCATCAATACCTTATAAGAGTAACTGAATTCAAGGAAAGGCCATTGTCTGTGCTAGCGAGAATGAATGAACCTTGCACGTGACTCGTACAGATACTCAGCAAATCTCTGCAGCTGTTTCTACTGTTTAAACATATATACTATGACCTTTCATGCTTTAGACTGAGCTGGAGTGCTAAAGTACCAAACTAGTAAATTATTTCAGACATACCCTTACTTAAAATGGTTGGGTATTGATTTTGTAAGACCTATTTAAAGACAGAAGCTATGATATTGTTAAAATTTAAATAATATTTTAAAAATGAGTAATCCTGTTCCTGAAAAAGAATCTATTTGTGGAAATTTTTGGTGTGTCCCAAGAAATGTGGGTTCACACAAACAACAATCTGAAAACAAACAACTGTAACAGAAGAGTTTATGCTGAAAGCCAGCTATCCAAACCACATCTTTGTATCATCCAGCTAAATTTGTTTTAATACATATTTAGGAAATAAGCAGGAATTTTCAAGAGTCCATCTTAGACCTGTTGCTGCTAGTCAAGATGTATGGAGGAGGAAGAAATCTGAATGACCTTTTTTCAATTTTTAACTGTAGACTTCACTGTCAGTTGAAAGTGGAAGCCAAAGCTGAAATGTGAAAACATACTTAGAATTGGTAGGCTTTAGGTTTTGTGTTCCTGAAGTAGGCAGGGAGAACTCAATAGACTACACTTGCATGAGAAGGAAATTGCCTCACACAGACATGATAAAATGAGTTGTGGTATGAGATGATCTGTTTATCTGTGGCATACGCATTAGCTGCAGATAAGGCACCCTGGATAAAAAATATCCTTTTTAAAAATCAAGAATAATATTTTCAAAGGTGTTTAAATAGCACCAAAAAAAAAATATCTTGCAAATAAACTAATATTTCACTTCTTAATTATCTTCTTCCTTACATCTTGGGAGTCTGCTCTATGAGGCGCAATTTTGTTTAATGAGTCATGAGAAATAACTTTTTTGAAGTTTGTATTGGTATCTTCACAAAATAAAAGCCCTCCCTCCTTTTTTTTTTTTTCATGCTTACCTTCACTGCTTCCCAGCTAGAATTAACCAGGTATTGTCTAAAGGGACCAAAACCTGAAAAGAAAGACAGGCACTTTTAACCTATGCTTGCTCTGCAGTCGTAGATTAGGTGCCAACGTGTATGCACACACATATTTGTTCTTTATCTTCATATTTTTGGTTATGGAGGTTGAGATTTTTTAGATAGGATTTGGCCTTTATAACACTTATGGGAATAGTATTTTCATTTTCTATATGCACTTATGTAAGAACTAATCCTGCAATCTTCATTCATGTCAAGGCTTAATTATGAGAGAACCTTAACTGAAGCTGGTAAATGTACTGGAGCCACTAGGACAGATCATGTAAATGATGATTTTGGGCAAGGATCATCATCCATAGAAATATCACTACTAAAAGATCTGGTGTTAAATACTCCCAGGTCACAGTCAATCTACCATTCTTCTTATTAAAGCTAATGAAAAGGAGGATATGCATATTTAATGAAAATGCTTGAAAGAGTAAAACTTTATTTCATTTGAAATATTTTTTTGAATCCCAATTAATGAAAACTTAAGTTTTCTGTCAGGGAAAATGTGCTTTTTGTGGTGCTGGGCAAAATCTCTTCCTTTACTTTTTCCCCACAGGAAAAAAGGAGGAGGAAAGAGAAAAGGACTCTCTGAATCAAAAGTACTACATTTAATCTTATGCATCATTTTTTATGAAATACTTTTTTTTTTTTTTTTTTTTTAA
>NW_020799112.1:12001818-12008344 GCF_003259725.1 Athene cunicularia
TTGCACAGTAAAACCTATTGGTATGTGGAGACAATTAAGCCTAAATGCAGGCTTATGACAGCTTAATTAATGTTAGACTTTAAGCATTTCTTAATTTGATAATACTTATTTCATAACCGCTCAAACTTTTCTCTCTAATATTATGAAAAGCCTGATTGTACTAATATTTTTGACCATATTTTCCCCAGGTTTAAGTTTGTACTGTGGGGAGGGAACAAGGGAAACAGTACTCATTTCACATTAACAGGGGACATAAAACCTCACTAGGCCCACTCCGCTTTCAGAGAAAAGTTAGGACGTTACCTACTCCATTTCAAAGCTGTAATTGTGCATATTTGTGTACCTGCGTGTGCAGAACCATAGAAGCATAATAAAATTATTAAATAGCTCACAATGAAATACATGCATCTCAGTGGTAGCCATAGGAAACTTTGCTTAGGATTAAAATGCTCTATGAAAAGAAAAGCCTAAAATATAGGAGAGTTTTGCAACAACTTGGAGGGCTGTCTGGCTGAATATCATTAGTGCTAAATAATAAACTGGGCTCACTGCCAGCAGGTTTGTGTAATGAGCAGGTGAAAATGTGACAGAGGCATGCTGTGATAATCTCCCAAATAGCTTAAAGATGCACCTTAATGATAACTGGACACACTGGTCTAAAACTATTTGAACAAGTAGATTTCTGCACCTAAATGGCTACCTAAGGGGAGGAAAAAACTAACAGGGTGCTAAAAAGTGTGCCTGTCAAGGGTACGTGCTATAGGTATCATAGGAGAGAACCAGACTGTCAGCCTTTTGTGAGGTTAGCAAACACCTCTTGCTCTCTCCTATGCTCCCATTCAGCTCAACTGCAGTTATGTCTAGAGCAAGCCAAACTAGTTCTGCCCATCTTGCAGCTATTAAAAAAAAAAAGAAAAGAAAAAAAGAAAAAAAATGTAAGACGTGTTTAATTGAAAACAGAAAGATGCAAATCTCTTTGATGTAGCTTCAACCTCATTCCTATGTCCTCAGATGACCTGCAGTGGAAAATTATCCAGCAACTCACATGTCAAGATACATGTAATGATTGCCTTTAGATGAGCCAGTGGCAACAAGAGGAATATCGAGTAGCAGCATTCCTTAAGAGCTTTAACCTTTTAAAGCTCAGAAGTCTCTAGCTGGTGGTTCTGCCACTGTGATTCAACGGTGGTTATAGCCAGCAACAGAAACTCCAAATTTGGTCCCTTGTGCTGCATGTTCAGGCACGCTCCTTTGGTATATTTAAATTTAATGGTCTAGTTTAGCAGTGATGAGGCAGCATCTCCTCTTTAAATCTCCCTTACTTTGCCATGAAACTGAGACCCTGAAACTTGCCATGTGTTGCTCTAATTCTGGACGCTGACTATGTGACATTGTGATGCAACCTGGCTTTCTTGCTTCAGAGCTCCTTTTGGGTAAGCTTTATCTAATACTGGGCTGCACTGCCTTGAGCTATGTGGTTTGGATTTGAGAGAATGTCAACAAAGATTAAAACACGGAGAGAATGAACAACAAACCAAACTGGATGGCAGTAAAGAGGGCAGACTGCAGTCTGTTTCCTCTGACATGCATCTGATTTTTCTTAGGAAGGCAAAGTAGCAAGTTATTTTCCATTTGGAAATGTTAGTATGACCATTTGCTACTGTTTTTCCCTCCAGGGAACTGTTTATGACAAAGATCAAGCATGTGTGCATACCATCTCTAGCTAAAAGAAGAATAAAATAAAAATCTTACCAGTTACAACCACAGTGTTGGAATTTGAATCCATGAAACCTACGCTCCAAAAGGTGAAATCTTGTCTTTCAGTTCCAAAGAGTATTGTAATTCATGTATCTGTGGCAAACTTCTTCATTTGGGGCACCTTTTTTTCTTCAAACTGTGATGTGTCTGGATTCACATGACACTGATTATTTGTGATTCACGTAACTTTCAAAGCAAAAATTGTCTCTGTATTAAAGATAGAAGTCTGACTGACCAGCTGACTGGCTGGAACTACCCCAAGCTTCTTTTCCTTTCTTCAGTCATGCAATAATACCTAGGAAGAACAGGAAAGTCTTAAAGAAACTACTTTTGCAAAATATCCAGCAATGTTTTTAATCAGAAACTTGTTTATCTACAAGTAAACAGAAAATAAATTGAATCGGTTTTATTATATCTCTGGATATTCTATTTTTAGCACAGTTGTAATTCACTTTAATTGTGAGGAATGACAACTACAGAAACATATCTGTCCATTTCCACTGTTCTTAGACTTTTTCTTACTGACTTAAAAAACTCAGGGGTAACTTTGCTGTTCCTCTTCATAGCAGTTATCTAATTTATTAATCTTGATCTTTATCTTACACTCTTTATGAAAGAGTCCAAGTACCTTCCAAAACCAAACATCAACAGGAAAATGTGTGTATTAGCTAAACCAAAACATTTACTCAGTAATATCCTTGAATAGGCAACATGTTAAAAAACCTCATTCCAACTTGCAAGGTCAAAGGAGTTCTAGAAGCTGGTTATGGCTCACCAAAACTGGTGAGTTTAGTAGCCTGTCTGTCCTCATTAAATTGAAGCATGAGAACCAATAGGAGGGGCCTGAAATCAAAACATATGCACATTGTCACTGCCCAAAACAAAAGCATATGAAAGTTCTCCTGGGAATTATAACTATGTGGGCAGAGGGTTTCACTGGGTCTTGTTTTGAGTAGGAAGTGTATGTGTGCGCATGTGAGAGAGAGGGAGAAATATGCTAAGAATAGAAAACCACTATATAATCTCAAGAGAGCTGGTAATTGTGAAACCTTAAGAAAAAAAAAATAAATCTGAAGAAATCTTTTGGATTGGGTGGTAGCTGAATGAGGTTTGGAGCTATGAGCTGTGCCAGTCATTTAAATCCTCCTATGCTAAGACACAAAGAAATTTGTGGATTTTTTAAAATAAAAAGATCTTGATTCCACCATCCATTTCTTCCCCTGGCTAATACAACTTGCAAAACTAACTTTGGCTAGCTGCTGAAGCTGAAGGAGCAGCTCATACAGTAAACACAGAACTCTGCAACTTTAAATAAGGCAAAATTTGCCGCTGACATCAGTGAATTAAATCTAAAATACCACAATCTTTCTTTCTCCTATGTCAGTTAAGATTTTTATAAATTAATTTTTATGTGTGACCAGTTAGTAAAACTCTTCCTATGATACTGAACAGGACTTTTTTTTTTTTTTTTTTTTTTTTTTTTTTTTTTTTTTTTGTAAAAAAAAAAACCCCAAACCTCACAACACTCTAAGTGTAGAGTGGTCTAATGAACAAAGAGTATGCATAGAATAAAGTAAGATGCAAGGTCTGTAGCTGCTTAATTAGTTTCCTGCATGAGAAATTATGCAAGTGTTTTGTTTGGGACACTATAGCTTCTTTATAGATATATATGAAGGGTAATGTTTGAATGCTGTAAAATACTAAGTATTTTATTAGATATTCTTGCACAGTGTAGATATAAGTCTATGAGATCCATGCACTCTAAAACAACTGATAGTATCTCTTTGGACTGTAGTAATAGTTTTCAAAGTGTTCACAACCAGGAAAAGAGAGTAGAAAAAATATAGAGCATGGAAGATTGTTTCACTAATCCTTTGTGAAAAAGCTGATAGAAATTTGGGGGGAAACCCCTCCCAAGACACTTTTTAATGACTCATCAGTTACGTATGGTCTTCAATAGTTAAGTCAGTCCCTTTCCATGAGTAGAAAGATTCTTAGACCTTTCCAGTGTTGTTATATGCCTGTGCAAATGTGGGAAGAACACTAGTGGTTTGAATAAACCAAGAATCTGACATGCACTGAAATTAATTTTTGCACTGATTTAATTGATTGCTTCTGTTCCTAGGCTTTATGTGTGTGGTAGTATACTTGGAGGAAGAATGCATGTATTGGAGCTGTACATGTAGCAAACAGAAAATAAAGGATATGGTAGCTTCAAAAAAGAATAATAAAATCTTATGGTTAGGCTTACGTTCTACTTAGAATTTTATTCAGAAATGAAACCATTTCTTTCCCTAATATTTCTTCAACTGAAGTTGAAACTACTCAGAATTTTTGTGGAAGTATGATTGTAGCTTTAATATTAGCACTCACACATGTATATGTGTGAATAACAATAGATACCCAAGTCACTGAATTTTCGAGGTCTGTGCAAATTAATCTCCCCATCCATAATTAAGAAACCAAGCCCTGGATATCTGAAAGCAAGTCACAGACACAGCTGACTCAGCTAAACACTAGTTGTTTTTCTTCTTGCTATACACAAATGTGATTGGCATGGTGCTCATCTTGAGGTAAAGAAGAAATGGAAGCAACTCAACTATGAAGGCCCTAGTTATCACCTTGAATATTTTTTTCTATACAGTTGTCTGATAAATTTTTAAATTATTTGAGCTGCTGAGTATGAGAAAAATATGTTTTCTACAAATGCATTCTGACCACATTACAGAACTGCCAGAACACTACTCAAATAGCTTTTTAGTACTGACGGTAACAAGAACTGAATATGGCCCTTCATTTAGAAACAGCTCTTTAATTTTTATCTCTTTTATTATTACTTACATATAGTTTTTTTTTATTTCTTGTTATTGGCAGGCACTGACCAATGTTTTAAACTGTTAAGTGGAATTGTTTAATATATTCCAATTTTTATCTCAGCTGTTCAACATTTAATGAGAGCAGGGAGAAATCAAGCTGTTATGCTATTTAACATTAAACTATAATGGGACTTTAAATAGAAATTTCAGGACCTAACACTCTATATTTCTTTTCCATTCTAATAAAAATAAATGATCCTCAGGAAAGACTGAAGCTAGTCTTTAGGTAGATGGAATGCAATGTCACAAAGAGAGAGATAAATGTTTCAGTGTAAAGCTCGCTGTTTCCTGTGGACCAATGCCTCTTCTGTAACAAACTCCATAGAAATGGGATATGGAAAATGTAATGGCAATTTTTTTTTTTTTTTTTTTTTTTTTTTTAATAGAAAGTGTTATATATTTTATATTGCTGCCCTATTTATATTAGTTCTTCTGTGGTTGGTACCACTAGTGTATATTCAATGTTTAGCAATAATAGAAAAAAAATCGAAATTTGTATAGTTTAAATGTAGCCAAGCTGTTGGGTGGCTGTTATTTCAGTTCTGGTCTTCTTGCAGTATTAGCAAAAATTAACTGCTGTGTAGGGGCAGATTTTAAAATTTTATTTAACTTTAATGCAGGGAGAAATCACTTTAGCAGAAGAGCATGTAACTCAGGATCAGTGGGTTGCTTTTGTTCAGGTGTCATTTACCATGTGCAAAGAGATTCTGCAAGCAAGATACACAGAGTTTAAGTAATTATTTATCAGCTAATATGCCAAATAGATAGCTAGGACTAACAGATTACTAGGCTAAACAGTAATATGCTTACCACTCCTGATAAAACAACTGATGAGTCTTAGCTGGCCTGGAAACTTCCAATATGCTGGGGAAAGTTGGTCCCTGCCATTTGTCGGTATGGGCTGATCTCAGCATTACTGAGCTATCTTTGCATTTTCTGCTCTTCTTCCTTCCTTATCTTTTCTCTAATCTTTCACCAGATAACTACTGTCAGCCCAGCAACAGCATTTCTGTGACTTTAATGTCTTGTCTTTCATGGCTTTAGTTCATGTAGTTTCTCATAGTTTAACAGCTTTCTCAGTAAAACTCAGGCAAGGTCACACAGCAATCCTGTGTCACACTAGGCCTTGGCTCAAATCTGTGCTGAGTGTGAGATGTGGAGTGGTGGAAGGTACAAAGCTTCAAGAGATGAGAATGTGCTGAAATCCATGGATGCACTGTAAAGCGTGGTTGTGAGACATCTGCTTTTTGGGAGCGTCAGTGTATAGGCTGAGGTCGCTTTGTCCTATTGAAGAAAGAACATACAAATCTGCTTTAGACAAGCAATGGTCTACATAACCATGATGTGAAGCGCTCAAGAGGATGCTTTGAAACCTTGTCTCCAGGTCACAGTTCCCCAAAGGTGTAAATGAAAAGGTAAGTTTGTTTCTTTGCAAACTTACTGTTATTTCCATGCACTTTTTTCTTCACCTCTTTGATACTTGTATCTGCTATTTTACAAATAATTAAGGGATCCACTCAGGGTAGAAATGCTCCCAGGAGTCAACACCTGCATTCTACTTTCTAGTTTTGACAACAGTGTGTGTTCGTTTTAATCTCTGTACCTCAATTTTAACAGAATAACAGAATCGTCTAGGTTGGAAAAGACCTTGAAGATCATCCAGTCCAACCATTAACCTAATGCTGTCAGTTCCCAACCACAGCATATCCCTCAGCGCTGTGTTGGTTCTGCTCTTGAACCCCTCCAGGGACGGTGACTACACCACTGCCCTGGGCAGCCCATTCCAACGCCCAACAACCTGTTTTGCAAAGAAATGCTTCCTAATATCTAGTCTAAACCTTCCCTGGTGCAACTTGAGGCCATCACTTTTTCTTTTTTTTTTTTCTTCCCCC
>NW_020799112.1:12008394-12068027 GCF_003259725.1 Athene cunicularia
CTCCTGTGAGGAGCCCGCGGCGTGTCCCCCCGCCGCGCCGAAATGGCGGGCTCCCCGCGGCACCGCCGCCGGGCTTGCCAGGAGCGGCCAGAACGCCGCAAAACGCTCGAGCCTTTCCAGGAAAACTTTGCTCAGCCGCCTGCGGTCATGACCGGGCGAGCCCCGGCTCTTCAGGGCCGTGTTCCCGGCGCCCTGCTTTCACAGGATCGCCGGGGGGGGGGGTCCGATCCCACCCCCCTGCACAGAGAGGGGTCAACCCGAGCAGTCTGTACAGGGCGCTTTGCTCTTTTCCCAAGCGTACGGGTAACTTTTCCAGGTTTTAGGCTAGTTAAAACCTGTCCTGAAGCAGCGAGGAACCGGCCTGGTGATTTCTGTCAGCTTCGGTTCGGCAGGTGAAAGGCTCCAAACGCCTGCTTCCAGAGGTCTCACAGCACACCTGCACGAGTTTGGGACTTCAGTGGCGAAGTGCTTGAGAACTGCTAAGGAGCAGAGGGAATACTGTGTAAAAATACTTACACAACTTTAAGGACAAATCACAGGCAACATCAACAAGTGTTCATCCAAACTGAGCAAAACATGCTTTAACAAAAGAAGCATGGTTTAACAGGGACAAAAGCGGCAGTAAACACGTTGCCTCTAGGCTGCAGAAGAATAATTAGTTGGATTATTTTGGTGTAGAGATGAGGTCTAAAAGGCTTTCTGTGCTACAGAGTACTTGCCCTATCTTTAAAAAGTATTCAGTTAAAACTTCCTTTACTGGTCATGAGCTGCCCGTAGAACAAGGAATACATGGTCTCTAATGATGAATTTGGTGGGAAAAAAAGCAACTCACCCCTCATCTCCTTTCAGCAGAAGTTAATTTACTGGTGTTTCTGACAGTAGGCAAAAAACGCTCTGCCCCAGCTGAGGCTAACAGAGAGAACTCAGCCATTCAGTACATGGTGGGCTTATGCTGCTTTGAAGTGAACAGACATTATGTTAGTTCCCAAATGGCAGTGCTCCTAGTGCTTGGTAAGGAAGCTGATTTTAGGACAGGTGGATCTTCTGCACATGCTCCACTGTGGATTTCCAAGGGAGTCTGGCGTGTAAGTGTTCCTGGTTTATATTTGACTAGGAGCTCTTCCAAGAATCTCTGTTCACGCACTTGTTTGGAGAAGGGCCCATTGCATCACCTCAGTTAGCTTTTGCACTGCTTTCCCTCCTGCTCAGTTTTTATACTCCTCTTCCTTAATTTGTCACGCTAGCAGGTAAATGATGAGAAAGTGAATTTATCTTCTGAAACACATTTTAAGTTGCTGCCATTTATCTAAAGCACCTACTTCATCCCCTTCAGTAAAATAATGATGTTGTTCATTAGTTCCTCTAGCTGCTCATGGCTAAATGTGCCGTAGTCAGATTGCTCTATTTTTTCCCTCCTATCAGCCACTTATGAAAGTCAAACATTTGTAATAATGCTATTGGTTTGGGGTTGTTGTGGGGTTTTTTTTGTTTGGTTGTTTGTTTTTTTGGGTTTTTTTTTTTAATTCTCAGTTCTGCTGATGTTTTAAATAAAATATCTCCAGATGAATGGGACTTGGTTTTTCATGTCCAAGCAAACATTGTACTGTTGGGTACTTCAGTTAATGTCGACATTTTTCCTCTGACTTTTTCAATATTCTCAAATTGAATGTTTAGAATAGTTCTTCCATCCCCTTCCTCTTTTGGGACAGCTGCTATTCGTTTTAGGTATCGTCCAAGTTTTGGCTTAGTTATTTAGCTGAATATACCTATGTTTAAAATAATGGAACAATTGGCAATAGGTTGTGTATACAGCACACTGTAAGAGCATATTGGAGTCAGCCATTAGCTCTTCTTGTGTAAATGGTGCTTTTCAGTTTACGTCATGCTGTAACTGAGATGCTACAACTAGGTCTTGAGGTTTGTTCCCATAACTGTTTTTCACAGGGCAAGATTGCTTACGCTTCCAGGTTTCTAAGCCCCTTTATAGGTCCTAGGCAAACCTTATGGTTGAGAAGCAGGCCAGCTGTTGACCTGGAACTTGAGGTTCTTGTTTTAAATTCAGCCTTGTCATTTTAGAACACTTTAAAAGTCAGGTTTGTATGTGTTAACCATCTAACAGCAAGGCTAGGAAGGTCAGTGAGTAATAAAGTATATACAACTCTGGAGCCTGAGAAATAGTTAGTTACTGGATGAGAAACCCGTACATCTAGTTTAACAATTGCTTTAATGAAGCCTTAAATTTCCATCAGTCTCTCTAGGAAGGTGGAAATCTCCCTGCCCTCCATGAAATCCATGTTAATTGGTTTACAGGCAGGAGGTCAGCAGCCTGGAAGGTGGAACCACAAAATTCAGGTAGCATATAGGTGCTATATTTAATGAATGGGTCTCCCACATCTAGGAAAGCTATGCAAAGGTCTAAGATGAGACTGATCAACAACTGTACACCTTCAGTATAACTAAAATCTTACAGAACAGGCAGAATTTTACTCACGCTGAGGTGTGTGTGTATCTAAGAGGTGAGGACTGTCATAACCTCCTTGCTTTCCATGCCATGGGTAAGGCAAGTCACTGAAGCCTTGCTTTCTTTAACATAATATTTATGGTCTAGAAGGAAAGACAACAGGAAACAAAATCCTAACTACTTTGCTCAAAGAAAAAATACAGTTCAAAACCAACCAAACAAACCCGAGTCCCTTTCCATAACAGCATTGCAGTGAATACACTCCTTCCCGTGGGGGAAAGTATGAGAAAGCAAACAGCACAAGAGAAAGTCTAGCCGGTTTAAATTTGCAAGTGGGAGGTGTGCAGACATTATGGTTGTGAGTATGTTTTAAGAACCTACATAGAACAGGCTGGTATGTATTTTCCACATCGCGTAATGGTTGCGTACTGAAAGACTCCCAAACACTTCGAGTGGCAATTCACAGTTCTGGTGTGTTGTCTTTGCAAAATGATTGGCAGACCCTCAGGTCGCACATATCTGAAGTAAACTGTGTCCCGCTCACTTACTGAGCGGTCTGTGGATGCTTAAAAATGTTGTGTTTGTAACCTTTGAATCTGCTGTCTGGTCTTTGTAGTATTACTGACAACAGATGGCAAATGGCTCCGTTGATGTAATTCTTGCTAGTGTTTCATTCCTGTGAAGTTGCAGAGTTTCAAAATCTCAGAAAGTGCCTCCATATTTTTTCTGCGTAATGATTTCAAGCCAAACCAAATAAAAACATTTTATATTATTCAAATTCCTATGGTGTCATGTGACATTTCTGTAATGATTGCCTTGCAGCAGTTTGAGATAAGTGCACGTTTGGTAGCAATTTAAGGCCTGTGTCCTTTAAGTAATGCTTATTAGTACGTAACAGATGCCATTTAGAAACATTATGCCTTTTAATAGGCTCTGCTTTTAGACTACATGTTCTCATTCCAGGCAGGCTGTGGATCAGGCAAGCTTGGAGGTATGCTGTCATTTATGCAAAGCCTAAGTCAATTTTCTGCTCTGAAGTCAAGCCATGTGTTTTTCCTTGTTTCTTCCATTCTGGTCATAGCTGCCTTGCTGTGTTTCCCCCCCCTAGTCATATCTTTGGCTGATTGTCAAGCCATTACAATCAAAACCTTTTGCATTTTTAACCACCAGCAGCGGTTTCTTTTGTCCTTACAGAAGAGCCTGTGTAAACTGAATTTGAACACTCTCAGCCTTACTGTCAAGAGCACAGCAAGAACAGAGTTAGCCCTCTGTTGCCAGTCTGTCCTTCCTTCTCTGCTTCTTCCTCCTCCCAAAAGGAGAAAAAGGGAAAAGCAGAACCATGCTGATTTTGGAGCACCTTCAAAGACATGTAGAATAGCTGACACAATGGCACAGAGAAACAAGAGAGTTGTTTACATATTTCCTCCACTACTTGCAGCTGTTTATTAAAGCAAGTTCTGAGGCAGGCTAAGAGGCTTGTGATAGCTAGTGCAGGTGACGTATTAATTTACAGCTGCATAATAAATTTAGCAAAGTGGAAATTACTGGGGGAAGGGATTTTTTTGTTTCTGTCCTTTTTTCCCCTCAAATTAATTGCTTTATTTTCAGATTATTCTGCCTGTACAAATTGCTCCTTGCAAGTAATTTGGAGAAAGGCTGTGGGGTTTTCTTAGGCAGACTTCTGCACTCTACTGGTGGGAGCAGTAGATTTGTTAGATGTAAAACATTTGCAACTCAAATTAGGTGGCATCTGAAACCGGTATCCCTGAAAATCTAGACAGTTGTCTTATGTTTTAATCGCTACTTCATTTGCTTGGGAAACATTGTCCTTTCTGATAGCAAACCAGGGTTTTCAGGTACTCTGAGTTTGCTACACATACTGCCACAGTTAGTATGACATGAAGATAAGGGCTGTGTGTGACCTTATGTTTCCCACACCTGCTTTGAATGATGGTAGTAATAGGGAAATGTATATAATGTGGTACTTAAACGCTAGCCCTGGTGCCAGGTTGTGACAGTGGGTGTTTCAGTAATAATTTTAAATGCTCCTTGGTCTTAAAATGTGGCTATTTTCTGAAACTGTCCTGTCTGTCTGTCTTCTCACCACAGGATGAAATCATCTTCATGCTAGACCATTTGCTAAACTCAGTTGTCAGTTCCTGCCATTTCACTATTCCTTGTTTATCACTATGGGAGACTTTGTCTTCCTTTTTTCCCTTACGCTATAGGCTGACTTTTGACCAACACATCCTCCTTTCTATCTTCCATCTTTCTAAAGTATTGAACTAACACTATCTACATTTCAACTTGTGATTCATAAAAGCTCTACTGCTGTTCACAGAATCTTTTCTGTCATTTTCCTTTCAAATCAGCCTCTTTGAATAATGAAAATACTTCAGTGATATATTTCGGTGTCATTCAGGGCCTCCCATTTCTTTTTTGCTTAGATTTTAGAGTCAGACTAATTTGAGATCAGGCCTGGACTGCAAACTTCTGCTGGCATGGTATTTTGGCTATGGGTATGATGAAGTGAGATATAGCACTGACATAACTGCTGGAAAAAGCCCCTGATATGGACACAGTTGTTCTGGAAAACATGTATATTTCTCTTGTATATTTTATTTTGTTTGGGGGGTAGACAGATAATTAAATTGACAGAGCTAGATTTTTGTTCTTAAATATGCAAGAAAACCTATGCCACTGGCCTCAGTAGTTGAAGTTAGACTTTTCTAGGAACATTTCTGCCCATTTCTTCGTCATATGAAGAACTCAGTTCTGATGTTTACAGGTTGAGGTATTAGCAGCAGTCCCACTGAATCAACAGAATTTCCTTGAGGAAAACCTGATGTGAATATGAACCTTAAAGTCTAATTAATTACAATCCTGAATGTCCATTTTCTTCAGGACTACATCTTTTCTGAGTTATTCTGTAAGCTCCCTCCTCCTTTTTTACATCTAAGCTCTGTGAAAAAGAGAGTTAAATGTGCAGAAGTATGAATTCCTGATATGTCATAGTTACAGCTGGTAGCACTTCCATGGTTTAACAGTGTGCTACAGTTTTTATTTATAAAGTCTGTTTCTGGGCCACAATACCTCAGCTTTTTTCAATTACATTAGGTTAGAACTTTGTGCAAAACATGCCAGTCCAGATGTACATTCTGTGTATAATAGGACAGGGGTAGCCTGTTTACACAGATGTATTTTCATTTATCTGCACTCTGAGTTGGGTGTGGCTTTATTTTTATAAGTGTAACACTGCTAAAGATCCAGCTGAGGAAAAATACAGTTGGAACCTGTTTGCTGGAACTTTCAGTACGGGAGTACTTCAGGATAGAGTGGAGGAAATACCCCTTCGATATGCACTTGCCATTATATGATCTCTTCAATAGGCACTTGCTTTTCTAGCTTTGAAAACATTTTAAACATTGTGTTTTTTCTAGGTATTTTTCCAAAAAGAGACAAATAATTAAATCAGTTATTTAATTCCCTTTTCAATCTTTTTCCCATTTTATAAATCGCAGATTACTTTAAGTTTTGGAAAATAAATAACACATTTTATAGTAGACCCTGGTCATATGAGGTTCTAAGGGCCTTCAGAGCTCATTGAAGTGAGTGAAAATTGAAGGTGTTTGACATTTTTCAGAGTTAGGCTTGTCTAGTCTCTGCCTTCGCTCATCTACATTCTGTTAAATATATGTGTATAGTTAAAGCTTTTTTATTCTCTTTTCTGAACTCAGTAGTAAAAATGTGTTAGCAGGAATGGGGTGGCTCATATGATAGTACCTTGCATTTGGTCTGCTTAACATTTGGTCTGCCCTCCATTTGAGTGACAGAACTTGCAGTAGTGACACATATTGCTACAGCTGAACTCATGTATTTAATCTGTTTGGTTTCTTAACTGGGAATGAGATTAGGATTATTTATTTCCCTTCTGCCTTCATTTATTGATTCCATAGCAGAAATTTGTTTACAGACAGAAACCTGTGTTTAGTTTGTCTTCTGAAGCCCTTCTTGACATTTGAATTGTGATAGAATAGTAATTAATATATAAATGGTGTTTTGGGATTGAAACATAGAAACCTGTTAATGCCAATGCATTTTTTTCATCCTTTATGTTCCAAGAGTGATTGCTCTATTAGTAATGGGGAAAAGCAATGCAGTGGGGGGGAACATTGTTTTCATTAATGATGTACATGTGGTTAAGAGCTACCTTGCCATGTTGGACAGATATCACACACAGCATTTGTCCACTCTATCGCCACCACATGTTGTTATGATACTGAAGTCTCGCTTACACTAGAACTTGGGTTTTGACATGTACTTGCTCAATTAAATTCAGGATATGAGAGTCAGGTTCTGCATGTTCTCCCGGGAATGTGGCAAAGACCTCTTCCTTCCTTTGAAAGGTTAAACAAATATGGTTGTCTAATGATAACCACATGCATAGAGTTGTTCAAGCTCATTGGAGGGAAAGAAGAATCGATGTTAAGCACTGCTGTTTAACACAGAGCTCCCACTCCTCTGAGAGTATAATCGAAAACACTTTTGTTGTATGTGCACGATTTGGAAGGGCAAAAAAAGTTATCTTTAGATCCTAGACGCTGTCATGGTTGTGCTGTCATAGTGTGACAGTGACAGTCCACAGGAGAACAGAGAACAATTTATGTTCTATGACTTCTTTGTCTTTTTATGTTGGGACTTCAGAGGCACTGATAAGAAAAACGTCACACCCTTTTGAAGTGGTAGATAAGACATATACTTAACTGATAAGAAACCAGACAGAAGATGAAGTGATTTGTTGGGGGCCACAAAACCACACCTGTGTTAAGAATATATCTTAGGAGTTCAGGTCTCAGTTGCCTGGTTGAATTACAAGAATGCTCCCTCCTAAATACTGATGTGATATACTGTCATTTTGTGTTGGTGCACATGTTTGTCTCTTATTGCAAAGTGTTTTTTGATTTTTTTAAAAAAGGGAAATAGTTCTTGGACAAAAACCCTCACAATACTGTCAGAAACACTTAAAACCTGCTGAAGTTTGATTTTTTTTTTTTTATTCTGAAATATATTAGCATGAAAATAAAGCCAATAAGTAAAACCAGTACTACTATTGCAAGCATTAGGAATGACAAAACAATAAGTAATGAAAGTTAGAGATGTTCTTTTTATCTATATTGTTTCTGCACCACTTGAGATCACATTTAAGTATATTTTCATATTTTTACATGTAAAATTATTCACAAATTTGCACAAATGTATAAAGATGTCCAGTCCAGATACAAATTCTGTGGTGACTGATGGCTTTTCTGTAAACATACAGTTCTTAATGGATGAATGTAATGTCATTCTCTGTGTTTGTAGAACATGAAAAAGTAGTTGTTGGATAGATGATTAATTCACTTCAGACATAACACTTTTCATGCTTCATCTGCGGTGAGGTTGATGTATTTTGCTCTACAATCTATCTGCATCCCAAATGCCCTTACAAATCTCTGAAACGGGCTTTTCAACAAGTAAGGCTTTCCTGGGAGTACCAGCAATACCTCAATGCATCTTAATCAACGCAGTGATGTGTCTAGTCCGAAAAAGTGCATCGCTAACTTTGTTGGTTTAAGGAAATAGTATTAATAAGCCACACAAGAATAGAAAATTCTTAACAATGAAAGCAAATATCCCATGTTTAATAAATAGGGTTCATGGTCAAAAAATACAAATTTATTGGCAGTACATACTAATTTGAAACTTGAAATGAGTATTTAAAACATCTTTACAAAGAGACAGAGTTGATTGTCCCAAGTTGTAACAGGTTTGTCAGATAATGGCAAAATAGTAACACTAATATATAGGTACTGAAATGACTAGTCAGTGAAAGAGTGCTTGAGGGATATAATGGTGATATTAATTGCTGTAGCTTTATATTAATGAGATAAATCTGTGGTTATCTATATTCTAGTTGAATTATTTCTATTATGGCACAGGGTTTAGTTGCAGAGGATATAAAAGCATTATCACAAAGAATCTTCAGAATATCTGATTAGATTGAAGCATGTCATTTACCTTCAGGCATTACAGCCCTCTATAGTTTCACTTGTGGAATTTCACATACAAGTGTGTGCACCATGTGTTTTCTGTTGTATTGAGAATAAATTATTTTGCCCATGGAAAAATATTTCCTGCTTACTTTAACTGATAGAATGAAATTCTTGCTGAATCTGTAATGATGGTGGTCTGTCTCTAATCTACAAAAATTAATGTATAGTTTAAAGTAGAATATTGTCTTCTATTTTATGATTGCATTTGTTATTTATCTATCTGATGCAGAACATAAACATGTTAATCAGATCTGTTTGTATTCCCACATATTGATGTTTCTGGATCACAAGTGAAGTGAACTTTGACTTTTACCTCTCAAGAAGGATATTTGTCTGTGAAATGACTATAAAATTCAACTCTCTATTTTGGAGAAAATCAGAGCAGTGGGTTTAGAAAAAGCTGAGTTCAGGGGTCAGGATTGAAAAGGGGGCTTTGCTTTATGCCTTACTGGCAGTTGCGTGATGTCTTAGACTGAGATACCTATAGGTGCTGGAGGGTAGTATCTCATAAAGATGACTGAGTTGTATGGGCAGTGCCTGCTTGTTTGTATAGCTGGTTTTAGCTGTAGCTTTTCACTTTAAAATCAGATTCTTCGTGCAAATTGATGACAGATCACTAGAGTGAGAGGAGATGCGCTTACACATCCTCGCTTGAGAATGTGGCCCAGACTGCTCCATGGAAACAAAAGAGGAGAAGCAGAATCCATGTTAGATTTTGCTTTAAAATCTATTTTGTGTGCTTGACATGGAAATATGCCCATTCACATTTCTCATTTATTTATCTCTAGAGAAGTTTTTTTCAGTGGAATTGCATATACTTCCTCCTCCTTTGACCTGAATGCTGGTGCTCTGTAAAAGACAAAGCCTGGTACCTGTCTGTAAAAGCTGTAGAATTCGCCTAGATGATGTCTTGACCTTGTTTACCAGCTTTGGCTATTTAAGATGGCAGCCACTTCAGTGCTAATGTCAGGAATCCCTCTAATGCAGTAGGCCTCCCGTTCTAAATTTACTCTCCTTATGGTTTATGGTCCCTCCTCTGTGGCTGCAGCATGAGGCCCCCTTTTTATGACTCACCCCTCCTGCCCCCCTTCGCTCCCCCCTTCCTCGATCCCTCCCTCCCTCCCCCAGATGGTAACCCTTTGTGCACATTGCCTGTTTGCAAGGAGTGCTTGCTGGGTGTCTAGCAGATTGGCTGCCACAATGTGCTCTTTTGTTGCTGCTAGGTAAGATCAAATTCGAATGGAATCCTGTAATTCAAATTAGGTTAAAAGACTGTCCTTGGAACTCCACAATTTTGATATCCAAGGATGCTGATAGGGGCCTCAGACTGAAGCACTCACAGGAGAATAGCACTGCTTGTCTTTTAAAGCAAAGTTAACATTATTTTGCATTTGATTTTGGAACCTTTATAACATCCTGTTAGCCAGTAATGATTATTGTTGCAGTCAAATTCCTAATAACAATAGTTAGACTTTGTGGGGGGGTTGTTTGTTTGTTTGTTTCTGTGTACAAAAAAAAAGCATAAAAAGGACATATATGGGAGAACAAATATAATTTCTTCAAAAAAAAAAAAAAAACAGACTAGTGATTTTTCTCCTGACTATGACAGCTGAACAGCATTTGTGGTATGTGTGTGTACGTGCACATTTTGGGGGGATGTTCACAAAAGCCAGCCTTAGACCAATCTGACTTCTAGAGGAAACACCAGGGTACCTAAAGTTAGAGTTCTGCTCTGTATTGTCCCTAAAGGAACTTCACTCTCTCCAATTTACAGAAGCCTAGACAGATTTGTTTTCTTAATGAAAAATTTTTGGATTTCCCCTTTACTAGAATATGTGCTCCTAAATCACTTGTGTGTTTTCAGAGTATTACACAGGAAAGACAAGTTAACAGGAAGTTTAAAGTGTGTTTTAGACAAAAAAATTACTTCCATGGAGAGCTGTATTAATGCAAAGTTGACCATAAACTTTCTCTAATGCCTTATTATTTCATCTGTGACATTATTTCATCCTTCAAATGGTCACTATTACTTTAGAATACAAGAATACTGTGTACAAGAAATGCATAGTGTAACTTTGTAGGTACACGTCGTTTTGTTCAGTGAGGAGAAAAAATGATTGTGCTTGTCAAGTTGCTTTGGCTTAACAATGGCAGGATGTAGCCTTGTAAGCAGCATCTCATGAATAGTATTTATTAGCATGGCCAATATTTTTCTTTGTGATAAATTTAAGTCTTACATGCTGCTCTTTTACAACTAATTAATTTACTAGTAAAGTTACTTCAGTAAATTACTAGTTTTTAATAATAACCTTTAATTTCTTTCCCTTATATGCCTTCTTTGCTCGATGGTGTTAGAGAGTACGGCTGGGGAAGGCCAGGCCTCTGCAGAAGAAAACTGCCACTGCTAAGTACTGGCTGGGATTTTACAATGTGACTCAACTTGCCAGTGTTGCAATGCTGTTTTCTCTCCCATTTTGTCACATACAAAGATACTATGAAAACCATTTACAGAGTAGCTTCTGTTCAGCATTCTGACTACATAGCTTTGCTGTCAAGCCTCAGGATGTAAGCTGATTGTCTGCAAAGGGCAGGAAAATAGTGTTTAAAGCGTTTTAAGCAATGCTGGGTGGTGTGAATTATCAGTTGTAGTTTCTTACCCTTTTGCTGAGGAATCAGATACTGATCACTGCCAGAGGGACAATAGTGGGACCCTGGGTGAATAGTCTGACCTGGTACTGCAAATCCCGTGCTCCCACTTTCACATGGAAAGGTATAATTTTCAATATGGTACTTTTATGAATCATAGTTTCTGAATCTTAATATAGACAGTTCTTGCAATGACCCTCGTAAGACTGTTCATTGTCTCAGCCATTAGCTTTGCACTTACTATCAGTGCAGTTATTTCACATTAAACTTGGGTCACAGGAGTTGCCGTGTCAGAACAAACCATGATTAAAATGGAGGATTCAGAACTGAGACTCCAACTATAGCAGTGTGGTAGAAGATTTTTGTCCTCAGTTTGAGGCTTACAAGAGCTGCAGGTGTAGCTTATTCATTGAAAGCCCCTTAAATGGAAACTATTTCCTTCCTATGGTAGAAGATTGACAGAATACTATTTAGACTCCTAACTCATTTCTTCTGATGTTCTTTATCTTGAGCTGGTGATGAGCCACCAACCAATCTGGTTTGTTATATCAGAAAGAGGTTGTTTTCTTCCTTGTGAGCACGGAGTTGGAATTTGCATTTAGGTAACAGGCATCAGATGTATGTAATTTTTGCTTGCATGCAATTAAAAATACCTCACATGGATACCCTTCAGCACTAGCTCACATGAATTAAAAGTTATGTTACATTAACGATGATGGTTACTGTTTTGGGAACTCTTATGTGGGTAAATATTTTAATATTTTTTGACATTATTTCATTGCTGTGAAAGTGCCCAACTGAAGTTACTCAAAAAAGATAAAGAGAAAAATAATGATACCCAACAGATCATGGACTGGCCCAGAAAGGGGCAGTCTTCCAAGAAAGAGTGGAATCTTTGGAATTATTTTCCTGTTACATTTTTGGACAGTACTGAAACTCAGGTTGTGTTTTGAAGAAGTTATTTTTTTTTTTTCTCTTCCAGCTTTAAAACAGTTTACTTACACCTAGAGACATTTGAGACTGTGCTTGTTGAATTCAAAGGAGACAGCTGTGATTTGATGCTGTCATGGTTCTACTTTATAAAATTGCATGCCAAGAGGTAAATAGCATATAGATAGGTTTTTTACCAGCCTCACTATTTTAGACTAGGATTATACAAAAGGCTCTAATGGGAACAATAAGGGCCCAGCTACACCAGGCAGCTGCTGGGAAGACTGAGGTTTTAAAACTCATGTTTCTTCATTCATTTAAAAAGTAAAAATATCTTATGTTTTATTTTAACTACAGGTTGCCTTTACTTGGTAGATACGTTAACAGGAGATCCAGAGGTTCTGCAAGTAGATGCTGAAACATACCATGAAAAACTCTTGAAGAAATCATCATCCACTTCTGATGTTTTGTCAATCCCTGGACGAGAAGAGGTAGTAGGCTGATGTTTTTCATACCGTCAGTTAGACACTTGCAAACTAGTTTGATGGTTGTGCTCATAGTCTCTGAACAGGGGTAAACTGGTGTGGCCAGATTACAAATCTCTCCAAAACAGTAAATTCTGCATTATTTCAAACGGTTTGCATGCTGCAAATGAGAGATAAGCTTAGACTACAAGTCTAAAACCCTCTGAGTGTGCATGAGGGTTTGAAGTACTTAGCTGATCTTTACATCTTGACTTGCCTCCTTACAGGACTGAATCAAAATGGTATAAATATACATTTATACCATGGCACAGCTCTGTTGTCTGCCTGTACAGAATTTTGCTTCCATTCTTTCCAATACTTACACTGATAATTTTGAATATGGGTCCTCCCAAAGGAATTCTGATCAGATGTGATTGATAGATGCTATAAATACTGTAGGCGCCAATGTTTTAGGGTCCATTCCTGAGCCACCTGGAGGGATTGCATTGGAGATGACTGAGCAGGCCTGTTAAAAATTCTAACCTCAGTCACCTATGAAACCTTTCATTCGGAGTATTTTCTAGATCATAAAAGGTGTGCTGGGCTACCTGTTATTATACCATCCAGCCGATAAGTAGATTAGTTGAAATGTTTGGAATATGGTGGGTTTTCTACAGTTTAGGAAAATAATATGCAGTAGTTTCCAGAAAAACGCTGTTTCAGGTGGGTAGCTTCATCTTTGAGTCGTGAATGTAACTAGCTTTAAATACTCTTTTAATGCCCTCTAGTGGACCATGTAGGGTTAAATACAAACAAACCTGAAAATGCAAAGATCCCCAAATGTAGGACTTTTGTGTCCTTACCTCAGCCTTTCATGCCTGGTTGTAGTTTTAGAGGCTCATTTGCTGTTCCATTAGAAAGGAGGGTAAGTTAAAATCCCAGGCAATGCTGCGTGTATTCCTGCAATAATAGCTAGACACAGTGAGATCAGTTAAAGGTGGACTTCTAGCTTTTGATTTTTGAAACTGTCTTGATTTTGTGGCTTGTCATCAGACCTTAACTATATCACATGACTGATTTGAGTCTCATAGCAACACATTTCTCTTTGCATTCATTTAATTCAGGTCTAATCTAATCTGCAGTCAGACAGCTAGTCAAGGGCATAAGTAATGGTAATGTTCTTGATGTATTTTTCCTTATACTCTGTCACAAATAGTTCAAAGAATGTTGATATTTTGTAATTAAGAATGAATTAAATGTAATAAGGTAAAGCTCCCATCCCCAGTCAACGTCTCAGTTAACCATCTCTATTATATACCTACAATCTGAAGGATGAGAATTTTGGTGTTTGAATAACGGCTGCAGTTACCAGCCTTTTTTTTTTTTTTTTTTTTTTTTTTTTTTTTTTTTTTTTTTTAATTAAAGCAGGTTTCAAGTGGCAAGACTGGCAACCGTGAATAATTATTTAGCAAGTGTTAAGTGGCTGTCAGCTCACTTGCTCGGGTCACAGAACTTCTTTTTGGTATGGCATGGTCTTTGGTCAAGCATTCAGCACACAAATAGCAAGGATTATTGCAAGTCGGGGTGGGAGCACATTGGCAGCGTTCACAGAGAGCTATGCTTGGCTCATGCTGATGTTGTTAGCACCTGTGAAAGTGCGCATTATCTTATAAAACAAAACAACAATCATAGCAGTATTGGAAACAGTACTGGCCTTTTCATTACAGTAATGCACCCAGGTGCCGTAATGGCATCGATGCTGTTATATCTGAAGCATGCAAAGAACGACTGAATCCCCAGAACATACCGAGATTTCAGAAGCTCACGAATACAGATTTCAGGCAGTTTTCATTTTTTTTTCCTTGAGTCCAGTGTTTGCATAGATGATCCCAGGATTCTGGCACTCATAAACTAGTGAACACTGGTTTCAACTTAAAGTTGTTATCTTGAATAATCCATATTCATACTACTCCTTCCATGCACCAAGAAATATTAAATGTATCACATGACTGATTTGAGTTTCATAGCAAACTGACAAATGGGTGCAATTAGAGAGAGAGGCACACCCACACATACACAATGGACCAGATTTTTGAAAGTACAGTACATACTGTGCTAAATTATGCACGCTCTTTGCCTGTACCTAAACTTACACGAGAGCATTTGCAATATTCATATGGAAATCGTCATCTCTATGCATATAGAGCTGTTTGAGCACAGTAATTTTGTGTTTATGTGTCACATCATTTAGAAGTTTAGTCTAAGACTTGAGAGCTTGAGAGCTGCATTTTGATTTTAGCTTTGCCTTCAACATAACCACCTTGTGCCAATTATCTACCCTCCCTGTGCCTCACAGATAAACTGCCCAGGCACTGCCCTAGTGCTTTGATACTCCCTGTACCCTGAGGCTTAATTCATTGTTTGCAAAACACCACAAGTACTCAGCTGGACGATGCTGTAAGAAGTGCAAGTTGTATTTGTTTTTATTTGATGTGTCTGGCCTTTCATAACACCATTTGTCTGCATGTAACAGTGTTCAAAGCCAGGTTATTTACTAATCATAGTAAGTCGGCATTAAGGTCTTTGCTAACTTTGGTAGCTTGATTTCTTTTAAATTAACATTACTTACTGATAATATTAGAACATTATGTATGTTTCAGTGCCTTGAAGTTCGGGACTGAGAGGGTGTTGTGCTAAACTTACACCATGCACATTAGTAAAACATATCATAAGTGTATCTAATACATGAAAAACTTTTCGGGAGCTTTGCAGTACAAACAGCTACAGGGATTGTTTGTTTTTTAGGTTAAACTTGAAGATTCCTGTGTGCGTTTTGTTCCTCTCTTCCGAAATAATTCTACTTGCAAAATGTTGCTGTTAACTGATCCAAAGGATAAAGAGACAGGTTAGAATTGGTCAAAATATTTTGAAATTTGAGTAGTTGTACTTTCTTTACTTTTAAGATGGTCTGCTTGCTTATATATTTAAATATTCTTGGTTTTGTTTTGAATATGAAGTGGATTCAGCTTGCCTGTCAGGGATTTGTGTTGCTGCACTACTGATTAGAAGGGAGGATTGACAATCAGGGCTTTTAAATTCTATGCATAGACCTGCTGGTAGCTGAAAAATCACCTTGGGTAAATCTGTTATTCTTTCTGAGTTTGTTCAATGGGGTAATATTTTTCTAATTCAGAATGATGTGAAATTTAATGCATTATAGTTTGGATAGAATTCTGAAATCCTTAAACAAGAGCAAATATATATGTGAAATTATAATAGGTCTTAATGATTCTTATTCATATTATTTTTATTTTATTATATCTTCTTCAGTCCTAGGTTCAATTGCTTCCTATTTCCAATACTGATGTGTGAGGGGTAAATTTGGGGTGAGACCGTACTCAGGAATTGAGCTAAATCCATTTTATTTGGCAGTTCTCCCAAGATATTCTTTAAATTTTACCAGGTTTGCCTTGCTTACTGCTAGTAATGTTGGTGTTTTCCCATTACAACCATGTGTCAGCCTGACAGGGATACACTACAATTGTGTTACAGGCAGTAGAAGTCAGCATGTGCTTACTGGTGTTTCTGTTTCATGAGTCACTGCTTAGAGTATCAACAGGTTATTAAGATTTTATCAATAATTGTATCTAAATCTTACCTTCCTGCTATCAGGATTGTAGTATCTTCAGACACAGCCTGATTTCTTCATCCTTACTCACTTAGGCAAGTGTCTTTGACTACGGAATATGGAAAAATACAGATGTGAAATAAGTAACAACTCTTAATACCACTGTCATTAATGGGAAACTTGACACCAAGCTGAGGAGTACCAGAAGCACAGGCTGGGACCCACCTAGATTAAATGAAGGGTGCTGGAGCTGTTGTGGAGCAGTGGGCTATAGAAGTTTTGGAACATCTACAACAAAGACAGGAATCTATGCATTGACCAGTTGTGTCACTTAGGGAATACAGAACACATGAAACCTCTTAAACTTTCAGCTTCCAAATGTGGCAGCAAACTAATGACATCTGTCATTAAAAACACGCTTTTTTTTTTTTTTTTTTTTTTTTTTTTTTTTTTTAATATAAGCTATAAATTATGCCTGAAAGGCTTTAATAGCCAGTATTCTTAGTAATACAATAAAGACAAGGTGAAGAAGTTTAGCACCCTGCTCAGTTCTCAAGTGTGTCAGGTAACAGTCTTACACTCCTAGAACAGTAATATTAGTGTAACTAAGTATTCATTGTTCAGTCCAAACCCTGTAACCAGGAAATGTCTTCATAAGAACAAAAAACAGATTAAAATCATCTGTGGTTAGAGGTGAACTCTTGTAAAGTTTTCCAGCTCCTTTTACATATGATTTCAATTGAATGTTTGCTAATGGGTTGTGATTCACATAGTTTAAGGTAGGAGACTTTCCAAGTTGCAAGTATAGTTAGTTAAAAGACTTTCTGGTCCCTCTAAAACTACTGATATAGAATTACTTTTCTGACATTAATTTATATATTCTATTAGCATTTTTCTGAAGAGAGACAGGCACTGGTGTGGTAAAGGAGAGAAGTGTATCTGCACTAGAGGCCAAACTTGCTCTCTGAGTGCAGTTGTGCATACCTAGTGGCTATGCTCAAAGGAATGTAGTGAAAACAGTATTAACTTAATTTAGGCTCACAAGAGGAATGGGGGTCTGTAACAGCTACAATGAAAGAAAAAAAGAATTATTAAATAAATGCAGGTGAAAGGAGTGCATTTAGCACAAATCGTCAGTTAAATGATCTAATAGTGTTAGGAACAGCAAGTATTAATGACATATACGTACACAAGGAAAAAATTATTTCCCACAGGAACAAGTCAAACAAGTCCACATTGGACCCTAAATTATATGATAGCTATCTACCTTAAGAGCTTAAACCTGGCAGAATAAAACTCCTTATTATATTATAAACAGACTGAGTGACTACTGTGACCCCCTTGCAAAATTTTAGCTTGAGTCACCAGCCCATAGTCACAGAAACAATCTCACAGAGATCAGTAAGTCTAGTTATTTAAGTAAGGCCTTCATCACCTGGCTTTTAATAATTCCATTTAAAAGTATGATTTAAAGGATTTTACTGGAAGTTCTTTGTTTCTGGATTTTATACACTATAAACATGTGGCCAGCCTTCCTACACGCATCAAATTTGACTGATGTGATTTTTTTTCTTTAGATGAGTTTTAATAAATTTTCATTAGTCCTCTGAAGTCTGCTGGGGTGTGTGTAAATGTGTATGCATACCTATACATATGGATATATACATTTGAAGTATTTTGTCCAGATATTTGTCCCACAGTTCAACAGGTTTGGAATTGACTCTTAAGGCAGCAGACTGTGTTAATGTGGCAAGTCCATCTGGATTTGCTTACCTATATGACCTTTTGTTCTGACCAGTGGAACAGATCAAATTGTTTCAAAACCAATTCCTTCAGAGAAAATCAGTATTTATTAACTCAGTCATCATTTCTTAAGGACACAGACAGAAAGTTAAAAACACTAAACAGGTTGCATGATTTTTTTTCTTCCCTTGAGCTTTACATTTTTCTTGTGAACTTGAGTTTCATCCAGATGGGTGAAGCAAACAATCTTGCTGTAGTTGATCTTTTCTCTTTCTGATGTGCTGTCTGGTATGTCTGCATTTTAGTTTTACTTCACACCAGGAGTGCTCTTAGAAGCAAGTTTCCTGGTTGTCCCCACTTACTGTGCTTCAGTTAGTATCAAGGAGCAGTCTCAGAGTGTGTGAAGTGGATTACTTTTGGATAAAATGAAATTAGAGGATGCACTCCAGAAGCATACTGATGTACCCCAACCTCTAATGGCCTTATAGTTTTCAGCACCAGTTTAGAATCTGTGAGCATCAGATTATCTGCACCGTATGTTTTGCTCTGTGAATTCAGTTTTGTTAGTGTTAGTCTTGCTAATGCAAACATGACCCACTGATTTTTCCTCTTGCAATTAATTTGGACATTTCTGAAGTCCAGTGGGGGAAGGCAGCCAGGGGTGTTCCAGGATATGCTGGGGTAGAGGTGCTTTACTGAGAAGCAACTGGAAACAGAGTAGAAGAGGCAGATAATAAGTGTGTAGGGCATGTTTAGTTGTGTACTTCTCAGTTCCTGGTGTGGATAATGAAGGAGCAAGAAGCGTTAAAATCCTTATTATTTGGTTCTGCCACTGCTCACATGATGCTCTGAGACCATATCATATTGCTCCCGAGAGCCACAACCTTCCTCTGCTTTGGTGGTTCTGCTGACTGGTGACTGCCAAAACCCCAACCAGAGCCTTTTCCATTTACTGGTTCTCTTCTCCAGCTCTATCCCTGACACCATCAGTTCCTTCAGCTTCTCTGTCATATCTCCAGCTTTGCTCCTGGTGGCTTCTCAGCATCCCTTCTTCCCTAAAATGAACTCTGTATCAAGCCTTGACAATTGCTGGGGTTAACCACATACCTGGGCAGTACCTTCATCTCAGCGAGAAAGCTGTATACCTTGTATGTCTTATGTTTATATGTGATGGGATTTCTTTCAGCTTCCTTTGTGTTTACATCTATAATGGTTAAGTATTGTATAGATAAAATTATGTATATAATGCTTATGAAATAATATTAACTACAATATACTTATTTTCCTACAATTCCTGAAGAAAATATTGTCAATCTAATAATATATGTTTGAAATTCTAATAATTAAAACTCTGGAAAAATCCTGGATTTAGCAGCCTAACAACAAGTTTGCCTGGGAAGATATTTAAAGTTTGATGGCATTTAATTCTTAAACATAGGTTAAAGAGGGGTTGATTCCAACACTGAGATTTATATCTGATCATCTTGATCAGGTGGGTTGTCCAGAAGTGACGTGTAGCTTGTGGTCTGAAATGACCTGCATATTTCCAAGAGAAAATGGGTACGGTAGCTTTTCCACAGGACTTGGTCTTGGTTGGGAGCATTTTTAATTTATTTTTGATGGGCTGAGGGTTCTGTTTTGTTAGTATATCTGTACAGATATTTTTATGAGAATGTAAATTGTGTTGTAAGGGCTTACAGAGCGTAGCGTGGGTGATTAACATCTTTATAACACTAAATAAACATACCCTATTGTGGCATTTTCTGTATGCTGTATATAATAATTTACAATAGCTGTTAGATGCCATGGAACATTTATCACAAGACATTTGCAACAAATCATTGAGTAAAACTTGAATTGTAGAAGAAAATGTAATTGGTTGCAGGAAAGATATCTTAGATACTCGAATGGCTGCCATTACTGCAGTATCTGCATGCCTCCCAAGCTTTAATGTATTTATTTTGATAAGACTCTTAGGAGAGAGATGCTCTTACTCCATTTTAAGGATAAGGAACTGGGGGACAGAGATATTTAGGGTGTGTCAATGTTGCAGAATGCAGTTTAATGTAGGATCTCAGAGGTGACCTAGGCTTGGTTGCATGGAACTTGCTGTTGGGGTAATTTACCATTCTCCTTCTAAGGTGGAAATCTGGCAAAAGTGGCCTCTGCAGGTATGTCATCAGTCTGAAATACTGCCAAAATTAAGGTAAAGATGACTTTATCTAAAATAAAGAACTGGTACATTCTATATCTATTAAATGAACTCAAATGACATCTCTCATGTATAGTATTGACTTTAATTCAGTTTGTGACTGAGGGATGCGTTTCAGCAATTCAGATGAAGGCTAGGGGAAAAGAAATACCAAGCTGGATGTTGTTTTCATTTTTCTGCTTTACTCTGTGTGTAGAGTCCTGATGTGCACATTTCATTCAAATAGTTGCACATCAGTGTGGGAACATTTGGCCAGCATAGCCTAGAAAGTAAAAATATAATCCAGGCCTGGGTTGGGAAGGGATCCATGTTTGCCTAGCAAAGGGAGACATTTCATAATCACAATTGCATTATGCTTAGTGCCTAATTCAACTCAGTATTTTTCAGTATGTATTCCAAATACCCATAGTGGTATGGAATCAGAGGCTTCAGAGGCTCTCAGCTTCTTGCAACACTGTGAATATGTCTGTCTGACTTCAAGTGATGAAAGTACTGAGGTTTAGCTTACAGGGCAAGTCACCCAACTAAGCATATATATACTTTATTAATTGTGATGTGAAATGTATTGGACTTGATCCTTTTCACCTAGTCTTGCAATTGTAAGATCAAGCACATCGAGTCTTGTAATTGCAAGATCATTGTAATCATGTACATCATGATTCACAGGGTGCAGGTGCCACGTGTAACTTACTGTGTGCTATAACTTGATCTCTTATGATCAGGTGAACATAACTGAATGTCTTGGAAAGAGCAACAAGAGTGGGAAAGGAGAGTGAAGGAACATGTGGTCTCACAAAACATGTTTGCATTTGAAATAGTGTTCCTCAAAGTTGATTATAAAATGAAAATGAGAATATGGGGAAGCATGGATGGATTTAACTGCGGACCAGATGTTGACTTGAAAAATTATAACAAAAAGCAAAGTACATATGTTTGTGTGAAATCTGGAGAAATGTTTTTCCTTCAAGGAAGGCATCCATATAGATAAGGTTGCTCAAGTAATGTGATGTGACAGTTGCTATGTCAACTAGCGTTCCCTTCCACACATTTAAATTATTGAATAGCACAGTAAATGTTCTATAAAAGTAGCTCCTTGGAACACGGTTATGCATCTTCCTATTTTCCTCAAAGATTTTAAAAACTTTTCTGACCTTTACTATGTGTGTTGTATGTGTCTGAACTATGTGCCAAACCTCTGTGCAGCTGCCATTAAAGTCAGCGTTTGGCCCATTATGTCCCCTTTGTCTGACTCAGCTCCCTTTGTAGCTGCATGTTTCATGGATGTGTAATGGAGCAGTGCCTGCCTGCATTTGAAAGCAGAGTGAAGGGATTGAGGGAACAGATTGAATCCATCACAGAAAGAGTATGAAACTCCCATGCAAGTAAGTGAATAATATTTAATGAGTTGAATCTGGTGCTATAAACAGGCATCTGCCCTTGCGTGCAATACTTTCTTCATTGTTAACCCAGTACACAAAGCTTTTTGGCACATGCTTTAGTAATTTATTTGAAATATAAGTTAGCTAAGCGGAATCTCCAGCCTTAGAGCCAGTGGGAGCTGGCAGAGGCTGAAGCAAAAAAGGGAAACCTATGCACATCAGTGACATTTGTATAACCTGAGGCTAAAGGAGGTAAATGTTGAATCCTCTAAAGCCATTTCACTTCCTTGTGTGTGAATTTATCTCTAAGTCAGAGATGTTTTTTAACTTTCTTGTGTTTGTCCCTAGTTGAGTAGCTTAGAAAACCAGTGGACAGTGCACTCTCTTAGGACTTGAGAGGTGTGAACTCCATGTTGTTCTTTGCAACACACTTCCTATATTATATTTTGTCTTTTTGTCTAAAAATAGGGGTACTAGCTGCCCTATTTGAAGAAAGTGAAGATAACGGTGTTCTTGAGCAATCCTGAAATAGTGGCTGTCACCACTGTAAGGATAATAGAGTTCTTTTTGCTGAAATATTTGCTGCTTGATGTGTGGGTGGTCATAAATGATCAAATTTATGTGTTTATTCTAAAACCTGATCTAAACCCTTAAAATCTATTCTGTATCCCTTGAAATGACCCAATGTTAAAACTTCTTCTGAACAGGGCTTGGCAGCAATTTCAGCGTCACTTGCTGCTTCAGTCTTTCTCTTGTAAATCTAATGGCAGGCAATGAATTCTGTAGATGAACATGTAGGAGTAGGGTTTAAATACTTGTTTCTGCATATGTGAAAAATTCAGGAAGGATGGGAAGAAGTGGGGTGTGGTTTTGCATAGCACCTACACAAGGACTTGACTTACGTGTAGGTTGGTCACACACTTCTACATCAGGGCAAAGTGCATCTTACTTATGTGTGCATATGTCTGACCTTTGTTGATAGAAACTCTCTGTATGCGTTTGAACTTCTGTAGGTATCTGTCCATGCAGAGATTAGGAGTCTCCACTCTAAAGGTACAGATAACCAGTCACATCGGCAGCTGAAAAGTTATTTGATAAAGTGGATATGAGAACTTCTGTGTTTGACTTGTACAATGCAAATATGGGCATGTGTGCATGTGGACAGGGGGAAGTCTGAAAGAAACTTCAGAAATGTAATCTTTAGCTCTCTCTGTCCCAAATGCCACTCAAACTTACATGCTACTGAACAGATATTATGGAGGAAGTGCTTTATTCATAAGGCACATAGGTTGTCACACCAAAATCAGATCAATTCCTGAGAAAAATTATGTTCACCTGCTGTCTAGTGTGGTACTGAAAATTAGATATCAAGGGACACGGATGTGAAACTGAAATGCAGTTGATGCTCTGCTGTCTCACAGCAGATCAAACTGGAGACAGCTGGAGGGAGAAGTAGATCTGAAGCTGTTTGTGGAAAGATTCGGAACTAACTTTGTATTTATTTGCAGGTAATGTGTTCCCTGTCTTTTTCTTTTTGTAGTTTTGGCAGTTTATCTGGACCAACGTTGGTGGCCTGTTGAAGATGTAGTAAAGACAGCTGATCCTTCTAGAGATGGGCTAATTTCGGTAAGGATGCTATTTTAAACAATTGCCTTTACCCTGGAATTTCCCAGCTAGAACAATCACATATAACTGCCTCTGGCCTCCTATAGCTCATGCTTTATAACCTGTGGGATCTGGGCTGTGTGGCTCACCAAGCACTTCACATCTCTCCTGTTGCACAGTGGCATGGACATTACCCTCTCTAAACAATTTCATGCATGCAATTTATGATTCATCTGTGGGATTTATTTTGTTTTGTTTTTAGTTTAGCCTCACTGCCTACTAAAGGAATAATCAGATAAAGTAAATTACTACATTAGCAGTAACTCTTCACATTAGTGTTGCTTGACTGAGTGTCTGATGGGAGGTGTTCCTACCATTTGGAGCAATGTCCTATGTAGCTAGTTATGGTTTTTTTTTTGCCTTGGATAATGGTTATATTGTGTTAATGTAATGAAATTGTTATTTAATAGTTTCTATATCTGTAATTCTTTTTCCAAATAATCTATCTTAATAGAATACAACTACTTTTTTGTACTTTGAGAGATTTGGGTAGCCTGTAGTCCGTTTTCAACTAAGTCAGATTGCCTACTGCATGTGAGCTTTGTGTTGCCATGAGGCTATTAAGTCAGTTCTGTTTCCTACACAACCCTCTGTGTCCAGCTTTGATCCTTAATTTTTCTGATCCTGTATTGTTTTTCCCTAATATCTGCCATACATAGAGTTTAATTATTCACTGAATTAAGTAGGCTTTTTGTGGGTAACTGAACTGAAGGGATTTTGAGATACAACTGCTTGCAAGATAGAACTTGGAGCAGAAGCACAGGCCTTCAGGCTTTCAAGTATCTGCTGTATCAACAGAGAATGAAAAAATATCTGAAAACGGAAAACTTGCCCCTTCTAGCTCGTTGCTAAGAGGTAAATTGTCATTATCTGTAGAAACTATCGTTTTCTTTTTCAGCACTCATATAAAGCCTGTTGGCACCACTTTTTACATTGATGACCAGTATGATCTTGTTCCTTTATATTTCTCTATCTCTGTCCTGTTGGTTGTCTAGTAAGAAACACAGCATAAAACCTAATTGTTCATGTTACACCTAGATTATAAACTGCTTGGGACAGCCTGTATTTATTCTCTGTTTTGTACAGAGTGTAACTCAGTAGGGTCCTGACCCACTAAAGCTCTTTGATGCTGTGGCAAAACAGGTAATAGGGGAGAGGTGACCAGAATAACACAGTGAATCCCGTCTTTATTTCACTTTTGGGTAGGATTAGATTGCTTTGATCCTGTTTCCAGATCTGTGACTAGTTTGCTGTGACTTATGATCAAGATACTTCTTTTCCTATTGCTTTAGATTTCCTCTGTGTGACAACAGGAGATATGTCAAGCTTTATAAATTGTTATTAAATTATTCTATGCCCTCTGGAAAAAGGGTGGAACACTGGGAAAAACTGGTTTTGTTATTCTATCTGAACCAATTCATGAGGTATTTTCCCCAAATTAAGTGTACATGCTTTCTGACCTACTCCTTCCCAGGCCCTTTTAATTTTGAAGCCTGTTATGAAATGCAAAATACTATTCTCTGTTTCATTTTTCTTTGGTCTGGTTTTGTTTGTTCTCTAAGGTCCAGACATTCAGAGAAAGGATTGTCCTCTTTGTTCTGAACTACATTATTTTTGGAATGCTGGAAGGGAGTTCAGCTAATGATGCGTTCTTTCTACCTCATTCTGCCACTGAGTGTGCCAAGATACTCTGGAGAAATGGTGAGGCTGTTGCCTTTTACTCGGTCAAGATGAAAGGTAAGGTCATTTTAGAGACATATTTCCATTGGTTCCCAATAGCTAGAAATGTAATCCTTTTGTTTATCTTTCAGTGTAAATAATCCTGGCTCTTATTTACATTTTTATATCAAATCTATCTCAGAATGAATCTGGGGAACAAACCTTCCATGAATTTGGAAGCCATCCATATTATTTTCATTGAAACATGATGGCTCCAAACTCTCTTCTCAGTTACACTGAGTGATCTGAGGTACTGGATTATTCCAATAAAATAGGGTTTAACGCAGCCAAGTAGAAGGTTGTACATCTAGGAACAAAGAATGCAGGGCCTACCCACAGAATGGATGACTGCATCCTGGAAAGAATGATATCTGAAAAATGGGATATAGTTCACAGTGGAAAACCGGAGTAATAGGAGTGGCTGGTGGCGAGAAGGGGCAATATCCTTGGATGCGTAACCCTGGGTTGTGTAGAGGAAGGTGCATGCACTAGATCAGTCCTGGAATGCTTTATCCAGTTGGGGTACACCTAGTTTAAAGGATGACAATTAATTGATTTCATCATTAATTGATTAACTAACATAGAAAACAAACAAAATGTCTTTTGGTCCTTGAGGGATATTTGCATCAGTGTAAGCTTTAGTGAAAGTCTTTATTAAATAGTTTGTAATAATGCAGGTACATTGCTATTAACCAGTCTATAGTGGAAAAAGCTTCATTAGAATAACTCCAGGTATGCAGCTGAGTACGTACCCCCATGTAAAAGCTGTTACCAGTCTGTGTTTAAGATTTGTGGGTCTCATCTCGATACCAGCAGCTTGAATGTAGAGAAGTTGGTATCTTTGGAGATAAATGTATTGTCCAAGTCAGTAATTTGTAGCCACCTGTCCAAAAGGGGAGAACAAGAAGCAGCTTGAGAGCTGCACAAATAGGGATTGCTTTTGATTCCACAGGAGAATCTGAAGGTGCTTTCTCTTAGAGTCTCAAAGGCCAGCAACAATAAGAGATGTTCTGCAATTCTGCTGCCTTAGGATGTGCAAAATCCTTATTTGCACTGAGGTGTAACTTGTACACCCCTGTGCTGGTACAGTGCTACTGTACTATCAGCAATGAATCAAGTCTCAGCCTATGATAAAGGAATCTTGTATGTCTGCAAATATGCAGATGAACTGCTTTGTAGTTGGCAAACACTTCATTTCCCATAGTACATTTTCCTTTAAGTCCATAAATATTTCTGAGCAAAGCTTTTGGAAAGGAACACTTGTATGGGCTGTAATGATTCATGCTTCAGTAAAATAAATTTGCACAGTAGTCTGTTATGGGTGGAGTATTGGCCAAGTTGAAACTGTTTCTGAGTAAGTTGAGAGTCACAGTTTGGTTTTAAACTAGGTCCACATAAAATACAAATTCTTCAAGTCCAGCTCTGTCAGCATCTGTCTTTTGTTGCCAGTGGTTTTCTTCTCTGGGCAGCTATATTTGTTAGTTTTTGGCCTGTGTTGCAAATTACTGTAGTCTTTTGCCAAAGCCTTTTCGGGAAGCTTGAAGTTGATTGTTTTTGCCCCTTTTTGCTATTTGGTGTATGCATTTAGAAAATAATTCCTCTTTCTGAAGTTCTTTGACTTCAATTTCATACTAGCCATGCTCTGGCTGATCCTATTCTCTCTACTTTCTAGAAGAGGCATGGATTTATTAGGCCCAAAACAGGCTTTTCACATGGTTGTTTTAGATTTTTTTAAAAAAAACTTTTCTACTTTTTATCATAACGTAAGTTCTTTTTGCTTTTATTGTTCTGGTCAGAACAGTTAGTAAGGGCAGCTTTAAGTACAGGACTTTATATTATGCTGGACTTCTGTTACAGCTTCTGGTCCTAGGAAGAATTTATTTTCCTCTGTGCCCATCATGTGATTCCCTTTATTTCCATGCTCTGCAATTACCTGGCCATTCTTTATAGTTTTATTTTCTTCACTAGGTAATTGAGACTCTCCATGCTGATGTTGAATTCAACTGTATTTCTCATTTGTGAGTTTTTCATTACCTACAGTATGACAAAAAACAGGCTTCAGTGGAACCAAATAAACCAGAACAGATCTGTGGAGTATGGCTATTTCAAACTTAAGTCATCTAAGTGAATCGTAGAAATGGTGACCAAGGAGGAAAGAGTCTGCTCTATCTTTGCTACAGATTTAGTATGCTGTTCTGCAAACTAAATTTTCAGTGGACTCCAGTGATTCCAATTAACTGTCTTGGCAATATTGTAAAGTCATTTCTATTTGCCAGTTCCTAGGTGGCCTGTACAAAGTGAACTTTGTAATTTTGGTCCAGTTCCACACATCCATCCATCTTATGAACATGCTTAGCTGGTTCTCTTTTGATAGTCTAGCTAAAGAGAGACAGATGGTCTTGAGCACCCGCCTTGCTCAGAGATGCAGTAACTGCAAGTCAAGGTTTTGAGACAATTTGGCAAGTACTGAAACTGACCATCCTGCACCTGTTGTGTAGATAAACAGAAGGCTCGTTCTTCAAGGCTATCACTTTTCGTGAGCATTAGACACCTTTATTAAAACAAAATTTATTCATGACTACACAGATCATCACCATAGCCTCTCTGGTATGTGCCTATTCCTGTCCAATGACAGGCATGCAGCATTTACCACTGGGTATACTAAAGATTGATGAGAAGTACTAAGCCACTAATGAGGCTGATAAGACGCTTTGTCACGTGTCAAGATAAATGTCTCCAATTTTATCTATGTCAGTGGCTTCTATATTAGACAGCTGAGGAGTTAGACCTTATGAATGTAGCTACTTAGAGGTACAACAGGAAATGACAGTTCCCCGTCCCTTTCTTTACAGACAGCAACCTGAAAATGAAATATTTTGCAGAAAGCCTTCATATAGATATTTTGGCTTTGAGATCTGTTTTACATTCTTTTAAGTATTTCTTTCAGATTTTTTTTTTCTTGGCATGCCCTAAATCTGTGTGAAAACCTCAAGAAGAATGTGTTTTGTGTAGTGATGTAGGATTAATGGCCATGGTTACTGACACTATTTTTTTTGTGCAATAAGACATGTAATCCCCTGAAAGTATTTCTTTTTTATTTACTGAGGACTAGTAATTACTGCAAATGGACTTTAACCACCTTCACCTAAATGTTAGGCTAGTGTAGAAGATTCATAATGCAAATAAATAAGTTGGAAAATGCTATGAGACAGGAATGTCTTAGTCCCTTTAAGAATAAAACAAAACAAAACTCCATTTTATATCCAGCTTTTTTTCTCTGCTGTTATGTGTTGCTGTTACTATAACATATAGGACCTGCCCAGTTGTGGACCAAGCTGTCTGTGGTACAAAAAGCAAAGGAGTTAGATTGTCAAAGCTTATCCCTTCCCAAGCTTTCTGTGTCCCTCTTGTCAAACCTTAGTGGTAGAAGTGTGGAGCAAGATAGTGTTCTCTGTGATGTGAGTCAAACCAGCCTTAGCAAAATTGGATCCTCTGAGAAGTCTGTAAAACACGCAGTTGAACCAGGAGTAAATGCATTGTTGGCTTCTCATTCATTCTTTAGAGATGGTCCACAAATCACAGTTTGGGAACACCTGGCTGCAACAACTCTAAGCTGATATAAGGTAGACGTCAAAGCAGCCCTGGCTCAGGCTCTGCTTTTTCTACCCCTGAGCCTTAGAGATAGTCTTTGGAAGTGGCTACTCAAGCTAAAATCCATTTGCCACCTTTCTTCATACAAGCCTTTGCAAATTTATTGTTAATACTTTGGTGGCCCAGGTGGTATTCTCTAGAAATAGATCCCTAAAAAGATAATAGGATTTATTTTTCACTGATTACATACATTTCTTTTACAAAAATTATATTAAATCAGAATTGAAGTTAACCTGACAGACAATTAGTTGAAATCTTGTTGGATAATTGCTTTTGTGTCCCTCTGTTTTCTAGTAATAATATTTTTAATGTGCATTTCTGAGGCAGACTGAAGGTTCTGGCTGTAATAAAAATTAAATGACTACATACCAGTCAAGACATGAATTCATTTAATTTTATTGAAGCCAGAACCTTTGTTCCCCTTCTCACATACAAACTCACACAATGGGTTGACCTTGGGTTCTATTCAGCAGAAATATTCCCCACCCTCTACACAAGCACACAGCCTGCTTAAGGCCTGTCCAAACATGTGTGGGCCAAGCCAACTTGTTCAGCAGGGAAATAGTCAGTATGCACAACCTTGTTTTGTTTGGGTCTGTTGGATGTGGGGACTGGATTGTTTTTTTTTCTGGTTTGTGGCTCTTTGGGAATGCTAATGGCTGTCTGCTTTCCTGCCCTTGTAATATCTGTTTACCATTTTGCTGGCTCATAAGTTGGTCATTTGGCACTCGTGACCTAACCAAGCAGATCAAAGGCTTTCAAAGGGCAGACTGTATGAATACTTCCATCTCCATCGCCAATGCCCTTATTTTCCCTGTCTCCTCCCTCACCTCAAAACTTAGTCTGTTTGTGTGTTTCAACAACAAAAGAAACCTCTGAACCAAATGTGTGAGAGCCTACAGGTCACCTCTGGGCCACCATTAACTTACGGTAACCTCTTTGCTCTTGGATGGGAACTGGAGACAAAGTGGCCTTTGTTCCAAAGGTTTGTTTGTTTGTTTATTTTATTTCAAATGGCTCTGGGCTATGACTCCTCTAATATGTTTATCAAGGACAAGGTGAAGAATGGCTTCATGTTTTCTTTATTTACAGTGCCTTTAGACACTACAAGTTTTTGTCATCTTCTCAGCACAATATCAGGAGCACAGATATAAATCACTCAGCTCCTGGGATGGCTGCACAGCAGTCTCATCAGGATTTATCGGAGACAGACTATATGAGATAATAATAAACTTATAAGGACACTTGGAACATGCAGAAATTCATAAAGTTATTGACTTCATGAGGAAAAGTTTGTCCCTTTCTTAGAACGTATGGTGCAACACTGCTGGAATCCAACATCTCTGTTCGGCTGGCAGCTAACAATGGGACTGGGGATATACTCAATTTTTTGGCTCATGAAAGAAGAGTAACTACCCATCATGTGTTACAAATATTGAAAGGTTATAAACACCACCGCAAGCCATCCTTTTCTGACAATGTGCTTGAACATGTGTTTGGAGTTAAGCATGTACTTTGATTAAGCAGGGGTGGACCAAGCCTTGATGTGAATGGATTGGTTATGTAGCTACATACTCTTGTTGTATGGCTGAGTATGTGTGATGTGGATTCTTGCTAAGTGGAGAGCTACAGCCTTGACAAATCTGGGTCTAGAATTAAATTAAACATAGTCATGTATGCTTTGCTGAATTGACATCCTAGAAAAGAGAGTAATCAAAGTCAGGCCAGGCGACTATCAGCAAAAGGTATTAGACACCAATTCAAGGAACGGCAGTAGACCTCAGTTTAAGATAGCTATGGGCATGTGATAAAGAAAAAAGGATCTATTAAGTAAGCCTTGCACTGAAATTTAAGAACAGCCATTCAATAGGAGATCTGTGAAACAGGTCTTAGTGAAGTGATGAAAGTTTTGTGCCTCAGGACACTGAAAACTAGACTGAGTGGTACACTAGTAAGTGGTAAGAAAGAAAACTGGGAAGGTCTTAATGAAGTTTAGGCAACAAAGAAAATGTAATCTTTTCCTGTTATAAAGGCCTGGATATTTATTTCTATTTAAACTGCCATGTACCCAGATAGAAACAGCATAAAATCTTTATAAATATTTTCTAAAAATGAAAATAAATCAGCAAGATGTTTCTATGGTGACTTTATCATATATGTAGGTAGTTGGCCATTCATTTCAGGGATGAATGCTTATGCTGTCAAGTAGTTTGAGGTTCTATTCTCATGGTATTCTGTGCTGAACAGAAGCTTTACAGTGAATTGCTAATGTACCTCCTTCAATAAGTCCCTAAGTTGTTTAGGGTGTACATTCAAATTTTGGACCCTGAATATCTGTTCTTGATCAATATTCTCTTGACTCCAGTTTGAGTTTACCATATGTGATAGCAAAATAAATACCTTGGTTCTAATTTTTTTGGACAGTTTTCACCAAGAACTGGGTTTTAAAAGTTTGGAGGCTTATACTTGAGTCTGTATTTTGTCTACATGTAGAGCATTATGTCATGTCCCTATGATTTCAAGTGGCAGACTTGATGTGTTCATTAGCAAGGACCGTCCTTGAGTAAAAACCTTAGTTAACACTGATAGTAGCAGTTCAAGCAATGAACTAGAAGCACATACATGTGTGATAAATTACCACTCAGTAGAAATCAAGTGACTTACAAAGGAGTGCTTGCAGTGCTTTCTTAAAATGCACACTCAGTTGTTTATGGCTTTATACCCAAATGCCTTAATTAATGTCTCATCTTCCTACAGAGGTGTGACTTTGTGTGCTGCAGTGTAAGGTTGAACCTGAGTTGCTGCCGTGAGTTTAGCTATCGCTTAGATTCTACTCGGTGCTTTGTCAGACATGGTTCTTCCTCTTTGGGAAGTCATTTGCCTCCCTGTTATGTGCTGGGTTGTTGGGGCTGCCCAGCTTCTGCTCTGTTTTCTGAAGGGACTTCCCTTCTTCTGGCCCAGAGACACTGCGGGCGTGAGCAGTTAGGGATCTGTTTCCAGTTTCAGGTGGCGCAACCTCAACACTTTTTGTGTGGTTGTCTTACCAACAAAATACTTCTGGGTATGTGTTGACAGATAACTGAAAGAGAGAAATATTCTTTTGTACAGTTGTTTATGGAATTTACTGAACTAGGAGATCAAAGACTGAATATGCAATAAAAGGGTTGTATAACTTTCTGACCAGTAAAAGTCAGAAAGGAGGTGTAAATGATGGGACTAGTCAAGTTTCATACTTAAGAGTATTATCATACCATTTGGGAAGGCACAACAGCAATGTATGCAGAGGCCAAGAGAGCCTCTCTCTTCTCCCTGCAGTCATTATGAAATTGTTAACTTAAACAATATTGGGAGTTTACTCTGGAAGCCTTCTCCACTGCCCAGCTGCATCAGGCAGCTTGGACCTTCTGAGAGTTTAGATTGTGTGGTTCAGTGTATTTCATAAAAAGAGTTTGTGGGGTGATTTACCATAGGAGCCAAAAGCTAAAGGAATATGTTGAGATTACATTCAGAATATTATACCTCTCTGGCTATTGCCAGTTATATTTTTTCAGTGAACCTTCCTATATATGTTGCCTGTGTACCTAAATGATCTAATTATGAAGAATTTGAGTCTGGAAAATACTATGGTGAGACCTGGAAACCACATGTTAAGCAGATCCTCTCAGTTCGATAGCACAAATCTTCCTTCTGGAAAGTGTTTTACTGTCTATGCAAATGTACTGCAGTTGGGATGATCTTCATAGCCTGTGGAAAGGTATCAGGGCAATATTTACGGCTAGAATCATACAGAAATTGGTTAGTTAGTGCAGCCATACAGATTTTGTTTTCAAATTCATGTATTTTTTCCTGTCTGTTTTCAGGGAGCCTGTGTGATGGTACAACCAGTCAGTGTTACATGCTGCCAGTTTTGGATACTATATTTGTCCGGAGAAAGTATAGAAGAGGTGGCCTAGGGATGAAAATGCTGCATGATTTCTGTCAGTCTTTCATGGCTGAGGATGCCTTGGGGATCAGCTGTCCTATTTCTGCTGCCATGTATCAAGGTAAATCGTTTGATGTGGAAATGTTAGGTAAGGGTCATGTATAATGTATAAATTTCAACATGGTTTGGTAGGATTTTCTTAACTGTATAAGAGTTCAGTGCACTTGTCTGAACTGAACTGTTGTTAGCGTGCAACTGGTTACTTTCCTTGAGACATCTGGAATTTCCTGTAGAAAGGTAGGCCATTATTTATGTAAGACAATAAGAAACATAAAACTCATATTGCCTGTTTGATATTTTGCATTCTTATCTCACTCTGTCTTAGAAATAGAAATATGTCATTGCCCTTGACAGTGACTTATACATTTTATTTGACACCGGAGGGAAAAGAATCCTAAGATGTTGTCAAGCCTACACTATGCACGTAATGCTCTTGTAGATACTGCATTTGTAAGAAATTAGATTTAATAGGCCATATACCTAGGCTCTGCTCATTCATCCAGTCACATCAGTACTTGTTTTGTATTGACTGTCTTTGAACATTCGGCACTTTTAAAAGATAGCCTTCTCTGTGAAGTTCTGGTTTTGCTAGTAAAATTTACAGAAATATCTGTGCTCACATTATTTATAAAACTGTTATCTTTAGAAAAGCATTTTGTCCTAAAGTTGCTCTCTGTATGGCATACAGTCTTTACCATCATTTTTTTGGGAGATGTTTCTGTTGACTTATGACTTTACAGCCATTTCCTAGTAAGTGTCAGCAAAACTTTATCTGTTCTTCCTTGTGATCAGTGTGTGCCATTGAATGTATACAAATGTACCCCAGTGTATGCAAACGTAATCCAGGAGTTTCTAAATTCAGAAAGGAGTAGTACTGACTACATTCTTTCTCTTCTCCCAGTAACATCCATCTTTCCTATGGCAGGCATGAATGATGTAGACACTATGGATCAGAAAGCTGCATTTTTTATGTGTTAACGCTAGCGATATATTGCAAGACTATGCTTTCATCTCAATTAAGTTTAGAGCTTACAGTGAATAAATTTGACTTGTATTGTGTTCTATTTAGGTTTTCTAAGCCTTATAAAAATACTAATGCTGTAAGTTACATTTTGGGTATATTGAAGTCACTGCCTATTTTTAATTTAATTGGAGCCACAATCTCATACTTTGACAAAAGAATGCAAACTTTGACTCTAAATCTCTGTACTAAATGTACAGTTTTCACTAGCATGTTATTTAATGTGCTATAGAGGCCCAAAAAGAAGTAAAAAGCATTTTAGCAGATATCTCTATTGTGGCATATGTGTTACTTTCAGTAGCTTTTATTGAAATGATTAATTCAGTTTGGATATCCTTGGATAAAATTAATGACACCAATATGCTCATTACTGTAAGGCAACTGTTTACATACCAGAATTAGGGGTTTTGTTTCAACATCTCATTGTTAAAGTCAACTGAATGTTGAAGATAAATTACCCATTCTGTAGTATGAGGAACTACAATGGACAGAGGAGAGCATGAAAACAATTTTGTTGTTTACAGATTGCTGTCTTAGTATGGTTGATGGAACTGACAGAATGGCGGTTAAGGAAAGTTTAAAAATCCCCTTTAAATTTTTTTAACTATTTGTGTTACAACATAAACCTGCTCTTGGCTCTGCAGACATCCTAAGGAAACCTCTAAAGCAGACAAATTTGAGTTTGAGAACATAAACAAACTTAAATTTGATTGCTTATCCAAATTATATTAATGTTCAGCGTGCACAGTGATAGGAATCAGTGGGACTGTGCTTTCTGAAGGCACTATATCTGACACAGGTACCCCTGTTCTTCCTATTTCCTGCTTTCCACACTCAAAAAAGTAAATGAACCCCAGCAATGGAGTATAGGGTAGCAGTAGTAAAATGGAGGGTGTTATTGGGCCAAGTGCAGCAAACTGATACAAAGGTTTTGTTTGTAAACAGAAATCAGAGTATCATTCTTAATGGTTCAAGCTGGAAGATACTGAAGCACCTTTCATTTCAGAGTAGTGAGGGTGAAAAAACCCACACTGCAGTTAATCTAAAGCCTGCTAAGTGTCTGGAGATAGTTCTGTGATGCAGTGCCAGAAGAAGGTGGCTCAGTAAGTCATTTCAAGTTCTGTATTTCTGTGCTCACAAGGAAGCAGATGAACAGGATTCACTCGTGCCTGTTCAGGTCATTCCACATAGACATTTCCTAAAAACCCCGGCTAAAAGAAAAAAAAAAGGAGAAGAGAGAAGAAAAGATTTCCAAAGGAACTAATGAAAGCAGGTCTGAGAGCATTTCTGGGATAGAATACACTCCCTCATCCACTGTACTTTTCACTCATTCATGCTTTTACCCCTTGATTTCTCTTATTCAGTTTGCCAGAAATTCTTGCAGACTTATCCTGAGGAGCAGAAGCGACTGTGGGAGGTGGAAGCACCAGGAGATTGGAGCCAGCGAGCGAATATCTGGTTAAAAATTCAGATGGAGTCATCCCCTTCAGGAAGTGAGTTAAAATAAACAGTGTGAACTTGGCCATGTTAGTTATATAAAGATAAGAAATAAAATCAAGAGTTAGGTAGTGATAATAGATAGATGGCTTCTCTGTTTGCACATTGAGAAACTACTGAGTGTGCAGTCCACTGTTTTTTTTCCCAGTAAACAGGACAATTCTTAGAAATTATGAGGTAATGAAATTGAACTACAGAGCATCTGAGAGATACTGAACAAAGCACAATCTTGGCATAAAGTTGCTGTAACTCCCATTGCAGTGCACTTACAGCAGGGTAGAAGTTAGCCCCAAAAATTCCTGTTGCACAACACAATGTCTGGGTTATAGAGAGGGGTTTGTTTCCCTGAAATCATTACAAAGAAGAAATTTGTATGGCCAATGGGCAATGTGTTTAATTACCTTAAATTTGCTGCCAATACCATTCTTGGATAGAAACACAAACATTTTCATTATGGCTTTTGGAAGATTCAGAATACTCTCCTACAGGGTAAATCCTTCTTGCTGGGAGCATTTTCTAGTTACTTCACAAAAGATAGCGACAGAGTAGGAAAACCTTTTGACAGTTCATATGGGCATCTTGTTGATGTAATCTGTTCAGCTGGCTTGGGGATCCAGACAGGCTCCTCTGCTGCATGCACACAAGCTGTGATAAGCATTAGGTTCCAAAAGAAGGGCACATTGCCTTTTTCTGGAAGTGCAGCCAGGAGTGCTGCAGAGCAAATTGCTCCCGTGACTTCCCACATCTATCCCGCTTTGTATTGGCTTGGGGACCTTCAGCTGAGACATTGCGTTTCATCTTGTCTACAGTACCCCACAGGAGAGTTAAGTCAGAGTTTAGCCCTAGGCTGGGTTCCTCTGAAGCCATTATATTTATGTTCTTCATGCTTTAAACCAACAAAACCTGATGTTGCTCTTTCCTTTAATCCATCTTGCTAAATTCAGATTATTAATGGCAATTGAAGAGAACTATGATCCAAACACAAAGCGGATTCTGGAAGCAGTACACTTTTTTTTTTCTTTCTTTGTTTTGTCATCTTGTACAATAACAAACAAGCAAAGAGAAATGACCAAAACATGGGTAAATATAATTCCACCATAGTGGCTGTCAGTAAAAATACACGCAAGGCCTGGGAACTGCCTTGGCCAGTTCTGCACATAAATGAGATGCCTCATATCTACAAAAAGAGGAAGGAGGGAAAGTATAAACCAGGAATGGGGGAAGAGGGGTTTTGTACATTTATAAGGACTGTGAATTGCAGTGTGGTCTTTATAGTGAAAGGGAGCAGAAACAAGTGTATTTGGCACTAAAATGCATAATAAAATCTGCGTTTTAAATTATGTTCTCCACTCAGGCGCACAGCTCACTGGGCATCACTTTCCTTTACACTGAATGTGCTTAACAGGCTTTAGTTCATCCATCTTCGGTAGAAAATCAACCCACTACAAACCCAGTATTTAAAACTGTGTGTAATACATTTATTGTATCTATCTTACATATGGAATCTACTCGTGTGCTTCTTGTGCTTGTATTATCCCAGTGCTGTGCATATTATGCACCCAGGGAAATACAAAGTGAGAGTACAGGACAGATAATGCCTGCTAGAATTTGCTAGGGGAGAGTTCCCCTGGTTTTGCTTTGTGCTAAAGGCAGCATTACTCTTGCATAGCTCTGTCTGATAGCTGGTGAGGATATAACAAGAGAATTTTCCAGGGCTTCATGCTATCTGTTCATAGTAGATAAAGCAGAAACATTTTCTGAGTGCAGGAGTCCTTTATCATCTGACCTAGTGTGCTGCTTACCATACACGTAAAGAGAAGCTTGTGTTTCCAGAGACACAGAGAGGAAAATGATGTGGCATAGAATGGAAACCACTGGAGTTGTGCACTTACGTGTTCCATACACACAAAGTCATTTAGATCTTCTGCAAGTCTGCAGTTGACACCAAGCTGACTGGTGCAGTTGGCATGCCTGAGGGATGAGATGCCATCTAGAGGGACCCGGACAAGCTCGAGAAGCAGGCCTGTGTGAACCTCATGAAGTTCAGCAAGGCCAAGTACAAGGTCCTGCAGTGGAGAACGACTTGGGGGTATTAGTGGATGGAAAACTGACTATAAGCCAGCACTGTGCACTCACAGCCCAGAAATCCAACCATGTCCTCGTCTGCACGAAGAGAAATGTGGCCAGCAGGTCAAGGGAGGGGATTCTCCCCCTCTGCTCCGCTCTTGTGAGACCCTACCTGCAGTGCTGGATCCAGCTCTGGGGTCCTCAGCACAGGAAAGATGTGGACCTGTTGGAGTGTGTCCAGAGGAGGCCATGAAGATGCTCAGGGGGCTGGAGCACCTCCCCTGTGAGGACAGGCTGAGAGAGTTGGGGGGTTCAGCCTGGAGAAGAGAAGGCTCTGGGGAGACCTCACAGTGACCTTCCAGTGCTTAAAGGGGGCCTGTAAGAGAGATGGGGATAAACTTTTTAGCAGGACATGTTGTGATAAGACAAGGAGTAGTGGTTTTAAACTAAAAGAGGGTAGATTTAGACTAGATATAAGGAAAAAATTTTTTACAGTAAGGGTGGTGAAACTCTGGAGAGGTGTGGTAGATGTCTCATCCCTGGAAACATCCATGGTCAGGTTGGACAGGGCATTGAGCAGCATGATTTAGTTGAAGTTGTCCCTGCTCATTGCAGGGGGGTTGGACTAGACAACCTTTAAAGGTCCCTTCCAACTCAAACTATTCTGTGATTCTATGATTCTATCTTTAGGGGGTCACTTGGGAACATAGTGCTTCATTCCTCCTCACTCTGTAATGTAGAAAGAGAAACACAATGTAATTCAATATTGTCAGCTTCAATCTGGATCTATGGCAACAACCATGCAAATAGACAAGTCTTATTTTGTTCTGATTTCTTAGATCCCTGTCGACATTTGCAATGCTTTGTTTTGGAACAAAAATATTGAGAAGAAAAATTGAAAATTCTGCTCATATTACATGTTTTTCCCCCAGTACTCAGGATTGAATACTATTAATATTGTAAGAATTCTGCGATCATAGATATTCTAAAAAAGGTTTCTGTAACCCTGAGGTCAGAATTTTAAATTTTGCAAGGTTGTGTGGCTGCATCTAGTGGCAGTAGAGGTAAACTGCAGCACTCCGCTTACTGCAACTGATACTTCAGTTTGGGTGTGCACAGATACATAGACATATATGCACACATATTTCTGTCTGTATGTATACATATATCTATAAAAACAAAGGTCTTTAGTATGTTGTCACACATGGCTGCAATGGTTCATTCTGAATTAATTCTTATTGTTTGGAAAATGGTAATATTTATTTCCACCAAATAGTAACAGGAACACAGTGACATCTCTCTTCTGAGGCTGATTGGAGGAACAGAAATCATTTAACATGATTTTTTCCTAGTTTCTAAATCTACCAGGCAGGGACCTAAGCTGTTTTGAAGTAGTTTAGTAATATACATAAAACATGTAAATGTGAAGCTAATGCAAAAAATAAGCAGACTGAGCAAGAATTAAATTTCAAATGATTACTTATAATTCTTTACCTAAACTGGTCAGAGTATCTGCCTTTTCTGAAAGAGAGGAAGTGATATGGGTTTTCTCTGTGTAAGAGATGAATGGATTATTTATTTAGCAGAATATTCAAGCTAAGAAAGACCCAAAGACATTTTGTTTCTAGTATTGTTGTTCCCCTTAGTCTTTTGTGGTAGTGTCATTGGGCATCCTGGTTTGGTTAATTAACAAAAGCAAGGCAAGAGGGGTTGAAGGTAGCATTTATGCAGTTTTTTTCTGGTGTGTTTTTTAAATGAAAGCTTCTGTGGAAGTCTGCTAACATTTTTTTTTTTTAAATCTCTTTCTGGGGCAAAACTATTCACCTCATTTCTCCAGAGGCTGAAGTGGGCTCTCGTATGGAGACTACTCAAACCAGTAAACCCAGACAATCAGATGTGGAGCAGATGTATAAGGTACAGTGACTATTTTGCTATTTTATGACTTACTTTTTCATTGGTGGCCTTTTTGCTTTTTACTGAAGTAGTTACATTTAAATATGAGACACTATCACAGGTAACTATAGGTGTTTTTTCTACTGACCCATATGTTTATGTAGGTAATCATAGCTATATTTTTTATATATATATAGTTGATTCATATAGCTATAGTAGTTTGAAAGGCTAAACTGTACAGGATAGTTTTCAGTGAATGCTGTAGTTTGATCCTCACTGAGATAAGGGAATGGTAACTAAGCTGGTATACAGTGAATTCCAAGGTGTGTGTATGCAATGACTTTCTGAACTGAACCCTGATTTTCTTCTGTGCCTATACAGGGGCTTGAGTGTGACACCTTTAGAATGAGTAAGCCAAGCTTCTTACAGTCCTAATTATTTTATTCCACTACTGAGCTGCTTTTTGCAGGATGGAGGCCTAAAACAGGCTGAGAGGTTTGAATGAAGCTTAAACCTAGTTAAGGGCTACATGTATCTGAAAAAAACAAATCACAGTAATGAAGCTTTTTCAAGTAATAAAGAAAAAGGAGAGACGAGTGGAAGCAAAACAAAGAGCTGTAGGGGTTGTTTCCCCAGCACATTTTGGTTGCCACACAATGAAATCAGTTTGTTTTCTTCAGACACAGGTCTCCTGGGGGAGCTATGACAGCACTGGCCCCTGTGGTGCACACTCTTGCATTCTGTGCTGTGGTCATGGCTTCAGAGCCCACCCAGCCAGATCAAGGCTCCGTGTACTCCCAGTTTTCTTTATGCTGACACTTCTGGGAACTCAGGCAGAGCAGCAGGAATGAAGCTGTTCTATACAAACAGTGCAGCTAAGTTTCTTGCCTTGCATGTTTATGGCGGCCTTGGTTGACAGAGACATTTTATATTAGCATCAAGACACTGTTTATGTTGGTTTTGTATAATTTGGTGTTCCCTCTGTCTTGGTTCTAATTTCAGGGCATTGAATACATTCCTGGTGTTGGGAAAGTGGCAGATGTCACAGAAAAAAAAGATGACACAGCAGCAGCACAGACTCTAAACTCACAGGGTCCTGAACAAGAGGACTTAGAGCAAGGTGCAGGCAATACTCAGCAATGCAAAGGATTCAGAAAAAAACCAGGCTTAGTTGGAGGCAAGGCCACCAAACAATTTAGAGTTATACCATAATTGCACTTTCAGAAATCAGCAAAATCTCTGTATGGTCTTAAAAATTGTAACTGACTGTTCATAATTTGTAATGCTGGAGAGATTTCTTCAGGTAAGATATAATTTTTTTTCCAAGACACATATTCGCCATCTTGTGTTTTGTTTTAAATAAAGCTTTTGTTTGCTAATTGTCCTTTTCTTTTTCATCTCACCAAGTAATTAAGTAGTAGTTGAGCCTAGTTATTTTTCTGCTCTGAAAAGATTTTATTGGGTTCCATAAGATGTCCAATAGGGAATAATTGGAGGGCTTGTGGATACTGATGTAAGAAGATATTTCTATGGAAACCACATCTTGCATTATGGAAGAGAGATACCACAACACACGTTGGTATCAGAATGACAGCTGTAACCTTCCTTTCAAAGCAAACAATTGATCTTGAATTGCTTTCATTTGAGATTTTCTAGCAGAAAAATCTGCCTTAAACCCTGTGGTGAACAGGATGGCATACAAACTCCATTAATGCAGAAAAAGTTTGGTACAGAGAAGAAGAGTGAGCAAGCTACAGGCCTTAAACTGCCTTTAAATTGCATAATAGGATTGTGACCATTCTATATGTAAATTCAGGGTGCTGACCTTTATGTAGATTACATATTTTATTATTTTATACACATTTTATTTCCTGTAGGCTCTTTTCTAATGTTTTGCATTTAATTAACTTGGAAGTATAACATACTTCACTAGATTACTCATGTTATGGCTTGGTAAAAAAATTTTGTTCTTTCACCAAAAGCTGGTTCTGTATCAGATTTTTGTTATTGGAGAATGTCTAAATGTTGAATGTTGTATTAATGATTACAGGTGAAACTCTTAAGGATCAGATCTTTAGTCCAGTGGCAGAGAAAGCTTTGCAGAAGTGGGATCAATGGTGAACAGCAGTAGGGTCTTGATGAATCTGAATAGATCCAGCAGCCTGTAATTCTTAAGTGGGTGCCTTGGAACAAGGAGAGGTAGTTATTTCTTTCCAGAAACTGATCCAGCATTTCCAGGGAGACAGTTCTGTAGGCAGGCATTGTAGGTACACTGTAGGGGATGTATATTTTTCCCCCTGTATGGCATAGTTGCTCACACATAGCCCTGTCACCCTGTTTTTGTTTAAGGTCGTGATTTAACATAGTGTTTGTTCATGTATCCAAGTAGCTCCTCCCTTGCTGAGCTGCTCAGTAAACTATATGCCTGAGACACAAAATCAGACCTTTGTAGGCATCTCTTAAAAAAAAAAAAAATTTAAAAATGCTATAATTGGAACTTACAAGTTTTTGCCAAGAGAATTAAAACACTGAATTGTGTGCCAGCCTTAATCATGTTGCTATGGTTCTCTTGTCTCAAAGAGAATGCATTTAGGACTAACTTTATAGTTGATCTTCAGGCTGTTGATTCATCAAGTTGCAAAGGGTGTGGTATAAAGACTGCTAGAAACTGTGTGCACCAGACTGTATTCTTACTGAATGTATGGTTAAATACATACTTTTTTTTTTTTTTTTTTTTTTTTTAATACAATATTTGTGAAGAATTGCAATACTAGTTGTTCCTAAGTATGATAGAAAATTATTATATCTTTCCTCATGAAAGTTCATTCTGGAGTTGCAGTAGCCTGGCAAACTAGCCTCATGTCTAATTTGCACGTAACAGCCTATATTATAAATGTCAGGGGTAGGTAAACTGGAGTTGTTCCAGCAAGTGGGAACTATTGAGAAGTTTAATCTGATTTAAGTCTTTCAACAGACTTTTATCCAAGAAGGCCCCAGGAAACTGTATAAATTTGTATTACAATAAAGAAGATGGATAAGGTACTGTGTGTGGAAAGGACAGACACTTAATTTGATTAAATTCATTCTGTATCTGGGGACGCTTTGTGTCAGAGTTAAAAAGAGCAGTTTTTCAACATCCCAACAGAATTTCTGTTTCACCTATTATCCAGTGGTCCACTGGCTGCATCACCAGCACATTACTGGCTCTTCTCATAGGAAAGTTGCTTCTTTACTCAGTGTAAGTGTTGTCTTCCTTGATTATATTTAGCTTTTTGTTTTCTAAGTAATGCTTTTTCATCAAAAATGCTCACAATGGCAACTGGGCATATTCTAGAATTAAGCAAAGGTGCATTTGATGAGATGGCGTTGGCAGATGGCTTTGTACTTTCTAATCAAAGAAAGTGATCACATCATCCTTCTAATCAAAACTTGTGACAATTAGGGATGTTCTACATTCAGTTCATCTGCCCTGCCTGGCAAATGAAACACACCGAACAGAAACAGTAGATTAAGAGGATACAGACATTTGCTCATTATCTATATCCAGTGAAGAACCAGAGCCAGGAGTTCTGAGGTCCTACTTAACAGTACAAAGCTCCTGGGCTACAGGAAGACACAGTCTTGCTCCATATTATTTCAGAAATGCTAACTTACAGAACAATTAGTCTGAATATTGATTTTCTTTCTTTTTTTCTTTCTTCTTGGTTATATTAGTGCTTTAAGGTATCTAATTAATTTAGAAGCTTGGACCTGCAACTCGTTCTTGGCAGTCTGAAGCATTTAAGTGAGATCACAAGAATCCTAAGAGGGTCTGAATCAGAAACAGATCCAGTATCATCACTGTCTTAACAGAACATAATAATAATAAAAAAAAGAAAACCAACAGCACAAACATCTCTCTCTCACGGTGGAAGTTCTTATATTTAAAAGAATAGTGGATTTACTCAGGGGTAGGATAATTTCAGAGTGCTGGAAAAGTTGGCAATGGCTTGAAAAATCATTCCAGTTTTTTGAGTTACGTTTTCAAAACCTTGGATTTAATCTTTTTTTGAATCTACACTCTGGTGGTTGTGGCTTGACACAGTGGTATTCCTGCTTAGGAGACAAGGAGGTAAGTACGTGTGCATGAGAGAGATGGCAGATCTGCTGAAAGGAAATTTGTACCTATTGTTCTTAGAAACAGACACTTAAGTCTGGCCTACAAGTAAGATGTTAGACATCAACATTAGTGTTAGCAGTGTCTGGGTGGGTGTGTGCCAACTAAATAAAGTATTTGACTTGCTCTCAGGAAAAGTAAACATATGGATTTTAAAGCTAGAAATTTCCTTACATTAATCTGTCATGATGTTTCACATAATGTAAGCCAGACAATTTCATGCATGGTTGCTATATCAAAAATCATTGGTTTTGGTTGAAAAAACCCATCTTTTTAGAAAGATTGTTTTGATGTGACAGTTTTGATTTTCAAATGTTGGGCAGTGGGAAATCTGCCACATTCCTTGGCAAGTTGTTCTAAAGTTTTGTGTTTAGAAGCACACCCGAATTTTTTAGTCTGAAATAATTTTGGTTTAGTCTCCTATGATGGATTTTGCTTTTCTGTTTAATGCTGAGCTATGGTACTCTCAAGTTTCTTTCAATGTGGGGATAGATACCTTGTGGTCCCATCATGACATCAGTGAACAGCACTTGGATTTGGATCTGTCTCTGTGATGCAGATTTTGTCGACCTTGATTCATTCTTCTTGTCCTTTCAGAGAGATTTTTCAGTTTTTCAGATTCCTCTTAGAAGCCTGAACGTCATCAGAGATGCAGTTAGTTATGATCACACTGTTACGGGTTAGCATTTCTTGGCTGCTATGACCTGTCATTGAAATTGTCACGAGATTCTTTTGTACTTGTGGAACACGCACTGTAAAACCGAGACGACAAGGTAGGAGGTATCTGTTTTGATGTGTTGTCTTTAATGGCCACAATGGCTGCAAAGCATACTACTAAAAAAGTGGTCGATCCAGCGTCATCTTTATTATTACCACGAGATGGCACCATTACCTAGCTTAACATTGTCGTCATCTCGGGTGATGGAGACAGTGCCCAAGACTTTTTCAATACATCACTGACTTCTTCAGAGAATGGTTACCCATTCAGAGCCAGGAGGGTGAGGGTGAGGGTGTGGTAAAGCTTGTCTTGTGTCTGCCATTCAGTCTCACTGTATCTGTGGAGTTTGTCTCAAGTGGGACCATGTTGATTTTTTCAAATATTTGTGAAGCCACGATGAAGTCAGAGTAGCACAAGATGCAAACTGCACCCAGACTGTGCCCTTTCATACTCTTCTTTCATCAGAAAGCCTGGGTGGGACTTTTCTATGTTGTATTTCATGACTTCCCAGCACATGATGATTCTGTCTCAGTTGTTTGACAGGTAACTTGAGCATCTAATTTTCCATTTCTGTCCCTTCACTGTCTACTACATACTTTGCATCAGAGTACTACTGAGCATCTTTGACGTTTTTTCATGTAACAACAGCTGCCATGTAATATAATGTTAATATTCTCAGCATTAGAAAAGCAAGGATGGTCTATGCTTGCCCTAAAGGTTAAGCTTCTTCCTTTGTTACTGTGTTTTATATATGACCATTCCCAAGGAGAGAAGAGCAGATTAAGTAAGAAGATGATTTAATCTAGTGTTGTTGGGTTTTTAAAAAATGTTTAATGCTTAGTTTAATTGATAAAATAAAACTTCAGTGCAAAGATAAAGTTGTACATTAAAGGCAGCTCTGCATCCCAATCAAAGATTGTAATGTGAACATTTCAAAGCAAGTAATTCTCTGTTCTTTCACTTGCTCTTTGAAAACCCAATGCTAAGTCTATTTTTAGGGTGATTTCCCAGTCCTCCAGGCCCGCAATATCACACTCCATGATTAGTGTGGCATGATACATCTGTCTGCTAAATGGTAGGAGCTCTGTGCAACTCTTAGAGTTTGTCACATCAACTTGGGCCAATATCCTTCCCTCCCATCTCTCTGATGACATGAATGTATTATGGGATCTGTTTGGACATTCATAGGCTGCTCTTGAAGGCTTGGCTGGAGGTCACCTTATAGAAACTTCTGATGCTTTCTTTCTGCTATGATTTTTGTGGAAAATGTTTAGAGGTTTTGAAATACAAGGGAAACACTTCTAAATAAACACTTTTCACTTGTATTGCTTCATTATGAGAAGTGAGCCATCCAAAAGACTGCCTTTGCCAAAATAGGAAAAAACAGCTAACTTGTCTGAACGTATTAGTGTGAAAAACAGACTAACTTGGCACCTTTGCATTGACTGTGTCCAAACAAAGGCTCAGTGACATCCCTAGAGTTGAGTGCCTAGCTGACATAATTGGGATTGATTCCGAGTGACCTTTGTTCCTAAAGAAAGCCTTGGTAGGTCAGTAAAACACAGCAGTTGATTTGGAGTAATTTAGGGGTGTTCAAATCCACATTTTAGTGTCTTTTCCTGTGGATGAAGAAGGGAGTGAACAGTCTAAACTTCAGTACCTAGCTGGATAGTTCTTAACATTTGCATATCAAATATGTAGCAGAAAAAAACAAAATTAGCATGTCCAAATAGAATTTCTGCTTTGTCAAATTTATTACTCAACTGCATAAACAAAGAATGCATCCAGCTATAGCTGGTTGTTTGGTATTGACTTGGGCCTTCCTTTATATATTTCTTGTTACAGATGAGCATGCAATAAAATTTAAGTAAATGGGCGACAAAATTAGGAGTTTGTAATTAGTCTGCTTTTCAATTTGTTTCCTCTTACAATCCAACTTGATGGTAAAGTCTCAGTTTAATCTTCTCCATTTGCCTTGGACTTTATCCTTGCTTTATTGAATTTTTCTATCTTGAAGGTTGTTGGGGCTTTTTTTTTTGGTGGTGGTGTTTTGAAGAAATATCTTTGGGTTTAATTTAAACTGAAGACTCCATTTTTGGAAGATCAATAAACTCCATCTGGAAGAATTCTTTTCTTCCAGCCACCTGACACTTAGATGAAGTTAAACTTTTTTTTTTAAAAAAAAATTCTCAGGGAGGAGATCAGAGGTTGCATTCACTATGATGAGTACATTTGGGGATGTCGGTATTCATTCACCAACATCTGATTTGTAAATTAATAGCTCGGTCTCTCTGGGCTGTGGTATGTTAAAGGTCAGTGACCATGAGAGGAGAAACACTTCAGAGCTATGTGTGCCCTTTGGACAACAGGAGCGGCCTTGGCTTAATGGCATTAATTTCATGCTGCTTTTAAAAGATACAGCTGTGTGGCATACCTTCAGTCCTCCTACCTGAAAATAGTAATCCCATCCCAGCTTTCTGCAAGGAGCAGGGGGGGAGAAAAAAAAACCCTTCCTAAAAGGATTAGTTCAACTGACTAATTTTCTAAGTTTTTCCTTGCTTGGCATGTCCCCTCTCCTCCAAGCCTTTGATAAGTATCTTAACTAAGATGCATTTTAAGTAAACGCTGTCTTCAAGCCTCATGATATAAAAGAGCCTTCTGATTCCCCCGCCCTCTCCAGATCTTGGGGCTGGTTCAATCTTTTTTAAAGCTATTTCTCTTGTGCTGCATGCAGAGCCCATCTGCTGTAATACAGACTGAAATGCTGCTTTTATCCTTGTTTGCGTAGAAGGTTGGTGGGTAAATCAATTGGAGTGAAAGACGTATTGTCCCTCTTTGCTCTATGTCACAAGCACAAATATCTTCCTTTTAAAGTGTCTCTTGGTAGAAGCCAAAGCCTTTGGCACAAGCCACCTCTGCTAGTTTGACCTCTTTTGTGCATCTGGAATGGAGGAGCAGCTCTGAGAAGCACAGAACAAAACCAGCAAAATAGCAAGAGAAAAGGTCAAGAAGGGGTCTTGCTCCCTGTAGACATCAGAAGTTTCTGCAAGATGATATTTAGCATGTCCTGCCTGAACAGTTAAGGCATCAAAGACACTAGCACTTCGATAGGTAATATCCTTGTGAGTTGTCAAATAGATCGCAAAGCACGTTGCTCTGCCATGCTGGGGATGGGAGGGAGGGACCTTATGTCTTTCTACTCATTGAGACTGAGAGCTTCAGAGAGCCTTTGGCTTCCAGCAGATGGATGTACCACGCTGTGCTCTGCCCTTGCCTGGCTTTTGACTTACAGGCCTAAGCTTACAGAGTGGTGCAGCAGAGGAATGGGAAGGTAGATTTCTACCAAAGACACAGCTGACATAAGTTACAAGCAATAGAAGTCCTGGTTTTTGCCTCTGTATTTTTGCCTGGTCACAGCTTTGCAGTGCCTTAGTCTCAGACCAGCCAGTCTCTTTGATGCAGCATAACTACAATGACAGAGATGATTCCCTGTCCCCTCCCATTGTAGCAATGGGATCTGAAAGGGAGGTAAGACATATTCTGATAATTCACATCTCAATTTAGCAGGATCAGGACAAACAGTATCGCCTACCCTAGCCAAGGGAAAGAGCCACTGGTATTGGAAATCCAGGAGGCAGCCAGTATTCTGCTGCTCAGAACCCAGAAATGCTGGGAAATACAATCCTGGCAGCTTTGATGATAGATTATTCTGTATATGTGTAGCAGTGGATTGGTGTAACTCTGATCAGAAAGAATCATCTTTGCCAAATCCCACGGTTGAATCCCTGCCCAGGACAATAAGCTCATATGGTGATGACATGGGCTGAGTTGTGTTCTTCATTGTTGTTATAGATTTTTCACAGTCCTCTGGTTTCATCTGCAATTTTTCATGCACAGGCACAGTTCTGCTCCGCTCCTCTTGTATCCTGCCCAGGAGTAGCGTGGAGCCTCAGACAAGTCTGCTTTCTCTCACAGAACCCTGCCAGTATCTGCAATCGATTCAAAATGACTTACCCTGGATTCACTTGTCAGTACTTAAAAATAAACATGGACTGCCAGGTTTTATATATAATGCATGAAAAAGCAAGAAAAAAAGAAAGAAAACAACCAAGCACAGAAGAGAACTCAGTTGATACAGACGCGCATGGTGTAATGCCAGTTTGGCTAAAATCTTCCCTGAATGCTGGAACTTATCCAGGGTGAAACTCACAGCGTTGCTTCTTTCTGATGCCGACCTCACTCGTACAACCACCATATCGGTGCCATCAGTCCTGCCTTTCCGGCCACAGGCTCCTGGTAGTTTGAGCCCCACTGTGTCCTGACGGTGGATCTTCATGCGAGCCAGCGTCCCACTGCTAAGGGAGCCTTGAACCCCAGGCTGCTCAGGCTAAAGTTAGTAGCCGACTAATAGCACCACTTGTTGAGCAATGCCACTTGAATTTGTGGCTTCTGGTGCTGAGAAGTGAACTCACTGTGAGCAAAAATTAGCCAGGATGTATTTTAGGCTTTGTTTAATTCCCTTAAAGATTTCCAAATCATTTGCAGAGGGGTAGGGGGGAGCTTTAGCGAGATGGTAGGTTAAGGAAGAGAATGAGACTGTTGGGTTGGAGAAAGTGGGGGGGATGAATTAAAGTGCCTTTGTGGAAGTAAGTCTCTTTCTGCATCAAACTGTAGTTTCGACCTTCCTAATTAATGTTGTTGTTTTTCTTCTTACCGTAGTGCAACTGTCCTGGCCTGACCTATCAGTTCCCAAGATAAAAGGGGTTAGCTGATCAGAATGGAGATCCCCTCTACTGGCTTATCCAAAGCTTTACTAAAAGTGTGATATCCATGAACACAAATAGAACAACACATCTAAGAATTATGTATCTGAGAGTTTAAGGGGGGAGTAAAAAAAAAAAAAGGAAAAAAGTTCGTGTTGCTTTGAGGTTATTGTAAAAACTGAAACTGAATAGGTCAATATCCCTTAAGCTTTTTGGTCTTTAATTCTCTTAATGGTATGGCAGAAATCGTTAATTGTATTATTAAAAAAGCTTTGAAGACTGTATTAATGTAATGTGACCTCGGATCAGTCAAGATCACATTTTCATTATGATTAAAAGATTCCTTGTCCTGAAACATTGATCTCCTCTTCAGCCGAATGTGTCAGAGGGAGAGGGGCTGTTTTCATGTCTGGGCAGTAGATGGCAATATTGCCTTTCATTCCGCAGCGTGCTCTGCTAGGAATGCTCACCTCGGAAAGGGCCGTGAACTTTTCCCTCAGCTTCCAAGAGCGGGTTTGCACTTACATAGTGTATTAAATATTCCAGAAGCAAAAGAATTCGAAATTCCATTTTGAACACGATTTTTTTCAGTGACTGGTGACAGATGCCTGTGTTATGAGGTGCAGCACCCAAACAGTCCTGATCCTGCATGGCTGCTCTGAGTGGGGATTTGTATATTGGGGCTCATCAGCATTGTCTGCCTTGTAGCAGGGATATGAAGCAGTGTATGACCCCTGGAAGTAACATCTCCCACTTGGTTACTGTGATTTTTCTAGATTTTTGGTGGACTTTCCACCTTTGCATCAAGAGAGTGAAAGCTGTATCAACTAGTTTAGCTTATATCATGATTGGGAAGTTCAGAAAGCTAACATATTGTTTTCTTTTGTACTGTAGTATTTGGACAGACCTTGTAGCAGGTCCTGGAGAAGATGAAAAGAGACACTTTGCAAGGAGCTAGGAGTCAGGAAGGTGTGTGCTACAGGGGCTTACACACATCGACCATGCTGTGCCCTAATGTGCTATGCTGCTGAGTAGGCGGACAAGGATTTCAAAATGGAAGTGACATCTGGGGTCAGCAATTTATGAAAATGAAATATGCTGTGGTAGCTCGAAGATACGGTGTATGTAAAGTGCTACTTCTTCCTTGTCCTGTGGGCATATGCCATGTGTCTCCACAGTTTTGTGAGGTACCAAGGTAATTGCCTTAAAACTCCTTGCTACGCAGGGTGTTGCAGGATGCTAGCACACACACTAAGTGATGGGAAGCAGAGGGGTGTGCTGGCTGGTGTTAAAGCTTCAGTGCTGCTGACTTTTCTATAAATAACTGCTGTCTGCTGTAACTGGTCACATCACAGTCCACGGTGATCTTTTATATTATTGCTGGCTGCTGGAAAACTCCCGGAGGCGTAAAATAGATACCAGGAAGATCCTGCACCCAGCAGTGTGTTTCCTAATGTGGCACAACGGTAAAACAGAAGTAGTGTTTATCAGGAGCTGATGAAGAATTTTCTGCAGCAGGAAGGATGAAAAAAAAAGAGATTGCACCTCTAAAATGATAGTAGCAGGCCATCTCTCATGCAGGATATTGCTGGGTCTTGTTGAAAGAGAAAATCTTCACAGGGTTTCTAGTGGTGAACTGAACAGTTATTATTATTTGCCTCTGACTTACTTAAGGGTATTTTTCAGCTCTTCATAAAATAACAGTGTCTTGCAAGGAACTGAAAACTAGAGAAAAAAAAAGTAGGTAGTTGGCTTGTGTAAGATGTGTGGGGGTAAGATGTGTGGTGTTCTCTATTCTGAAGGATTTCAAACACTTTACAGACCAAGAATGCTGAATGCTATGTGCCACCCTCCCTTAAATGCAGTCAGCTTGGGGTGGAGCACAACACTGAGGTGAAGCTGCCCAGCATCAGGAATTGATGTTTTTATTAAGGGGGCAGAAAAGCACTGGAGTTAGATGTTCAGGAGAGGGTTGAATTACCAAGCTTTGCTCAGTAGCGAGCATTTGAAGTAGTTACTGTCCTGAAAACTGAGAGCTGTAGTGAACTGCTGTAAAACTGTAGTGGCTCTAAGGCCACCAGGTGAGTGTGGGTTGTGTGTCCCCCCACACGCTTCCTTTCTTTCTACCTCTGTCTTAAGCTGCAGCTGTACAGCACACAGGGCAGTACACTACATGCATTGCAGAATACATGCTTCACTGGCCTAATGAAAACTTTGCTCACATTGAAAATGAATTTATTAGAGCTGAAATCTTTCCAGCCTTACACAGAAGCTGGCACAGAGCACAGGACTGTGGAGGGACTTGTCAACAACCTCTCAATTGACTTTTGCTGACTGATATTTCAAGATTAGGTGCTATTGTAGGGCATTTAATGTAAGAAAGGATTGCTGTGAGATCTTAGCTTCTGTCCTGGTTATTTGCTATTGGTGGGAACCCTTTGGTTCCAGCAGTTTGGTTCTTTGTGATTTGGAAGAAGCATTGGAAGTCCACGTTGCTTTGGGTCAGAAAATTTATTTTCCTTCAAAATATGCCAGGAAAGTGTCAATGTGACAGAATCAGGGTAAAAAGTCTACAGGGAAGAGAACAGCAGGATGCTTTCTGTGGCCTTAGACAGCCCCATCAAGTGATTCCTGGGGCCTGGCTTCAGATCAAGCTATACTGCTTGCTATAAAAAGGCAGATACTGTATGAAAGCCACTGCTCACTTATGAAAAAGTCTAGGCTATTCTGGCATGGGTTTGCTCATCCAGGAAAGAATTAACTTGCCGTGATTGGGCAGGGTGCCCAGCTGTAGTAGGACATTCTCTGCTCTGTATACTGAAGCCTCCAAAGCAGTGAAGAATCTGGCCCTTATGCTGCAGAGCACTCCAGTAACACGAGACTAGACTAAGATTTATGCCTGCTGATCTTCAGCCTTGGTGTCAGCGCTGCTGTATGACAGTGTCAGTTTATATGGGTGAAGATGTGTACCCAGAGCCATATTCAGACCATCTGATCATGTTTAACTTTCCTTGGTTTCCTGTCTTCTTCCAGCCAGGATCCACTGACTATATAGTGGGTGCTCTCAATTGTTCATTGTGCTCATGAAGTTATGTGCCTGCATTTATCTTAGGTGCCATTGTAAGCAGCCTGCATACGGCCCATGTGTATGGGCTGGTCTTAAAATATTGCAACAAGAATGACTTATTTATAGCAATTGCCCCTCAGACAGTAAAAAACCAAACAGACTAGTGAAATGCTGGGGTTTCAACCCCAAGCCCCAAATTAAGGTTGACATATGGGTGATTCCCACAGCCCTTCACAAAGGGGGGGTGAGTTTGCCTTTAGGCTTCCCCCCAGGGTGGGGCCGGCCTGGCAGACAGAGCCACTGGGTAAAGGAGCCCCAGGTGTCTGCATTCAGTAAGCAAAGGTCAGGTGTCTCACTTGGGGATAAAAGCTGGGACCACTTGCAGGCAGGGGCAGTGTCTGTCTGTGAGGTGGATGTCGTGTGCAGAGTTCCCTGTTGGGGAAGGACCTCCTGTCTCCCTGGGACTGGGCTCCAGTCAGGTCTGGCTTTTGTAAACGTGGGCTGTGTAGAGATTCAGTATGTGGCTTCCTTGGTCTTATGTCTTTGGCTTGTTGACTCGGTTGTCTTCTGTTCTTTCTATGGGAAACTGCATTTCACCATTTATTCCACCCATTGTTGGTCGTGTGGTGTTGTTGTTGGGGTCAGTGGGATTGATGTTGGTTATGTATAATCTGACTTATTTGTACCCCCAGTGCTCACCCATGTACTGACCCATTTGTATCAAATACAATTTGGTTATTGGTTCATCTTTATGCTGGCTGTGTCCTTTATGCTAGGCCTAATAATTGGCAAAACAACTAGAAAAATTGTGGTGGTAATTGGCAACTGATAGAATAGACTGGACAAATGGGAGGAAAAAAACCTTTTGTAATATCTGAAAATTCAGATGGAGAATTTCAGATGTCTGCCTTCATCTGCATACTGCATGGGTAGGAATTCAGCACTGAAACTCCTCAAACTAAAAGTGACCAATGTTGAGAGAAGGCAATACCATGGAGAAACAGCTAAGATAGTGACCTGTGAGGAAAAGGAAAGCTCAGGGACTGTAAAATCCCCGCTGAAAACAATGCTAGTCAAGGAAATGAGTGCATCTGGTGTAGCTCCTTGAGACCCAGCAGCAATCCTGAGTGACCGGTTTGTACTGGGAGAAGACAACAACAAAGCAAAGAACTGGGTTTGGAGAAGATTGTGGTCTGCAAACTGCAGTAGGAAAGCTTTTCTCACCATCTACCTTGAGGGCTGTTGCACCAGAAAAGAGCCCCTCCAATCTTCTGAAGTCAAACTGGCACTTTCCATGCTGGTCTGCTCCTCTGGCACCTTGCAGAAAGACAAAGGTAACCTGATGAGCCACCTTCTGCCTCTTTCTCTTATTCAAGCAGTTCTTTCTCCTTCAGATGACTAGTTCTCATTGTGAGTAACTAAATTTGGGAGGGAAGGGGAGTTTCAGCTCCTAGATTTCTGATGTAGAGTTAGATTTTTGTTTCACTAACAGGTTTTGGGTTTTTTTCTCTAGTCTTCAGGTACCAGGAGGAGAAACAAGCAAACTCTTCTGACACCAGTTTTCACCATGACAGTAATTTGAGTAGAAACAGCTTTGCCTGCAAATAAATAAATAAATATTATATGAAAAGCTTCAGATGGAGCTGCCATGTTCATTCTTGTTTCTAAAGCCCCCACAGGCCATGTCACATATGTGGGTCATGAGGTCTATCGATTATGTGTCAGACCCTTAGGTGTCAGTAATCAATAACACTAACCTGCAGAAAATGTAGCAGAGATTTGCTAAACCAACTCTTCATATTGTGCATTTTTTTTTTTTTTTGTATTTAAGTTTTCTGTGCCTCACTGAAAATAACAGAATGCATACCAGCAAAAACAGGGGAGACAAAAACATCATTTGGCTGCCAACTCATTTACTGTCCATTTTCATCTGATTTTGCATGGTTCTTGGTGAGAAGGCAGGATGGGGAGGGGCAAGACAGGAAAGGGTATTTCCAATTGAATGGCTTCTGAGAAGCAGAAATGAAAGTGATTGAGTTGGGAGGACCTAAACATTTTGACCCCGACAGCTTATTAATATTTAACAAGGTGCCAGATTTTTCTTTGACATTGGAAATTGTTGCGACTGTCTGTCTCCAGCAGACTGAATCTGCTTTCTCAGTCCACCATATCTAATGTACCTGCTTCCAGTCATGAATAGTCCTTATTCACAAATGCTTTCTTTTATTTGCTATTTCTGAGAATAAAAAGGTAGTTTGGCAGATTAAGTTGTGAATTTTTTCATTCAAACTTCATATCTCTTTATGTTCTCAATGGGTCACTGAGCAGACTGTGGTTTTATTCTCTTGATTGTGGTTTTTAGAATCATTCCTCAAATAACTTTTAACAAAACATTTATTCGCCTTTTTAGTTTGCAGATTGCTTGTGAGCTGTTCACTGTGACAGTTACATCTTTTAAATGTAAGCAGCTCTGATGAGATAAATATAACAATTTGGAATTTGTATTCTTATTTTTTACTCATATTAATGCAATACTTCAAGATGGTATATGAAATTTAGATCCTATTGGGGGTGGGAGAACAGTCTATGCCATAAAGATAATGCAGCATCGAACGAGCAATACTCAATAGAGGAGATGAAGAGTAGGAGAAAATAATATCTTTATGTATTATTTAGGTGGTCTGCATCCCCACTCTTTTGGTGCCTGTCTCTGCCTCTCTGCATTATCTGGGTGGATTAGCTTGCTAATGTAGATGCGTAGACCTAAATGCCTTTTCCAAACTTTCACACAGAAAGTTTGTGGCAGAGCTGGATACTGAATTGGTTTATCAAATCTCAGACCAGTGCACTGAATATGATTTTTTTTTTTTTTTTAAAAAAAGGTTTTCAGACATCCATAGAGTTTATATCTTTCTGTACCCCCAACTAAATCTGTGAAAAATTTAAAAATTCATTTTGCTAAAGAGTTAGTTTTGTGTTAAAATGACAGATTAAAGAGCTGTTTGGTTTGGCTTTAGGAATTTCCAGTCAAGATATGGATTCTCAGTGCTGCTTTTGTGAATACTCTACAACATAGGTGTGTAAACTTTGAGATCTCAAAGTTTAAGTGTTTAGGTTTTTCTCTACGAGATGTGCGTCTACTCTGGTAATTTTTTCACTGCATCCCAAGACCAATGTCAAGGAACTTCTGTCTCTTTGGCTTGTTTGAAGAGTAGTCCAGAATATATTTTAAAATTTTATATTATTTTTTACTGCTCCACCTGCTCTGTAAAGTCTGATTCTGATAAATTCATGTGTTCCCCTTAATAGAACTAGGCAAACATTTGGTGATTTGAGTTTACAATGTGTATTTATGCTTTGCCATTGGGGAATCTGCTTCCACTTTTGCATTTAAAAAGTTTTAAAAAGAAGCCTTGAAAATATTTTCCCTGTTTTTACCATGTTCAAATTGCAAAGCACCCTGTTGCTGCCTTGAGCTTTCTGCACTGTCTAAAATCAGTCATTTCAATGATAATCCACTTGCAGCTTTTCTCAGTTACCTGCTTGTGCTGTGAGTTGCCAAGTATTTGCCTAGTTGCGGAGGATAAAACCTATTTGGAAAAATTAGGTTAAAAGTGAATGCTAGGAGGGGTAAACCTGGAGAGAAAAGCTACCAGGGGAGGAGGAATGCTTGAAGCTGAGAACAGAGGCACTGGAAGAGAGATGGACATAAAGAAGAAACATGGTAAATGCTGAAAAGGCACAGAATCATGAAAGAGAAAGAATCAAGAAGAGAAAATATGAAAGCAGTGTGGCTTGGTGGATGAGGTCTGGTCTAGCAGATGGAAGAAAAGATTTATGCCCAGCTTTGCACATGAACTTCTGGGTGACCATGGACCATTTGTATCACCTCCTTGTCCTCAGTTTCACCTTCTGTAAAATAGGTCCTGTGGTACTTACCCTCCTCTGAGATGCATGGATGGGAAAGGCTAGACAAGAGCTACAGTAACACTGGTTATTCTGATTTATTGTTTTTCCTTTGCTAAGCCAGCATTTAGCCAATGGCACTCTGCCCTTTCACTTGTAGGAGAACTGAAAACCTGAAGAAAGAAAAACACACTCTGTTTCGGGAAAGGAGGGAGGCTTTTAATTATTTAAGCATCTCCTTTTCATGTTGCTTCTGGTTTTTGAATCGTTATCATTATAGTTGTTAAGGCTATAGGCTCTACATAAATCATTTAAATAAATAATAAATAAGTCATATCATTAAGTAATACACCGGTATTATTTATAGCTGTAGGGAGAGGGTGAAAATGCTGTGGATGAGGTTGTGTTCAAAATGAAAAGAAGCCTTTGTTAGGCTCCTCACTTTAAACACTGCCTCCTGGAGTTAAGGTATTAGCTTTTGGAAGCTGTCTTGGGAGGTGGATTTGCTCTGACAGAATTAGCCACCAAATCGACTGTCCACTGGGAACAGCACGTGTCCCATGGTGCGGTCCCCGCTGAACGCAGTCCTGTCTCACAGACCTCTTGTTCCTCTTGTTCTTGATTTTTCTCAAGAAGGGCCAAAGGGTTTGCATCAAGCAGCACTCAGCATTGTGGTGTTTTGAATGGCAGCGTGGTCCTGGGCAGACGCTACAGCGTGGTCAGGCTTTACAACCGCTCAGGTCCTGTGGCAGCACACGTAGAGCATTGCCTCCAAGTTATTCCTTTGCTGAAGAGGACGTATTTACTGGGCTGCTCTGAAAGTCTTGTCTCACAGCTTTATCACTGAAATGCTCTCTCCCTCAGTAGAAGCAGAACCAGTCATTTCAAGTTGGAAATATATTTATGTTTATATTATCTATTTCTATACAAAGTTAGGAAGGTATCACTTCAAAATCTTATTTCTGAAGCAAAAAATAAAATTAATTTTTAATATATTGTAGTTAGAGAGTGTTCTACTTATATTTTATTTTTACTTTGAATTTTTGTTTGTCTGATTATTTTTCCTTGGCTGCATTTTCCACACAATTGGAGTATTTGAGAGAAAAAATTTGTCCCACAGTCTTGCTTGTGGCTCATCATTGCTGTAAGTGGCTGGGGACACATCAGTTCTGTAATTTGGTAAAAATAAGCAAGACAATTATAGAAGAATTATCAGTGGGTGATGAGAAGAAATATAATTTTATCAATAATTATGTTTCTGTGCAGGGCGATAAGTATCTTTATGGAATTGGTACCTATAAACTCTTAATGGTTTTTCAGGAGGGCTTAAATGCAGACGAGTCACAAAGTCCATGGGGCCTGCCCTGACCACGGCCACGCTGCTGTACGTGGCAATGGCGATAGTGCCGTCCCACGTCACACCGAAGGGTGCAGCCTGCAGTGAAACCTTCAATGTCTGTGTGCAGCAGGACAGGACACAGAGCCAGTCAGCATCTCTGCAAGGCTGCTCAGTTGCACAGGTAAAACTTCGGGTGCCTTTTAGTCTTGAGAGCGCAGGTGGGTCAGGTGCTGGTTGCTCTGGAGGGTTTGAGATAGAATAGAGCAGAACCAGAAGCTTTTGCCACTGTGGGGTGAGTTGGGCCAGAGCACAGCTCCTACTGTTGGGAAACACTTTTCTGCTTCTCTAAGATGTTGCAGCCTTATATTCTGACTTTCTCCTCAGCCCTAAAAGTCACAATTGCAGGTGGTTCCCACTCTGCTGCCTACTTTTTCTGTACCTTAGGCCAGTTTAGGTGGGAACAGTACCAGTTCTTCTCTGGAAGCAGTAAGTTTTCCTAGGAATACGCTAACTTTCAGAGACTGGATTTTCAGGGTATACAGAGACTCGGACAGTGAAAATATATGAGGCTGACTTGCATGTTGCCTCCACCCTTAAGAGAAACACATGGTGTTTAAACACAGCAAACTCCCACCATTCTATGCTATGTTTTAATATCACTTGGTGAAACCCAGCTCATCAAGACCATTTAACACTGCTGTAAGGGGTGTCATGGATGAGGGGGAAATGAGGAGAAGTGGTACTTGTTACCAAGCAGGTAGCTAGCTGTATGATCTGTGAGTACTTATTCCCTAAGCAAGTCCTTTACCCCTAAGCAGAGATTTAGTCTTACTTTCTGAGGTGCTGTGTTCCACAGGTGGTTATTTGCCTGTGTCCTGAATGAATTGCGGAGTTGGGGATAGAATGGGTGATGGATTATTGTCATAACTTCACTGAACTCATCGATGCTGATCTTCTTTACACCTCATTTATTCTGTGCATGCCATTTTCACAGGAATCTTTTTTTTTTTTTTTTTTTTTTAAAAAAACCCACCAACATTTCGGATTCAACTTCTGAGGATCTGCTTGAAGTTCTAGAGAACTGCTTTATAGAACGTACGTTCTCCTATATAACTGAGGAGTATAGTTTTCCACTGGCAAGTCCTGTCTTAACGATGTATAAACACGTTTTCTGCCCTTGAATCAGGTAGGTGGACCTGGCTCCAGTGAGATGGAAAAACTCTGAAGTTTCTTTTCCCCTGGGGCAGGATCTATCGAACTCGTTGCCAGTGAGAAATACCACCAAGTCACCATGACTAATATTTGGAACCTTGCAGCTGTCCTTACCCTTAGTGCAAGACCCCAGCTGGGACCTCAGCTCACTGCACTTAAAGGCAGAGGTTCAGTGCACTAAAGCAGTTAGTGCATTTAGCCAGCACACTTTCTGATCCCCTCACCCAGTCCCACCAATCACAGATGTAGTTTCCTCCTGCTTAGTCTAAATTGGCTTTAATTTTCTTTTAAATAATTCTTAAGTGTGACTTTTTCAGTACAAGACTGGGAACTATGACTAATTATAAAATCATTACATGATTAAACTCAATTAACTTCAAATAACCCTTGAAATTTGCTTAATGTCAGCCCTTGGCCCTGCTTGAACCAATAAATATTGCTCACCTTTTGTAATGGGTATGAAAAGAGGTGGCTGCAGAGCATGATTGTTCAGAGTCAGCTGAGACAGAGAACGGCCTTACAGAATAGGGTTAAACTGGTCCCAGAGAGTTGAATACTGTCACATCAAGAAGGGGAACAGAGTCTTCTGCTCCTAACTGGGATATTTTTTTCCCCCAATATTTTTCTCGCTAATAATAAAGCTTTGAAAATTCTTTTCAGCCTTCCATTCAATGGTCCCAATCTGCTTTGCAAATGTTAATAAGGGTTAAACATCACAAAACCACCAAGGCCTGAGAAAGTGCTGTCATCCCCATTTAGACAAGGGATATCCAGGCATAGATGAGGGAAGTGAATTGCACAAAGATCAGTGGCAGGAGCAAAATCCTGAGTTCCGATTAGCTAAAGCTGTTTCCACATAATGCTGGAAGTTTCATGTAACAATATGAGAGGAAGAGTCTCTTCTCAATTATTGGGCACATCTGGTCGTTGGGGTTTTTTTGGGGGTTGTGTTTTTTATTTTGTTTTGTTTTTCACTTTATGAAGCCAGTCTCTGGATCCAGTCTGTCTTACAGCTAGATCCTGGCAAGAGAGCTGGCAGAAGAGTGCAGAAGAATTCCAGCAGCTCTATTTCTGTGTTCAGTTCCTGTGAGGACAGAAGGGGATGTCATTATTGCTACTGTTCGTGGCAATCTGCTCTGACTGGGAAACTGGAGTGGACAGTAGCATTGTTCTCAGTGAAGGTAGATGGTAGATGATGGATAGATTTTTTCCGATTAGATGGACATGGTAACTAGGAAGTCATAAAGATGCCTGATCATCTACTCACAAATGTTCCTTGTATGGTGTCCTGGCCATTAAATGTTCTCAGAATTTTACTGACTTCCAACCCCTCTCCATGAAAAATTTCAGCATTCTTTCTGGGTCCTGTCTGAAAATGGATTTAGAGGCTCAAAAATTTCTCTTCCCCCCCCCCCTTTTTTT
>NW_020799112.1:12068077-12099885 GCF_003259725.1 Athene cunicularia
TTTTTTTTTTTTTTTTTTTTTTAATTCTTTATTCTTTTTCCTGGAGACAGCACAGAACTCGGAAGTTGCTATCGAAATAATGTTATTTGGGAACTGGCTTTTAAGGAAGCAGAACAGTTGATTAATGCACCTATGTGCAATAAAGCAGTGTACTTGGTCTTCAGATTTTTGGACACTTAATTTTTTTTTGTCTGTTTATGATGAAAGTGAGTGGATCATCAGTGTGGCCTATTAACAGTCTCCTTTCTCTTCTGATTGCTGGAACTCATGTAGCTCTTTATAGACTCTGGAAGGACATCACATGAGGTCTCAACGCATTTATTAAACAATAGAAGTAGTGAGAGAGAGAGACAGGATGTAAACACTCGTCCCTAAACATGAGCGTTTATATCTCCAGCTTGCTGTTTGAGTCTGGTTTCATGGCTGGGAGTGCCCTCGGGTCATCATTGAGCAGCTCGTTAGACTGTGACTTCCAAATGATGAATGTGTCCCCTTAAATTACAGATCACTACCCCATAACAAAAATCACCACTATTATTGGCCTCTGCAGGGGCACCAAAGGGTGACTGGGCAGTGGTGGAGGGCTTCACCTGCTACAACACTGCTCTGTCCCTGATGGTAAATGGAAATCTGTCAACAGTCTGTCCTGTAGGACATGCGGTGGGGAAGTTGGCTCAGCACTTGCTGTTCTGTCTTTTTACTATAGACAGAGTTTTCCTGTCTGTAGTACTGCCCGTCAGATTAGTTAGGGTCAAAAGCTGAATACTTGGATTTTTGACCGTTGAATGAACCTCACAAAAACTAAAGACAAGGAAATCAGTTCTACAGTGCTCTGTCCAGTACTTGAGGATGGATTTGAACATCAAAGGATGGGTAGTTCAGAAAGACAGAGACACAGTTGTGTTCTTGAAATCAGAAGAGTGTATAAATTCCCCTTATCTCTTTGAGGGAAGAACCTCCCCCATGCTGTTTGTATTGTGTTGTTCCTTTTGCTATGACAAATCCTGACAAAATCAGCTTAAATGGAACAAGTTGGTATCTAAGATGGCTGGGAAATGAAGGGACCATTATGTTTAATTACTTACAGTGAAACAGTTTTTGAACTATGGTTGTGGACTTAGTTTGGGAATGTCTGTCCCCCTGTTTGATAAACAAAAAGCTACTTATCATAGCAGACTGCCTGTTCATTGTCTACCTACTGGAGGCAAAACAAAGTCCTGTTTTCCCCCCAAAAATGAGCAAGTGTAGCAGAAGCGTCAATGATGGGTGTGCAGTAGAAGTTTGGGCCATTCCGGAGCATGCTGCAGCCAGGGCAGAGTTGAGGCAAATGTTTGGCAGCAATTTCCTCCCAGCAGCCTGCAGACCTCTTGTGTTGGTCTGTCAAGAGCCAGTTGCAGTAGTAATACCTCCCCGCTGCCCCCTGACAGATTGATTTTTGACCCTTAACTTCCCCTTCCACCTGATAATTACTTGATCATGTTCTCTCGCGATGCCCTTTCCACCTGGTGGTGGCCTGGTTTTGTCATTTTCCCATTCTGCTGCTGCCCTCTCCACCTTTTGGCTATTTGTTCTTAAAACCCTCTCTTCCTCACTGCCTTCCTCCTCTTTCTGGCCATCTCAAAATTCATCATTAATATCCAAAAATATTTGGATGTTGGATATCAAAAATTTTTTGGATTTTGCTGACTCCCAGCAATTTGGTCTCTAATGCCTGCTGGTTGGTGGGAGCGGGGAAGGGGGAGTGAAAATCAGGGTTTTCCCTTTTAATTTGTGCTCCTTTGCTGCTGGTTTGACCTTTAATCAGGTGTCTGGCTGTTGTTTGCTTGCTGATGGCTTTTACAGAACGGTTGCTTGTAAATATATACAGAAAGGGCAGGAGAGTAACTGGAGATTGTAGACCACTCTTTTATTTCCTGGGAACCTATTAAAGGTGGTTTCCAGTTTATCCATCCATCTCTTTGTCAAGTTGCCTCCTTGTGTCCATCCACTTGTGGGTTTATTTAGTGGTAATGTTAGCTACTGTATCATCCTCTAGGACTGTAACAGTGTGTTTCAGAATAAAACCAGAGATGCAAAGTGCGCTGAACCCATTATAAAAAAATAAAAGGGCTTTCCTTGATGGCATTTAGCTCAATAAACACAGTTTGTCAGAGATGTCTTTATCTCCTACATTTAAGCGATTAAATGTTGGTAAAAATAGCTTCAGAAATAAAACATGAAGAGAGCTTCTGGCAAAGCCCTGTCCAGTTTAATTCATACATTAAATATTTGCTAGTAGGGTCAAAAGCTGAATGCTTAGATATTTTGCCCTTTGAATGAACCTAGCTAAAATAAAGACAAGGAAATCAGTTCTGCAGAAGCTGTCTCTAGAATACTAGGATCAATTTAAACATCAAAGGATGGAGAGATCATACGGACAGCCAGCCATATTATTCTGTACAATTAATACTCAGAGAGGTGTTTCCTGAATTCTGAATCTTGTGCAGGGAAGATAATATTAAAATTTCAGAGTTTTAATTATGTAAAACAGTCCTTGATCCTTAGCTCCTGAAAACAGAGCAGTTTATTTTGTATTAATGAATGTAGAAAACATTCCCCAGTCTGAATCTCTACGTCAATGCAATCTTTTTAACAGTCAAATTAGCATTTATATTTCTAAAGGTAATTTTTAGACAATACAATAAATAAAAGATATGCTGGTAACCTCCCAATGGATAACGTGGTGCTTATCCAGCATCTACAATGCAAATTGGCCAAGGATTACGTAATGGTGGGCTCTGCTGGTCTTGGGCAGGGCGGGATGAGCGGTGTTCTGGATCTAGCGCTGGGCTTCACACCTCTGCACACTCCTCGTGTCTTGGCAGGAATGGCTCGCTCGGACAGGGCTTGGCTACAGAACACAGCAAGCCTGCACGGAGGGCAGGATCTCTCAGAACTTCAAGTTTTCTAGCAGGACCCGTATCTCAGACTGCTAGGTTCAAAATGCACTATCAGTATGCAGTGTAGAGTTAAATTCTGGAAAGGTTTCTCCAAATTGGAGCTTCTTTATATTGGAGTTGAGCTCTTTGATTCTGAGAAGAAGGGAGAGAGCAACAGCCAATTGCTCTGAGCAACTGGAGCTGAAATTTGCCTGAAGTGAGTCTGTACATCTCCGCATAGGCTGCGAGTCACACTTGTGCTTCAGATTTCAGTAGTAGCTTTAATCTGGTTTAATAATTTCTATATAGGTCTTATTTTAGTAATATATGGACCAGGATTTCAAGATTAAGGTGAATGATTTTTGTAGTTTGGAAGTGTAATTTCAGTGTTGGGATGCTTTGCTGGCTACTAAAACTTCACTTCTAATTCGAACTTACTTTAGGCGCCTAAATGAGTGTCCTCATTTTTGTTACATGATTTAAAGAGCTCCTGTGCTTTTAAAGATTTATACCATGGCTTAAGTTACCTAAGTATCAGATTTTTGAAAATCTTAAGCATGACTGTGTTCTCACTGTGTATCTCCAAAATTTGTGTTTGTTCTTTATGTAGAGAACTGCACTCTGTCATGTGTAGTTTACTCTACTGTTTAGTTTGGGATGATAAATGGCATTAAGAATGGATTAAAATAAATAAAGCAAGTCCCAAGGTCCTGATCTTTGTCTACTGTAATAAAGGAGATTTCTGTCATTTACTTCCATTGGATATATCGGAGAAATTCTGTGTGGTAATGAAGTACATGGTATTTGCTTAGTTTGGCTCATGTGGTAGTCAATGGAGTGACTTGACTTCAGCAGCAGAGCGTTGTCTTGCTGTACATAATTAACATTACAGTGCTGTAGGTTCTGCATATGAAAATCCAGGCTATTGTAAAGTGTAGTTTCCTTGCCAACCATATCTCAGCTCCCGCACTTCTGTAGTTGTCTCTGTGATGCTTTGTGCAGTATTATTACCTCTCACCTAACACTGGAACTGGATGGATCTGCAAAACCTAGCTATTATGCCTTCCATTTGAAATACATTAATATGAAAATAAAAATAAAATCTAAGATGTTTCACTCCCTGAGTAATTCTATTCTGGAAACATTAAAATAAACAGACTTGATATTGGGAATGTTTCAAAAAAACATTTTTTTGGCAAATGCTCATAGCTAATGAATTTGCATTCATAAATATAAGCATTTATATCAGAATTGTGATGAAAGCATTGAAATTGAGTCTTCTGCCAAACTGAAGGTCATATAGCTTGAAATTCATGTTTTGAAAATTTCATACTTGGAGTGAACTGCTTGTCAGCAAATTACAGAGCAAGACATTCCCAGGAATTCCTTTCTGCTGAAGTTCAAATAATGAATATATGTGTGTGTCTGGAGAGAGAGGAAGCTAATTTCCCTGGTAGCGTTTTTCACTGAACATTATTTGGGCAATTGGTCATAGGGAAAGCTTTCTTGAATTTCTTCTTGTTTCTCTTTGATTTGTCCCCAGAAGATACTGATCTGGCTGGATCTGCCACTGTGGGCAGGATTCATTGGTTCTCAACATTTTTTTGCATGTTCTTGGCACCATTTTCTGAATTGTAGACATCTATTCAAAACGTTAGTAATAGCTGCAAGTAGTGTCAGATAAATGCACATTATACTCCGTACTTAAGGTATAAGCAAGATCTTAGTCTTGCTCTTTCCTTGTTGAGACAATCATTTGCATTGCTTGTTTCTCTGTTATTGTGATTTAATGTATAGATTGGGAAATAAATCTTGTTTCTTCTTGATCAAGGCTACTTTGCACGTGGAAGACCTCTCTAATCCAATTTATGCCATTCCTGCATGATCCTCTAGGACGCAGATGTGAAGGTATGCCTAGGAATAAGCGGAATATGACAGTCTTCCTCCCTGATGGTAATATGGTATCACATCAGGAGTGTAGTACAATTGCACCTTAAAGCTCGAGGAGAAAGAGCAGGATGTGGCACCACCCAACTCGTGAGGGAAGCTATCATGATTTGTTTCTATAAGTCTCCATACTGCTATAAAAAAAAAAAAAAAAAAAGTCAGGCCAGAACCTCAACAGCTGTGATTTGGTGGCTTTGCTGTCTTCAGTGGAACACTGCTGTGGGGTCCTGCTCAGTGACCTTCACCTGGCCAGGCATCCTCTCCACACCTGCCCTCACGATGTCCGTACTTACCATTTACAGCCAGGCTAACTGCAGTGTATAAGGTGTGATTTTATGCATTGCCCTTAGTTGCAAGGTTGGGATGTTACTCCGCTTTCCTTGTCAAATCAGAGATCCTCTCTGTTCTTCTGATTCCTTCACAATCCAGACTTGATAAGACAGAGGTTCTGGCAAACTTTTGAAGCCAGGTTAGTTCCTGGATTGCAGTACAGCCCTTAGCTGGGTGGCTACAAAGGAGAGGATAGTGTGTTGTCCTGTGACAACAAGGGCAAGGAGGGAGCCATTGGAATACCTTAGGCTGGTCCTGCTGCCAAAAGCAATGTATTGTCAAACTATGGCCTAATTTTCTTACCTAGGGTATGTTTAAAGAGGGATTGGCATCAGGAACAGGCCATTAAGCAATTGAAACTCTAATAGAAAAACATAACCTTATCACAGATTTTTTTAAAAAAACCCTCAGAAAATAGCTCAAATATAAGGTTAATTGGAGCCAGAAATGTCAAACTAATGTAGCAATTTACCCTGGGAGACTGCCCTGGCCTTTGAGTATAGCAATAGTACAGACTACTGAGTAGGATAGTGAAGAAATATAATAGGATTTTATGTAGTCCCCTGTCATATTAAACATTCTTTGCAATTAATTTCTTGTTGCAATGTTATTTTCACTGACCTATTTTTTTTTTGACCTCCTACAATCTTTAAGCTACCAAAGTAGGGCATACGGGAATTCACATTTCTTAAAAAAAAAAAAAAAAAAAAAAAAAAAAAATAAATAAAAAAAAAATCTTAACTTAAACCACTATCAATATACACATTGCAGCATAGACTGATATTAACTCAGAGCAGTATAAAAATGCCATTGGCTCATTCTGGAATAGCCTTTAGTCTATGAGCTGTCCTGATCCATTCAGGAAAATGCTGCTTTGGAACAGCTCATTCGGAAACAAGTGGGAGTTTTCTTGGACTGAGAGCTTGAGCATGTCTGCCCTGTGAATGAAACATGATAGGCGGTCCTCTTTTCCTCCTTCTAGGTGCTGGCTCTGTTTCTTCTACTCTTAACTGGACATCAGACTAAGATATCTTGGTATTGTGATCTGATCTGATTAATCCAAACCTGCTGGACTTAAAATGAACAGAAAATCCCAGAGTTGTGGAATAGACAGGGAATCCTAGCAGGTTCCAGTTGTTCCAATCCTAATTGAATCCCTCTCCACGTGAGCTGGAAACATAATAATTTTCATTTTTTAATCAAATATTACTGAAGTGATGTGCTCTACATATTTTTATACAACTTCCACAGTTTACTACAGAAGTTGCTGTATTTCTCTGGAGACCTAATGTTTCATGAAAGCATCTCTTTGTGTGAAGGTGTGAGTGGGTAGGATAGTCAAATTTCAAAATAGATCATTGTGGGGGAGTATGAAACCTCCATCACAGAGACAGATAGGTGTCTGCTAGAAACAATCAAGTGGTTTGGGAGGGAAGCGGAGTGACATGATCTCTGGAAGTCCCTTTCAATCCTGTTTTTCTGTCATTCTAAAAGATGGAAAGTGCCACCCCAGGAGAGTATACCTGGTATCCAAGTTTGCAGTCAAGGTGACCATCTCAAAGGAGAGAGAACAATACAGGCAACAAAACTTTCTGATCTTGAATGAGAACTCTTAACATAAGCCCAAGTCTTTTCCAAGCAAGTGTCCTTAATGTTTTTCCCTGTGGTAGTAAGGATTTTTTTTTTTTTTTTAAAGTGGAGCTGGAACCAAATATCACTGAATCAAAGAAGCCAGCATTAATCAAAGCACATCAAAGAAGTTCCTCATCAGTTGCCTGGAGCAACAGAATCTACAGCTTATCATCTTTCTTATGCTAAGCTGGAGGAATTCAGAGAAGAGAATTTTGCCTTTGCTCTCAAATGAACACAGAAATAATATTTTCAAGGTTTCTTTAATAGTTCAGTGTATTGGTCCATTTAGTCATCATAATTTCTGGGTCCCAGACTTAGATTTCCCAGGAATGTTTTTCATATGAAAATTAATCAAATCAACCTTTAAAACTAACTACGTGGTGGGTTGCTTCTCTTGACATAGTTACAGAAGTGCTTCCCACTCTTACCTTTTCCCTTTCTGTTCCCCCCATCTCTTGGACAGTAAAATGGTACCCCTGCGACCCCTCCTTGCCTAGCTACAGATGCATTTAATTCTTAACTAATTGTCATTAGGGGGAGCAAGCAACTCAGATGGATAAAAAAACATGGCTCCCTGTTCAAGTAAAAAACCCTCCCCTCAGATCAATATTTTGGTGTTCTGCAGTGCAGAAATTAGAGATGTTTGTATTGAATATTTATTTCCAGAATATCCATTTGTTACCTAAAAATTTATGGATGCTCAGTGCAGCCAAGGGATTACTCAGATGTAGAAAGGCCTGAATTTTAGATCTCAGCCAGATTGATTCTTACACTTGCCTGAGCAGTTGACAAAATGCTCACCTGCAAAACCTCTTTGTCCAGCCTAGGGAGTTTCAGGGCAGCATTGATAGATACCCAGACCTTTCACGTTGATTGCATTTGCCAGGAATAAAATCCAGTGACACGTGAGCGTTGTGATCAACCTGCAGTAATGCAGAGGTTGGAGCTGTGTTTTTATGGTTTTCTAAGGTCACATGTTGTGCACCTCCTTATTAACGAGTCCCAGAACATTTTCCAGAATGTGTACCTTGCGGGCTGAGTTCCGTACCCCAGCTCAGGGCTGGAACGTGTTGGCAATTCAGCGTGAGCGACACTTTGCTCCGGTTGTTATAAGAGGAAGTGAAGAACAGAAGTTCCCCAACTGAAGCTGCAGGGGGAATTTTAGTGCAGTAGAGTATAATTATCCAAACTGGAATATGGCCAGGATCCTAGAGTTAATAATGCCCTCTGCTCTTGCAAAAAATGCCATAGGATCTTTAATGACCATGAGTGGTCAGCAGGCTTCACAACACATCTCAAAGATAGATATTAAACAGAGCAGAAGTGTAGGTATTTCAGTCTTCCCTATAACACAAGTATTTCTGGACGGCTTCTGGCTGCAGCCTTCAGGTTCAGGAGGGAATTCAATAACAACGAGGGAAGAGACATTAGTCTTAATGAAAAAGATCTTATTAAAGGCAAATGATGTGTAGTTGGTGAAGTACTCATAAGGTAGTATTTGGGTACGCCAAACCACCAGTCGCCTTCCTTCACCATCAGCATCATGTAGTTTGGAGCAATGGAATAGAAAAGGTTAACAGCATCCTTCGTATAATAGGGTCAACTCCTGTGGAAATTTGTATTATGAATTTACCCTGATTTCTGTAATAGTGGAAGCTATGTGCAAATGAATTGGGAAATGGGTGTAAGTGGCAAGATTACACTGTGTTAATTAGCCTGGCATCTACAAACTGTACAAAGCCTGGGAACTTCCGCAGGAGGAGAGAGAGCACATCACAGAGAATCCCTTTCGTCACAACTGACTTGTGCCATGGGACTTCAATTAAAAACCAGACCAGGCCACTTTTAATTGCTTTAATGTGTTTTGTTGTTTTTTTTTTTTAATCCTTTAAAAACTGTCTGTCTACTTTTCTACAGTGCAACCAATCATGATGGTAGATGAGGTGCTAATTATCTGACTTGGCTGCTTTTTCTGAGCACAAAGTTTGTTATTCTGTGCTGCACCTGGCACTGTAGGCTCCGATGTTTGGGATCAGTGGGCATTACTATACTTCCAGCTGTAATAAAGAGTAGAAGGCCAATGATCCTGTATGTGTTGTTAAAATGAAGAAAGAGTTGCACAGTTCTCCCCCTTGGTACATCCCAGTACATTGGTACTTACACCATAACAGTATTATCTCAGGGAATATGTCTGCTACAGGATATTGCCACTTTAACCACCTGAACTACCTTTTAGTTCCAGTTTCAACTCAGTGTCAAAAATATTACCCCTGTTTAAGATTAATTTGTGACAAAATGTCATATTAATACAGCTATATTTCCCAAGGGATAAATATGGCCTTTTGAGGAGCAGCTATGGCAGAGCGCTGTATAGGACTATAGAGAATTATCAACAGGCTTTTGCTTTAGCAAATGTCATGCTACCAGAAGAATGGTACAGTTTGTGGGTAAGTATAGTGTACAGACTGTTTTATTGTAAGAGCAAGGTTATGATATTTTCTTCCTATTAATCCATATCTCATCCTTAATTATATTAGCACCTCTCAGTGACACTTGACTAAGAATCTGAGGAGGAAACTGTCAGTTACCTATAAATCCATCAGCATTGCACCATGTTTATTTTTGGCATCTTAGCTATTTTGTGAGGCTGATGTTTACCTTGAGGTTTGTGCATCATTGACAGAATTACTTCTGATTTACACCAGTGGGTGAACAATCGCAGTTGAGCCCTATGTGATACTGAGGAGTTTACTTGTAAGGGGCTAAATCCAGCACTACTTGTAAGCAACCGTAATTCCAGTGAAACCAATAACAGCTGCACCTGCATGTGCTAAGGCTGACTTAGGAACAGTTTATCAGGTATTCTCTTTGTACTGAAGTAGAATAAACTTTGTATTTCATTGCACCTTCGGTACCTGTAGTATGCCTTGGATATGTCTGAGCTATTGAAACCAAACTTCTTAACAGCCCTCAGATGTAAAGAAAGGGAAGATGAAAAAAAGTCCTAAAACTAATCTCTTGCCTCACAGCATTCCACCAAGATGACTCAGAAAATGACAAGGGAACCAAACTGCAAATTAGGCTCTAGTGTTTGTTGAAGACATTTGCCACCGGTAAAAATGAGTTACTGAAACAGTAAAGCTGAAGACTTCAGAGAAACTTTGATTGACAACAATAATTACAGCTATTCATGTCCCTGTAAGAAATACAGTGCAGGCTAGGTGTAATAAATGTATGAAAATGATATTCTAAATCTGAGCAGAAGCAGATGTAGGTCCAAACAGTTTAAGTCTTCTGTACAAATTTCTGTGCATTATTATGTGTTGAAAGTAGCAGTAGTTACCAGGCAGGTGTGTAAATTTGCTTTACATGACTAGTCAGCTAATCATTGAATGTTTTCCAAATAAGCCTCTGTGAATAAAGGCTGTCCTGCATCAGGAGTGTTCAGTCCAGTGAAACACTTTGGGTTCCGTACCCAGATGCTGTTCATGGGACTCTTTCACCTGCCCTTTGTGTCCTGTCTCTGGAGGAGACACCTACTGACTATTTGAGCCACATCCAGATGCTGCCATAGTGGTCAAATAATTTCTTTTGTACCTGAGGACAACCTGGTGCTCAGCCTAAGCTTCTACAATATCCCTCATAGGTGAAGGAAGAGGAGAGAGAGTTGAAGTGCACGGTCTTCTGTATCCACATGCAGCTTGGTGCCTTAGGTGGGGAACTGCTGTAAAGAGCTAAAACTAGGAGCTCTTCTTTTAGTTAGCCAGGCTTACTCACATCTCACATGTACGTGTTACCAAACATCAGGTTTTCTAGGTAGTACCTCAGAACAGGGATGGGCGCAAAAGTGTGAGGAGTGCTTTGAGTCTTAAATGCACATTCTTACATGTTGTCTAATGCTATGGTGGACTAACATGGGACAATATGAAACACCAAATGTTTTATAGCCAGTAACTTTTGGTTTTGTCTCCCTAACTTCATGTCTACCTTCTATTTCCTTCTCCTGCTCTTGCAGTTATGCTTGTTACCAGAAGACCCTGTATACCTCCCGATGCTCTCGGATCGTGAAGGCAGGCTGTTAGCTGTACTCTGCTAGCAAGTGGGTCCAGCTGTTCCCCTTGACGTTTCTGATGTCAGAAAATCACTTTCTCTCTTCCCTGTCCTGTCCTGGGATCTGGATTCATTTTATGACATGAGGCAGAGTGTGGAAGGCAGCACTGTAGCCAACCCTCCTTAGAAGGCCACAGCAGTGCCAAAAAAGTGACTGTAGACCAGTGTGATTGGTTTTATTGAACCTGTTAGGTCATGTTGCTGGGAGTTGTTCAGTAGGGTTAACATTCACAAGGAAAGGGAAAATAAGAACTTAGTCAATCCACAAGTGCCAAGAAAGAGTTAAATTAATGGGGGAAAAGGAAAAAAAAATTCTTAATGCTGGAGAAAGATTATGCTGGCTTACTTATCAGGTTCATGCTGAGCCCAGTCGTAATTGGAATGTACCCTTTGTAAAGTTTATTGGGTCCTGGGGCAGCTTGTTACTGAACCGGTCAATTAATCTATTTTTTTTTTTAATGAGTTAGGGGATTTCCTTTTGTGGAAAATCACCAGGAAACCTGACCAAATGCCCACAGCTTGGGGAAAGCGTGGCCTTAACATATAGAAAACCCTTCCTCCACAATTAAGAGAGGAAATAGACGCCTCCCCTTATGGGCAGCATATTTGACCAATCCAGGGACAAAATAGATGGGATTTCACCATTGACTTGGAGGTTGTCGAGGGAGGATCACCATGAAACAAGATTACTTGAATGCAGCTTGGTGTTGAAGGAAATAAAACTGTTGAGTCTCCCTGCTGAGAGGCAAATGATTTCCATTTAAAAACCTGTTTGTTCCATGCTGTAACTCCCAATGTAGCAATAATTAATGATATCAGAAGGTTACGAAAGACATTCTGTTGTGCTTGCTCTGTTCTAGGCATGAAATTGGATTAACATGAAGATAAACTTAGACTTTAAATCTGTTGAGGAAATCAGTAATTATGTCAAAATTCACAAATATTAATCTGTTTAAGTGTGTCAGGATACTGTTCATCTATCAGCAAAGCATCCTGCCTTGTCAGAATTCTGTCGAAAGGTTAATTTTCTAAAATACTTGGATTTCCAATAACAGAATATTGTGAAGAAGCAGCTTATTGAATAAACACCCACAATCTCATCTCCGGAAACGTGGTTATATCTGTTTCAGTGGCATCCAGCCAGTACCCTCTCATGAGTAAGAATCAATTTGCAAGGTATTGAATAAACCCTTGGGCTCTGCTGTGGAGAGGTGACCACCCATGAAAACAACTGACATGAAAAAAACACAAGGTATGACAGTGCATAGTTATTAAAAGTGTACCTCTGCTGAAAATGAGCACATGGAAACACTATTGGCTTTAGGAGTGAGCAACGGGGACTGTTACAAAGGCTCTGAAATCGTTAGGTAGAAATTCACTGGGTGATAGGAAGGGGAATGGATGTCATATCTGCTCAAATATTTCATGAGTCCAATCCTGGCCCTGATTATGCTGTAGCTAGTTTTAATCTAGCTGTTGTAAAAAACAGAGAGGTGACACAGTTGTGTGAATACGTGTGCAGTTCTAGAGCCTGCAGTGAAGCCTGTTCAGGTGCAGCTCTGTTGCTACTGATTGATACTCATGAGGTGGAAGCTCGGCTTGGCGTGCCTACACAAATTGCGGTCACACCTTCCCATTGCAATTTAGATTTACCCTGAGGGAACATGTTAGCTTTGAGTGCCCATTTAATTAAGTAGCCTGGTAGTGCAATTGTATTAGAAATAGAAAAAATAACTTTTGGTGCTAGAGTCCCTTCTCAGTGGAAATGGAGATAGTGGGCACCTGTATAAATCTATTAGGAATGATTCTCAGTACCATCTACCATGAAATGTGCATCTAAAGCCATTTGAGATTTAGAATTACAGTAGTTTCACTCTTCCTTCATTCATTTCCAAATGCAGGCTAAGCATACCTCTCAGAAAAAAGGAGGTTTCATATCAGGAAGATGGTTAGGAGGCTGGAGTCACCTGTTGTTGGGGCATCACAGAAGGCTGGCAAGTCTCCTAACAAAATGTTAGTTTGCTTTTGTGAACAATGCTGGCAAAAAGAGAGGGTGTTTGTAGCATCAAGTACGCAGCATGTGAGAAAGGTGCATTTTGCAGCAGCTGAGTGTTAGAAAAACCTAAGCTGAAGGCTAACAGGTAACTTTAGTATTTTGCTGAGCAAATCTCGGAGCAGATGAGATGCCGCTATTCCAGAAAACTGGAATTTTGTTCCCTTAGGAAGAAAAGAAATATAGTAAGGGAATTTTTTACAAATAATAATTTTTTAATGTGTTCTCATAAATTAAAATAAAATTAAGCTTTTTATAAATATGCTGACCATGTCTATCGTCTTCATAAAAGTATGTGGTGAAAAAGAGTGTACAACCTCCATAGATATTTCTTGTAGTCATGAAGTAGTTTCTCAACACTTCAGAATTTCTTATTCTGCTTAACTGCACATAAAGCTAACTCCTTTTTCTAGTGGGAAACATCTGGTTGCTCTACACTAAAAGCCCCTTTCAAATAGTTATCAAATCTCGTGCTTCTCCTCTGTTTTCTAGTTGAGCTGTCATCTTAGTTAACATGAAGAAACAGGGTATGAAGGTAGAGAGCGGCTGTGGATGTATTTTTAACACTACTGGAAGGACAGGCAGCTCCTGTTCAGCAGGACTGGTGTTGCATCTGGCTGGCCCATGGACAGAACATGGCTTTTCCATTTCCCGACTCGAGGTGTCCTACCAACACAGCTCTGTGGCGTTACTGGTACATTCGGGATTTCTGCACAGTGCTCCATGTATACCTGTTGTAAATGTCTTGGCTAAGATCATACAGGTACCGTATGACTGGAAGGACGAGAAGTCCAGGCTTAACCTCTGGTGACAATTACAAGACATTCCTTGCTGTTGTTGACTTCAGTGAGAGCTGCAAAGTGTTTGTGTGTGGGAATTTGTTAATTTGTTAAGCCTCTATTGTCTACAAAATATCCATGCGAATTTATATGAAACTCTATGATGATCAAATCAAACCTAAAGAGATTGTTTCATTATTTTTCATTTTATTACATACTACTTCTCTTTACCGATTTCTTTTTCATTTTTTCCTATGACCCTAACTCTTTTCTTTATCATAGGCTGCTTGCATGGGCTCAGCCATAAAATCATCCCTCTGTGAAAGAAACATTCTTCTATTTATTGTGTCTATTTTTTGTGATGACTTTTACTTTGAATTTATTTAACAATACTCCACTTCTTTCCTTTCACTACATTGTAACTGCTCCTTCCTGTGTCATTTGGAACTGGCCAAAGTTAGCAGATCTCAAATTTCTTTTTCCTCTTTGAAACGTGCAGATTCTTTCTCCTTCAGTGATAATGGGCATTGTGTTTCCTTAGAAATATTTTTGAGGGCCTATTATTTCTCAGCCACTTCAGTTGGCAAACTGAAGGCTTGGAAACAAATTAGCTTGGATGGCAGCCCAAGCTGTCAAAACGAGCCTTCCATTCATTACTGAATCATCCACCTCCTGCATTTAGATCTTCAGCCCCACTTTTCCAGTTAGCTTCTCAGTTGAGTTCTTGGATTTTTTTTTTTTTTCTGTCACTTTTGAACTCACTACTCCAGTCTACTTCACTTACAACCACACAGCAAAGCTACTTCCCCATTATCTGGAAGTAATGAACTAATAACGCCAGTATAGAGGGCACAGCTGGTCATCATTTTTGGTAGAAGACATTAAAATTATATTTTTCTCACATATTATTTCTCTATGAGTTACCTGAGGCTGAGGCCTTGATCACTTTGTCAGGCAAGAAATTCCAGGTAGGAAAACCAGTTCCTACATGGATATCATTAAATTCGTATTATTAGTCTTGCTGTGAAATGTTGTGGATATGAGGTAGGAAGATCTTATATCCCTTATATATTTATCTCCCTTAAGTATTGTTCCTCACTTCTTTCTGTGTTTTGGGTTTTTTTGTGTATTCTTTATGCTTTTTTTCCTCCTCTCCTGTCTTTGTCAACAAATATTTTCTCAGAGGAATAGATTTCTCAGAAATCGCAAATAACATCTTTTTCTCCCTTCTCACTTGGTGTCAATGTGGACTTTGATTGTTAAGGGAATTTTCAGAATTAAATGTTTTGGTTTCAGACATGAAACTTTTTTCCTTCTATTTTAGATTTTTTTTTTTTTTAATTTTTAAAGTGTATCTATTTTTTAAAATCAAAAATAATTCTGATTGATAGTGAAAGGTGTTTAAACCAAGTTAACAAATTTGAAGGTTCCAGTACTACCTTGAAATAAGGGGGACTGTTGGGGAATTTGTAGAGGAGAGTAGTATACAGTCAGAGTCATATCCTTGACACTTTCTATGGGGCAGACAAGGAAAGTGTGTAGTAGGGCTTGCTAGCTCTTATCCTACCAGGCTAAGATGGCAACTTTGAGTTACCATTTAGCGTATTTCTAGAGTGTCTTTCTGAGGAGAAATTCTGTAGGAAAGACAAGAAGCATTCAGGTTTCTACTGAAAATTTCTTACACAACCTCTGAAATTATCCTTCATTCTACAGTGCAATTCTAACTGATTGAAATCTATCAGAAAGAAGGGAGAAGAAGAAAATTTCTTGCCCAAACCCAATGTTCTCAACACATATAGTGTGAATATTGGAGGCTATGGAGAAATTTCCACTGGCAATGCAGCTGTTGGAACGAGGTGTACAGAAATGAGTAAGTGTCAAACCTGGTAAAGTTTCAGAAGACAAAGGTAGAAAAAATGCATATGTACGACAGAAAATGAGCTGTAGTCCTTCATTGCTGGGTTTGAGATTGGTTCAGAAAGGTCTAGATTTCTTCACGGTAAAGGTCACATGTTTCCTTCTTATTTATCTCTAGAATCAAGCATGCCCCTCCAGTCTGAATATAGAACAGTATGAACTAGGACCTGGACAACGAAAGCCTTGGCTGAAGATCATAAGGACTTCACATACCTGCAGACTTGTGGAGAGAGCTGGGGAGCATTGCTGGGCTGCATAAGAGTCTAAAGAAGGTACTTATTCCCTTGGCCTCTACTTTCTTGTTTTGCTCTCAGGCAAGGCTTTGCTGCTTTGGAGCTGTACTCTTTGTTCAAGCACGTGGTTATCTCCCTTAAGTCCAGGCTGGGCCAATAACCCTAGCAATTCTGGTTTTGCTATGATTGTCAACGAAAAGTTGAAGGTTAAGCTGGAAAACTGCTTTTAAGTTTTGGATTTACAGTTCAGTTGTAAATAACTGCTGCTCTAGACAAAAATTATGAGTGTGATAATGGCATGAAGTGAACTGAATAATGTGCAAAGTTTAATAAACCTTGATTTTTCAAATAACAGAACTCTTGACATGTAGTAAAATCAGGTCAGCTTTTCCAATTGTGTCTAGCATGTGCATCTTCACCAACAGTATAGGAAGTAATTCTGTCATGCATAGGGATGGCACCCTTGATCTGCGAGTTGAAACCACGAGGCTGTTCAAGGACATCCACAGGCCTCTTACTGTCAAATAGTAGTACAGCTACTCATAGATGTGGCCTGAAACAGGTAAAGCATCAAGGCAGCAAGAGCTTGAGGTTTCTCTGGTTCTGCAACCAGGTGAAAACCATCAAATGGATAGGAAAACAAAAAGCACAGCAGGGCACACATGGGCTTTCTGTGATGTATTGTGTAAACTGGGATAATTTTCTAAGGCATTTTCTACTGTGCCCACATAAAGATGGACACTCAGACAACTGTGAGTTAGCATAAAAATCTGATTGCTGTTGCGCTTACTGTGGTGAAACTTTATCTCCTTTTTTCTTAACCGACTTCTCTGAAATTCTGACAGAATTATAATTCTGTTACAAAATAAAAAATTAACTGGAAAATTTTATAGGATTGTTCTCCTAAGCAAGGTAAGTCTATTTCCCTTTTTGGTATGCAAGAATGTTGCCTCCCAAATTAAATACGCATTTAGCATAAATACACTGTGGTGATTATTGCAATTCAGGGACTAACGATTTCCTTTTTCTCTGGCTTTCCTGCTACGCAGTTGGTTGTGTTTCCACACTTATGGTGGTGAATTAACTCCCTGTGGATAATATAGCTTCTCTTGCGGCAGATGTCAAGTCTCTTAATCAGAATTTAAGTAGCCTCAATTACATTTACCTTAATTCACTTTGGAAGTGAAGTAAGTTAAATTGAATTAGGGCTACTTTAATGCTGAATGAGTATGTCCACACAGATATTCAATGCATTTTAGCTAATCTGTGCTAAAAATTTATTCAGATTCTCTTTGCAAGTGCTCTCCAAAGTACAGATATGAAGTCTGTGGATGCTGGAGATAAGGAATAGGGGGGATAGACAGTGCTCGCTATGAAAGCAATGGTTGAGAACATTTAAAGTGTAAAGGATTGAGTTTTGGCCCACAAAGATTCTTGACTTGAATGTAAGACACTGCGTTTGGCTGGGGTGTGCTGGTCAGAAAGTGATCAGAAGTACAGCTCTGATGAGTGCAATTCCATAGCAAACAAGAAATTTATTTGGTCACAATGCACAAAAGTCTGGATCTTTTTGTGCCTCCTTAGAACAAAATGTATTCAGATAGGAACAGCCTCACATCTGGTTTTGCAAAGCAGTTGGCTCTATGGGATGCATCTGCGATTAAGATGCTTGAAATTACACACATATAGACAGGCATGCTAAATGAAACCAAAAACGTATCTATTCCTTTATCTGTTAGCAACAGTGGCCAACAGCAGAGCTTCTGAGGATAAAACTATGGCATTAATTCCCTGGTGCATTCCCCTGGCATAAATTAGCAGGGGCTCAGGATTTTCTGAGACAGAAATGGAGTTTTGGAGCAATTATTAATTGCTCATAATGGATTTTTCCCATGCACTGCTGAGCACTTTAGCACTTCACTGAAACAGAAGTGTTTATTATTGCTCTATGGTTTGTGTCATTTGTATTACCTACCCATCATTTCTATGTAGAATGCAGTTTTGGGATTAACCCCACAGGTACATGACCAGTGTGGTTATTTCCCGTAAGTCCCCATCAGCAAGCAGTCGAGTTAGCTAACTTAGGTTTGTCTGGCAACCTGCATAAAAATTGCCTACCACTGTCTACCTTCAGGATGTCTGTTTTGCAGCCCCCCATTGTGCAGTAGGCCCTGCACAAACTCATGATCAGAAAACAGCTTTACCCTGATGAGCTTACAGCATGAACAGACAAGAAAGAAGTGACCTGCCTGCAGCCAGAGAACAAAGGGGAAAATACAGTCAGGCATGCTTAAATGAGAAGTAGACAACAAAATAGAAAATGGCCTTATGCAGCTTGAAAATTTATGATCCACCCATGTTTTGAACAAGTATACAGTCCTGATCCTCCTCTCTAAAAAGGAGAAGATACAGAGAGGGCAACAAGGATGAGTAGTGTTATAAAATGGCTTTTCTAGAAGAGATTAAATAAAATAGGGCAGTTCAGCTTGGAAGAGAGGCAAGTAATACAGGTGTGTGTGTAAAGTCATAAATGGCATGGGAAAAGTGAATTGGAAATGGCTGTCCCCTGGAATAACATAAGACTAAAGGGGCAATGAAGGGAATTTTCAGGCAGCTATTTTAGATCAGAACAAATAGAAGTGCTTTTCACACAGTGCATAATTCAGTTGCGGAACTTATTGCTGACAGATATAGATTCAAGAAGCAATTAGACAAATTCATGGAAAATAGGTCCAGCAGGAGCTATTAAACACGCTGATGCAGATGCAACCTCTGGCTCAGGAAATCCCTAAATGGCAGATTGCCAGAAGCTGCAAGGTAGAAGAAGCATCACTCTAGGCTTGCCGTGCTTTTCTGTTCTTTCTTTGAGTAACTACTTCGGGTTGCTACGTAGTGTGGGTTTCAGGTCTCGATGGGAGATTGTGTCTCTTAGGCTTTTATTTATCCTTTCTTGGGCATTGCTCATATTCTATGCATTATGTCATTTCATTCCCTTTCCTTACAGGGCTTTGTTATATTTTGGGGATTTGATATTTGACAATAGTTGAATTATACAGTATGAAGCATAAAGCATCAGCCTGCTTTCATGACAGTATAGTAATGCATAAACCACTATAATTAACCCTGTGGCAAAACACACAGGTTCCACATCCCCATCCCTGCACAAATGGATGAATGGGAAAGATTAGCATTTCAACATTTACAGAAAGTTATGCAATCGAGGGTCTGGCAGAAGAAGAAGGGAGGGAATGAATGCCAAAGTACCTACCTACCAGTAGACCTACAACCTTTTAAACCGCTTTCAGATTAACAGTCACCAGTGAGACTCTGTCCAGCCTGACTAGCACCATTATAAAGGTGCTGTGCTTCTAGACCGAACTTTGCTTCTCATATTTTCCAGTTGTAGAAACCTGTGGATTACATTAATTCATCTGTAGAGGCTGAATTAAGCCAGAGAGATTGGTTTGCTGGAATAATGTCCCTGAGCAATGGAGAACACCAGGGAAGTGGCCCCTGCCCAGCTGTGTGATAGGAATAAGCAGCACCAGATACAGAGGCAACTGCTGCCTCAACACTAACTTCTTGCACAACAATGAGCAAATCTCCGTCCTTCCAACAAACTGTTTCCAAAGGGTGAATATACCTCTGTGTATTCAGCTGCAGAAAGGCCACAGTTTCATCCCTTTATCTGCCTTTTTATTTCTCTTGCATTAGGGCTTCACAGAGCTCCACAAACCCACCAGCTATAGACCAGCGTACCCGATACTCTTATTAATGCTGTATTCAGGTTCTTATTCTGTATTTGAAAGATACCCCACTGATTCTGGGGGGAAATCTTTGTCTTTTTCCTTCTGTGAATAAGAAATGGCTTGTGTTGCATTGAGCTCACAGATTCTCTTTGATTGTGAGTGTAACATTTCAGCGTGAGGCTGCTGGTGCAAGTGAAATCAAAAAGCCTTTGTGAAAGTGTCTTAACAAGCCAGTGGTGTGATTGTGTAAGCTCTCACCTAGCTTCCAGTCAGCCCAAGCTTGACCAGGTTCTTATATATTCCAGAAGGCTGCTTAAACCTGATTCCAGGTATATTGCACTTTCTGATTATTTGCCACAAAATAATCGAAACATTGGCCTTGCACTCATGGAGTGTTTGTTCCTAACACAGCCTAAATTTTTTTCTTAACCTAAATGGGGTAGATTTGGAGTCACACTGTGATAATTCCTGAATACAATAACTAGAAATAATTCTTAGAGGTCTGTCGTTGTTGTAGCAAGTACCTCGTAACTGAGAGGCTGTGGGCAAACAGATCCCAGTGTATGTAGAAGACTGACAAATACCTCCAGTCTCACTGTTCATAGTGCCATTTAACGTGTGCCGGCCTGCTTGTGCCACTACCAACTCATCCTCAGGCTCACCTGGATTCTTGCCCAAAGGGACCCTCTTTCTACTCAAGGCAGCATGTGTATTGCTCACCGAGGTGGATTAGCACTGTCTTTATGGCAATTATTTTTCCAAGGACTCAGGTGGTACCGCAGCCAGTCGAGGGGCTAACACACTATCCTTGAACTATTCTCCTTGGCAAAGCTGTGCCTGTACTTCGACCTGACTTTTTGGAGCTTTGTGAGCATTAATGAGTAAAATGCTAAGTCTCTCAAAGTATCAAAGTATGGTTTTATTCCTCTCTCTCGAGCCAATCAACAAAACTCATTTTGATCAAGAAAAGAAATGCCTTCAAATATTACAGAACTAAAGAAGCAGAGTGAGGATGAAGCTGTCCTGGAGAATTTATAGAATAAATAAATACAATTTCAGGTCTTGCTTTTTTTTAAAAAAAAAAAAAACAAACAACCCACCTTGTTTTTAAAAAGCTCTTTAAAGATTTATTTATTTTGCTTATTGTTTATCCTTAAAAAAAAAAAAAAAAAAGGCAAACCCTTTTCTCATCATCAGGAGAAGGGAAAAACCACAAGTGCTCAACTGACTTTGCAAAATGCAAAGAGTTGATTCCCATGGCCTGCTCTGAGTGTGGAAGAATAAGAAAAATTTTATCCAAGATACATAAAGTGAGATATGTGCCATATACATGAGTCTGTTCCTCAGGGAGGCAGTACTCACCACTCGACACCTGTATGCCCTGGCCTGCCTTCACCCCTGAATGCTGTCAACATTTGCATTGTTGTCATCTAAAAGCTGTTGCTCTTTCTGAGTTCTGTGGCTATGTCTACATAGCACTGAGGAAGAGTGAAAAGTTTTTCTGTAACTGTGTAAGTGCCTAAATCAATCAGTTCAGATGACATTAAATGAGAGGTGCCACACAAGTGGTCATGATGTAAACTGGGGAGGAAAAGAGGAGGCATGAGAGATGCAGGTCTGTTTCCCCAGGAGATGTCCAAGTGTACTTATTTTCCTATACTTTTAGCTTCTATAGTGGAAATAAGCAACTAAGTTCCTTAAGCTTCTGTTAATTTAATAGGAAGAGATGCTAGTACCTGTATGAGACTGCTGCTAAAACCTCATTAATAAAATTTTTCAGGTAATCTTTCTGATTTTCAGGGTTTAAAATAGTGATAGTGAGGGTCAGTGACTTTCCAGTGATCCCACAGCAGGTTAGTAGTGTGACTGTAGAAAGAACCCAGACCCATCAGTTCTGAGGTCTGAGCACCACATGCTGTTTCTTTTCAGGCTGGCTGTTGATTTGAAATATAATATTTACCAATAACTAGGCAATCTTAATGTGGCATCTTACAGGACAGTGAGCTACATAAAAGCAATCTGTAATTTGTTCTGCCCAGTTCAATTGAATTTATCTGCTGTATTGTTTACAGAAGTGAGTATTTTTTATCCTTAAATGAACCTTGTCAGATGCCAAAGGGAGATACTGAGAAAAGAGGAGGATTGAGCTATCAGATATCTTCTGCAATGTAGAGGGGAAAAGTAGCAGATATATGTGCTGCATGTACAGGAATGAAGGTGCTTGTTAGATTAATTATTAAGGCCAAAAATGCATTGTCTTTCCTACCTTGGAAGAAAGTGCTTGGGGAAGGAGACATAGGAAAAAAGCTTGGTTCTCATGGGCACAGTGAAGAGAGGAGGCATGGATCTCACGACAACACAGGGACAACTCAGAGAAGGCTACCAGTAAAAGTTCCCTGTTCTGAGGCTCTGTTCTCAACAGTGCAGCTGGTTTGCACATTGCAATAATAATAATAATGGTTTATTAGGAGCCTATCCATCAACTGATGCCTCAGGTGCCTCTTGTGATTAGAATATAAAACAAATTGGGCTGCTGCACTCAATAAAAAATTTTAATCTGTTTCTTTCAGAGCAACTACATGACAGTAAAGTCATTCTAAGGTTAAGTGGGAAGGAGTTCCTGGGAGCTGAGGTTGTAGGAGAAGTATATGTACAAACAGTGTCTTTCTCCAAATACAACCGGTTTGAGGGTTATGCCTGTGCTCATTAAGGCAGAACAGTATGAAAAGGGTTTGAAGACTGGAAGCATATCTTAGTGCCTGCCCATTAAATGCCTGAGACGTGAGAACCAACTTTTTAAACTCTACTTTTATGATTGTCAAATCTGTGACAGGTCAGTGTTTAGTCTATTATCTTATCAGCTAGTGGCTACATATTCATTGGAGAGAGATGAGCTGTCCATTATATGTATTTTGTACTTTATGATGAAAGATAATTTGTGTAAAAGCATCCAGAGCGGAGGCATTTTGGGATGCTTTTAACATATCAAAAGAATCTGATCTGTATCTGTCTTTTTCCTCTAGCCAAATTATTCACCAGGAATACTGATTCTTTTATTTCCTTTCCATTCCTTTTCCACACAGTCAGTATTAAACACCTACTTTTTTATAAAAAAATATATATATCAGGGGAGTAGAACAGGGAGTAGAGGGTAACATACAAAACAAAGAAATAGAAATAACAGCCTCTTGAATTATCTTTTTCAAGTTTTATTCTAATTATTTCTTGCATCAAAATAAAACAATTTTTTTTCCCCCCTATAAATTTTCTTCTAATGTTCCCTCGTATTTGTCAGATTGGGAAAATTTAAAGGAGCAAAACAAACAAACTGGAAGAGACTATGACTTCTTTATAAACCTCTACTTTGTTTGTAGGCTTATTTTGAATGCATAAATCTTAGTATGTTTCTCCAGTTATCCAGTACAGAGGATGCTTCTCTGACTGCCAGATGGGAACCTTGGAAGCAGTGTTAAGTAGTCAAGTGGGCTAGGTCTTGGGGTTGCAAATCTCATTATTCTTCAGATGTTTTTGGTGAAGCCAGAGCAGTTTGGAATGATGTTCAGTCTTCTGAATCATGTGGGATGTTGGAGATAAGATGCAATAAATTCACTGACCAGAAAAATATATTATTTAACTGGGAAGCTGTCTTTCACCCTTCCTTATTTTTCCATGTGTGCAGTGGTCATACACTGTTGTCATGGAGTTGTAGGAGGCTGATCTATTCTTGCAAGCCTCTCAAACTTTCAACCCTTTTCAATTTGCCAGTATTCCCCTCCCCATTTTTCTTCTTGGACAGGAACTCATGAATTTGAGCCTTTTGACAACTTTCTTGCCTTTTTTTTTTTTCTTTTTTTTTAAAGTTAAATGCCATAGACCTATTTTGAAGGGAGCCATGGACACCCAGGGCTCTGAAGACCAGAGATTAAAACCACCATATGAAAGATCTAGAAAGGTATAGAGCATATTAGTCTGGTAATGATTATTATAATGGTTATTGCATTTACTTTCAGATGTTTCACAGAGGGTACTCAATATTATATATGATATGTTGTCTCGAAAGAAACAAGTGACTTGCTCCTATCAACCACAGGAATGGCTGATACATGGCTTTACATAGCAAGGGAATTCATAGCTATGAGCTTCAAGTGTTTGTCTTCAGGATCTTGTCTTTGTGTTTTAAGAAAATGCTTCATGATCCTATAGCACCTTTCACTTCCAAGGGCTTGCTCCTGATCTATCAAGATGAGGAGTAACTACTTGGTTTAAGCCAGAGATTTATGGCAGTATAAATGCATGGCAAGATCAGTCGCCAGCTCAAACAGCTGAGTTTCTCCAACAAACTTTAACTGCAGTCTGCAGCAGCCAGTCAGGCAAAAGAATTAGTTTCAGTGGAAAAAGGAGAATAATGAACCTCCTCTGCTCCGGCTCCTTCCCCCTTCCTTTCTCTCTGATGTTGGTTGATAATTACAGTGTTCTTCCTCAGTCTCATCTTCCCACTAGGTTGCTTTTCTTGATTTCTGATTTCTGCTGCTCCTGTTTCTGCATTTCTTGACATTTGACTTTGCAACTCTGTTTGCCTGGTCCTTCCTCTTCCTTCACAACTTTATCACCTCCTAAAGACACAGAATTGTGCTGCTCAGACTGGTATCTAGGCAGTGTTCACCCTTGCTCTCCCCCAGTGTGTGTGCAGCCTAGGGTGCATTACATAGTTCTTCCTAAGCTCCTTTTAACTCCCAATAGCTCTTTTCTTGTTGAATTCAGTCTCTTAGCCATTGGCCTTATGGGTTTTTGTGAGGTTTTGGACTAGCTTCCCCAGTTATTGCCTTCTTCCAGAGCCATCTATCCATCAGCACAATTAAACTAGCTCTCTGTCCCATTCGAATCAGGAGGAAAGGTGTTCCTATCATTCAATCAGTGCTTGCTTTACATGCAAAAGTGCATGTCTGTATTTTGCCTTCAGTAAATAGTGTTGCATTTTTAATGAGCTTGTCCTTAAGTAACAGATTGTGCCACCAAATGCTTTAAATTTCTGTCTTTTCAGATTCTAAAATAAGTTTTTGCTGACTTTTTGTTGGTAATGGCTGAAGGGGATGGTTTTCAAAATATGCATGGCCGGCACCAGCTGAAGATTGCTTTTTGTTTTACTCATGCTGAGTATGCTGGCTCTTTTCTTTCATTTATCCCAGGGAAGCTTGTTTAAATGTCCCTTGCATACGGTAATTGAATACACTGTAGGAACTCCAGCTTGTAGCATCTTTCTCTGGGCCTCTGGAACTTCCTCGGGATAAAAATCTGTGTTTAATGATGAACTTTGCAGTCTGAAGCCTTGTGTGAGAGGCTACCCAAGGAGTAAGACAGGATACGTGTTGATACGTTCCATTTTAATTCAAGAGGTAAATGAGGGCATCATCGGTCATGGTGATAGGTGTCAGCTTCAGGCTGAAATGCTCAGCTCGTTGGCCCAGCAGTTTGAACAAAGCATATGTGAAGCCTCCGCCTATTGCTTGATCTGAACTGAGAAATCCGCATGAAGAGACGTGTATTCTTACTCTTTAGTTTCTGAAAGAGATTTGGCAATGTAAAATCCCAAGCGTGCAGTGGTGCTTTTTGAATTAAACTCAGAATCAGTGACTTGATTCTATTCAAATGTTAGGTTGTGGGGCCAACTTTACAGCTGATGCTACTCAACACACTTTAATAAAGCCAGTTATATTTCATGGATGTCAACAAAGCCACACTGGCTTAAGCTTTTTAAGAATCCTGTCCCACACCCCTTACAACTATTTCATTATAAGTGCTGTAATATGGAAAGATATTTTAAGATTTGGTTTCAAAATAGGGAGCTAGAGTGGTTTTGTGTGAAATATGAGAGGAAGGAGTTTTCAGAGAGACTCTGCACAGCCGTTATTACATGTATCCTGTATAACCCTAATGTTACGTCCAAAAGATACCAGACCTGCAAGAACAGCTTGTTATCTGAAGCCAGTGTGGGCACATGAGGCTGGAATGTAACTGAGGGAAGTAGAAAAGTGTTGCATTAATTTTATTTTTCACGTGGTAATGGTTGTTTTAATGTTTCAAAGTGAGGAAGAACTAAACTCACTCATAGACTTATAATATATGGATCTGACCTGGTAGAGTACTGTAGCCTGATCAGGTTTCTGGCATGTACAAGAAACTCTGGTGCGACTGGAAGAAAGTCATGAACAAATTGCCTCCTGGGAAAGCTGAAGAGGGCCAAGATGAAAGTGAAAAGAGGGGGAAGTGGAGGGGAAAAAAAAAAGAAAAGAAGTTGTGCAAGGTGCTGAATGTGAAAACAATAAGCTTTGATGTGATGAGCATTGGCTGGGAAGCAGAAGGATCTGAGGATGGCAGAGAAGGTAGGTGACTCTGGATAAATGGACTGGAGGGGATGAGGGCAGAAGCCTGGAGGGGAGAAAGCTTCAGTGAGATGAGGCGTGAGATGACTAAGCCTTGGCTGAAAGGCTTCAGCATTATAAATTGGGCAGGCAGATTTAATGGCAGCTTTGACATCTGGGAGAAGAGGGAGGAAGAGCTGAAAATGCCCCTAAGAATATGTGTCTGTGAGAAGGACATCGCCACTGGCAATGTGGAAAGGAAGGAGAAAACGCATTAACCCCCCCAAAGGCTAACAGTTCAGAGGCTGAAATTCTGAGCGCGCACAAGGAGGTGGGGGGAGCAGGCACCGACCGCCCCATTAAGCCCCTCTGGATCTCATGCGGCACATGGGTGGTGCACAGCTTTTCCTTCAGTGGAAGGAAGGGGTCATGCTTCTGTCAATTCAGCGTGGCAGCTGTAGAGCTTGCTAGAGAGGTGGGAAGTAGGTATTTTAAGGCTAAAGTGAATTACTTCTCCCAGAGCAAAAGGGGAATCTCAGGCAAATAATGTGACTCTCTGTGATGCCAATTTACTGTGCAATACACCTGAAGTATTGTATCTCATCCGTGGCCCTTATCTCATCCAAGGCTTTGCCCTGGAGCTCTTTCCAGCCTGGCTAACGCCTGGTCCATGTAGAAGCAGGCTGCTGCCTTTCAGGGCTGGATGCAGCTGCAGTGTTCATGGGGGAGCTGTGCCAAGGCACAGCCTTTCCTCCATTGTCTACGATGTTGTGGTCCCTTGAGTCCCTCCTTTCCTTTCTCTGCACCCCTTCGGGTTAAATCTGGTCCTAGTTTTAAAGCTCTAAATCTGCTCTGTGGTTTGGTACTTTGAGAGAGATCCTCATGCCTTCACTGCATCACACTGTGCGGTGTGGGCTCCCGGAGCGTGCACGGGGGAAGGATGTTCTCTGGAGGGGCCTTGGGAGCTCCCTGCTCCCCTTCTGGCACCACCCAGAGTTTCTGTCTTCTGGTTATACCACAAACCTCTTTTTTTTTTTTTTTTTTAAAGGGTTTTGTGGCTCTTGCAGGCCACATGCAATGTATGGTAGAGGATGACAGCTGTGAGGAGGAGACTAAGGTGACTAAGGTTGACCTAAGGAACTCAAACTTTGTGTGCCTTTTCGGTATGGATTTCCCAGGCTGTGGATCCCTTTTCCCTGGTCCTTCTCCAGATCTGGTGTGTTTGCTGCTGTTCACATGGGCCAGAGGCTGCTCCTCTCCTTCTTCCAAAATGCACCCCAACATCTGCATCTGGTCCTGCCCAACGCGATAGGCCTCTGCAGGGCACTAATTTTCGGTGTGGCCATTGTCAGTTTGGGTCTTCTAAGCTCAAAAGTTTGATATTTACAGTTTGTCAGTGCTTTTGAAAATCTTGGCCAGATGGTTTTATAAATGCAAGGAAATAAAATGATAAATGTCAATATGGCTATGGCAAAAATGTGACTGTTCAGGGATATTAAAAGGATGGCATTTCACAGGGAGACTCTTGCACTCCTTTTTTCTTTTCTAAGAATGCCCAATTTTTTCAACAAGCCACTTTCAAATATACAGACACTAAAAGATCCTGGGTTAAATTTATCCCTTCCACAACTCCATGGACTTCAAAAGAGTTGCACCAACACTTGTCCCATCTTTTGTAGCTGATTAATTTATGTTCATTTTACTTCTCCAGTGCCAATGAAAGAATTTAATAGACCCTTATTGTTCCCTGTAGATACCCCCCGCTCTGTGCGGAGACGCATCCAGCTCTTCTGTGGGTTGGCATTGTTGTTGTTTCTCTTTTTGATTTCCTTCATGTAAAAGAAAAAGATTACACTAGGGGAGCTAACTGTGTACTTGGCTCTCCAGGGAATTCAATACACGCCTGCAATTAACCTGCATTTAACTGGCCATTGAATGTTGCTATTCCTCTACAATAAACACAGATGGTAGGCAGTTTTGACTGAGTATTTGTATACTGCAGGTTGGCACAGCTCAAGTCAAAATAAATACAATTTCCAGACGGCACAGATCCTTGCCTCTCCTTTCTGCTTTTTTGACAGAGAAGGGGAAAATCTGAATAGTATCCAAAAAAGCTTCTTGTTTGGCCCCAAAATAAATATTTCGCCTAAAAGCTGAAGTTGATTTCAGATCTCAGCCCCATCAGTCTGTCAGGGAGACAGTAAAAGGGGAGAAAAATTTTAATCAGAATTTAGCAGGGAAAGTAATTCAGTGGGAGGGAAAGTACATTTTGAATTGCACTTAATATCACAAGCTCTCATCTTGCTAGTGCTTGGAACATTGCACAGCTTTACTCCTCTCATGGGTGGCTTGATTTCTGTGGATTAAAATAAGATTTTGGAGGTCTGTGGGCGAAAATACATCTTTATGCGTTTCTCAGTCTAGAAAGTGAAGAGAATATGTTCCAACTGGAATAGCTTTTTCTTTACTTGTTTGGAGAGGGAAGGCTGTGGGTTGGAATGAGCACCTCATTAGCTATTAATTATTCTCCTCATTCACAAAAGCAAGAGGCTTCCTCCATTGCCAAAAATGGGTTGTCTGTGGGAAAACCTGAGCTCTGGGAAGATTTTAAAAAATAAAATAAATAATTTTTTAAAAAGCACAGTTGTTAAGTTTAAAGAAATTGAGCTAAGCATATAAAAAATATGCCACCAGGGTCAAACTTGATGCCATGTGTATTTTTTTTTTTCATTAAAGGAGTGCAGATTTTGAGCCCGAGCTATTATTTCAGGTGACTTGAGGCCCTCCGGGGGCAGCAGTGAAATGGAAAAGAGCACGGCAGCCTGCTCTTGGAACTGATGCTCACTGAATCTGAAAGGTCATGTCATGTTTTCTGGCAATTGACTCAATGGGTTTGGATTCTACAACATAAGGTCGGGCCGTTTTCACTCAGCACATGTTTACTGGGGAATGTGCCTTCCAGTTGTTTTCACATTGACCTTATTACCTTGCCACACTGATGAGCCTGGCACAAAAACTACTTTTTGTAGAGCTGTGTGCACCACACTTCCTCTCCCTCTCCCACCTCTCCAGTGTTGTTACTTTGGGCTGCAGATGGAGGATTTGGTGTACATGTTTCTCCTGCTTCTGACCCCCTGCTTTCCATGCCTCTGTTGCAACTCAGAAGTGCAGAAGCCCATTGACTACACATTTTGGAAGGACAAGGGGGTGCAATGGGACCGACTGATGTTTGGTTCTCAGGTTTTGAGACAGGAAAGTTTATCCAGTTTAGACTGAATATTAGAAAGCATTTATTTCCAGAAGGGGCTGTTGGGTGTTGGAATGGGCTGCCCAGGGCAGGGGGGGAGTCCCCATCCCTGGAGGGGTTAAAGAGTCTGGTTGACCCAGCACTGAGGGATCTGGTGGGGTTGAGAACGGTCAGTGTGAAGTTAATGGTTGAACTGGATGATCTTCAAGGTTTTTTCCAACCTAGATGATTCTGTGAGTCTGTGAAGGCCAGAGAAGAGAGGAGGCACAGGCTCTGGACTGTAAATTTGAGCAGGAGAGTTTACAGCATCTGATGTAAAAGCCCTTCTCAGTGCTCCTGCAGTAGATGTGGACACAAGTTGGGTAGACACTGGGAGGGCAGGGCTCCCAGCCTGGGGCAGGGATATGCTCCACACTGTGCAATGTTAAAAGGGATGGAGGCAGTGTTCCCTCTCCTCATGGTAAATCTGCTCTTCAGTGCAAAATAAACTGGCCAAGCTTTACAGGGATAAATAAAATACTGCTGCTATTTCTGCAAGCGCATTGGCAGCTCTCTCCTTGCAGCCACAGAAGTTCTTGTGCTGAGAACACAATATGCGTCTCTGCCACCTTTTCAGGCTTAAAAAAGTGTTTTGGGCTTCTGTCAATTTTAGGAGTTATAAATTAAAGACGAGGAGTTTATTATTACTTGGAACGCTCCCACGTCTTAAGCAGTTTGAGACAAAAAGAGCTAAGACATTTGCAGAAAGTCATTGACAGAGGCAAGGAAGTGAGTGCTTTCTTCTATGAATGCATTGCTTAACCTTGTCCTGCCACCTGTTTGTCAACCCTGGCTGCCCAAGTAAGAAAAAAATGTTGCACTGCTTCATCATTGTTTGAATAGTGCTCTTTCAATAAGGTCAGAGCAGACTTGCAGCAAATCCACTAGTCAGAGAGTGAAGCCCACTGTGATGTTACGCAGGAGTGTCAGGACCTCGGGAGATGAGAGTTTTGGTTCTGGCTTGGACTTTGCTGTCTGTGCTTGGCACTGGCAGGTTATTTTTGGAGACAACTTCACAGTCTGCTGAACAGAAACACTGTGTAAGACCTAGGGATCAGTTATTACCTTGGGCATGTTTCTGTCAATAAAATGAAAGCCTGCCTCATAGGCTTCAAGGAGTGCCTGTTACATTCACCAGGATGAGGGCAGTGTCAGTGGTCTTTGTCACTGAACAGTTTGATTTTTATTTTTTTTTTTAAAGTGTTGTAGTCAGTCGTTATTTGCCATCAGGATAGCTTTTGTCTGTGAGTTGCACTTTGGGAGGAAATCTGTGAAGGAGGCTTTCTTGATGCTACAGGGAATGTGCCATGACTGGACTCCTAATGCAACTATCTCCTCTATGACATGTTTGATGCTGGTGGTCTCAGGATGCAGAAATACCCAGTATAGCTCTGGATCAAAAGCATACAGCCATATCAGCCTGTTGCAGTGTCCAAGACCCATACACAGGCTAAAAGGGTGATAATTGCTGAGGAAGAGGAGGGTTAGCACATTAGCATAGCTCGAGGTGCTGATCATGCTATGTAGACTCACCGGCCTGTTTGGCACCAGCTTCATTACCACATAACCAGTGGGCAGTGTAGAAAAGCCTGTTGTGGCAGATTGTTTCCAAAGTCCCACCCAGAACGTGGCTGCTCATGCAATTTTTAGAACCTTAAGTTTTGCAAGACATACAAGCTCATGTGATTTTTCAAGTCCATCTTGGGTAAACCACTGCCTGACTTAAACCCTCAAGTGAAGCGTTCTTGAACAAAATCCTGGCTTTTGTATTCACAAAGTAAACACTGTGTACTGAAAATCCTGGACTGTGCAAGCATAGCAACTCTAGAAAATACTTCTAAAATTGTATTTGTTAAAGTATGAAAATTAGTATTCATCTCACCTAGAGGACAAAGGCAAGGCTTGAGAAACATGTGTCCGTTTTAACCTGAAATGGAGACTCAGTTATACGTTGGTTCTGTGTGAAATTCCCTTATTTTACAATCATAGCAATTAAATAATTTGCTCTGAATCTTATTGTTTGAATCTGTTTCCCCAACTTTGTAATTCTGCATATGTATTCACATTGACTGGAAGCCATTTTAGTGGATCAGATCACCGATTTCACAAGGGCCCAAAGGGTAGAACTCCTTGGAAGAGTATTCAAAACTCAAGTAGTTTGTCTTGGAAGGAAAAATCCAGTTTAAACTGTGAGATACCCTTTCTTAACTAAGACTGAAAATGCCCTATGGCTGGCTGTTCTGTTCTCACTTTAGGTGATGGCTGTGGATTAAGAGCCCGAGGCTTTGGCTAACATCTATAGGCAAGGCTATGCATCCCCAGGGTCTAATTCAAGGAAAGTTGTGCAGGTGTCATAATTAGCAGTTTCCTGTTAAAGCTCCACAAATAAGCTGTAATCCTCAAGGCACTAGTCTCCCAAACCCCTTGCAGATTTGTTTTCAGACCAAATAATATTCATCTGTAACCTTTTTTTTTTTTTTTTTTTTTTTTTTTTT
>NW_020799112.1:12099935-12125572 GCF_003259725.1 Athene cunicularia
TGACTTAAACCCTCAAGTGACCTTTTTTTTTTTTTTTTTTTTTTAATTGCCCAAGCTGCACATTTAACTACCCTGGACCCACTGGCTTAGATTTTGCCAAAAATCAGATGTGAACAGGGATTAATGGTTCCAGTTGCTCACACTACCTAGCCACCATGCCGAGTGTAACCTGCCCTTAAATGAGGCCGAGGTGCACAATAGTTGAGTCAGAGATGAATGGAGGACTTCGGTTTCCTATGTTATCCCTCCTCGCCCTTCAAGGCCAATAAACATGTCATAAAGGGAGGAAAAAATGTGAAAAGTTAGGAAGCAAAACACAGCCCTTAATGGTCTCTACATGTGCTGCAGCCACCTTCAAGTGAAAGTTGAGGTACCAGATTTTTTAGCACTTGGACAAAGAATGCCTCCCCCTCCCAAATGCAACAGCACATGGACTCTCAACACAAGTGTTCTTGGACTAAATAATGTTGGTAGTGTGAGCATGCGCGTGTGTGTGTATGCATCTGCAGCAAGGGAAAGAGAGGGAGGGAGGAGTGTGTTAACTGCAGTGTGAGTACATGTCAGGCAGATACGGGAAAGTTTCTCAGATCCCACGATCAGCAGGGCATCTGAGGACTTCAATGTTTTTCACAGTACAATAAAACTACCAGTGCCAGCTGGAGTCTTCAGCCAAACTGTATGCCTTAGAGCTTATATGTTTCACATCACTGAAGGCTACATAATACTTTCAGCTGGCATTGCATTCCGTTTGATATGTGTGGGGATGGAGATAGTTAGTTAAATAATCATATTGGCTGATGTGTTAGCTCAAACAATGGTTCCTTCCCCCTCTCTCCAAACACATTTTGGGAGTATTATTTTGGGAAGAGGGGCACAAAAGCTTTTCATCTCTGTTTTCTTGATCTGTTTCTTTCTTTCTTTGGCCTCTAAGTGTTGATAGGTTGTGATGATGTTACTTCTCTCGGCATGAATTTTTGTGAGACGAAAAGAAGGATCTGGTCAGGTTCTTCAAACAGATCAGAGATAAGTCAGAGAAATGAAAGCTTCAAGGCTTTTTTATTCTGAAGGGGAGAATTTAGCCTCAGTTCTGGATTATGTGGGTTGGGAGGTTGAACAGGAAACCATTTAAAATAAACTCAGTATGTGCTATCTCTTGTTGCAAGTAAAAAATCCAGAAGTTATATACATGCAAAGCACATGGGAACAGAATAATAATAATTTTACTATTCAAATGTAAATAAAATATACTTGGGCCAGTCAGGAAAAATCCTTGGTCTTCAAAAGGCCCTTTAAACCATGAAAGAAGCACCTGGGGTACCAAGGTGCTCATGGACATACCTACCTGGTGTTGTGACTGTGTCAGGTTTGACAATGGACACACCATTGTCTAGTTGATCATAAGCTAATGGAAATGGAGAGAGAGCTGCTGCAGGGACATATGGCTATGAACACAAATAGTTCAGTAGCGTTTTCTGTACTAGAGCCTTTGTTGAAGTTTAGGATGTGTTTTTCAGTGATTCAAATGTGCAAAATTGTAATTTTGAAGCCAGTTAGATATACAGATTTCTGGCTTTCAGTGTATAGATCTAGAGGTCATGAACAGAACGGGAAATAGATAAAATTTTGGTCAGTTAATTTTGGAAGGGAAGTCTGTTTTATCAACCAGATTTTTGGTGATGTATCTGAATTAGGGTTTGTTTGGAAGGGTGATCTTGCACAGAAAAGATTTCTAGATCTGATGGAGGCTCTGAATGGACTTTTGAATCAGCTTTGCTAGCACATAGAACATCAGTGATGCAGATGCTAGAGAAGTCCAAGACTCAAAGAGGGTCATAGAAGCAAGTTTCAAGAACTGGATACCACAAAAAGGCCCAACTGCATGCATCTGTGTGCCATCATGAAAGACAGTGAGACTTATTCCAAACCAGGGATTTTCACTAAATGCAAAGAACAGCCATCACACAAATGGATTTTTTAACGGAGTAAAGAAGTCATAGGTTTTGAGGAACCTACGCCACCAGAGCCTTAAAAGCATGAGCAAACTGGAGCTTCTTTAGTGAGCTATAGGAAGAGAAAAGAGGAATGCTGTTGGGATGTAATGAATCCTACTCTGAGTTTCCAGATGCAAAACTGTTTTGCCTATCAGTTCTTTTAGAGTTTACAGTGCTTGTCTGCATAAGTTCCTATAGGCCTGATACCTTTTACTCCAGGTGATCTCAACCAGCATTCTCTACCATAAAAAAAAAATAAAAATTAGACAGTCTTTAATCTTATAATCTTATGTGTCGCGTACAATGAAAAACCTGGGCAGATGGACAGGAACAGATTCCAGCTCAGCTGGGCACCTGCAGGGCAAATGTAACACCTTGTGTTCATTTCCTCTTTACACACTTTGGGAAGCAGCAATATGAATGCTTGGGTGGTGTGAAAGTTTTTCACAGGGATGTAAAAGAATGAGGATGAAGGACAAGTTAGGATTTAAGTACCTAGTTTCATTCTTGTAATGTGTGTTACAACTGAGTGGGCAAGCGATGGGGTTCCCTTTTGTTGCTGGAATGCTGAAGTTGCAGAGTTCTGTCTGGTTTCATTCCAGGACCAGAAACCACAAGGAGGGCAGACTATTAGGGCTTGCTCTGCTTGTGGTAATGCAGGAAGGATAAGACATGAAATGGTCCCCCTCACTCTCCTGCTTACCTGGAGAGGGGAGGGGAATTCACATAATGGATTTCATCCTCCTACATGGAGCCTTTGCTTTCAGAAGTACTGAACTACTTTATCTTCTGCATCAGTAGGATTGTCTAGCTGTGTCTTTCTGAAGTTTTCACATGAGGATTTTCTAGGAACCTTGACAACCTATATAGATGATGTAAAAGAAGCTATCTAACTTGGTGTGTTCTTGAACTTGCTTTCTATTTATTTTTTTCATGTCTCCAGCCTTAAGTGTTGCTAAAACATAAGTTGTAAGTGTGCACTTTTTCCTGACACAGAGAATTTTCTCACAAACTTTTGGCGAGTTGATAAAACCTGTTTTCCTTTGTACTCGCTTTGTTGTACAGTGATGTACGAGTGCATGTAACCGATGATGAACCCTTGCAATCTCTACACCTATGTTATGCAAACAGTTCTACACCTTCCTGTTTCTTTTCTGTGCAGGAAATCACTCTTATAAACCAACACAAATTGCTACTATAATATTGTGAAACACTGAGACTGTTTACACTGCCTGTAAATGATTAGGTTAGAAGGCCAGTTCCTCTTTGCTTCCTAAATGATCAGTGGAAAAAGCTGAACTCCCTCTTAATATCAGGTTTTTAGTCACTCTTCAGAGAAGGCTAATTCCACTGTTATGTAATGAATGAGATCTCCCAAGTGATACACTGACGTTCATGGTAAATTTAAGTGGTGTGCATGCTCCCGTTGCTTTCAGTTGTAGCTATTGCCTCCATATCTGTCTGAAGAGACTGAAACATTCACCTAATTATTAAGAGGATCCTGTAAAGAGAATTAGGGGTTTCAATGAAGAAAGAGCATCAGGCTTTGTTTGAGGTTAAGCTCTCACAGTGTCACAGCACAGCACAGCAGTGTGCTTCTCACTGTCTGCGTTGCTGAGTACATTGTGTCAAATATGAAGCCACCTTTGCACATGCAATCGCAAGCTATGTTGAATTGTAATGTATGACATGGTATTTAAGAATAGCATTAAGAGTTATGTATGAAAGAAAGGATCCTTCTTATTTCCTGGCGGCCCTTCAAATCTTGACCTTGTTCCAGGAAGAAAACAACCTGTGAAAACATCAGCTCCTGTCAGCGTTTGCAACTTGGAGAGAGCAGCACATGCTCCATATGCTGGAGGAGTTGTGAAAATCCATAGAGCATCATCTGCTTGTGCTTAAAAAGCAGCTGTCCTTATACCTCCACTCTGATAAAATTTTAACTGTTTACTTAATATTCTTCAGCTCCTTGATGTGGGCATGGTGAAAGCCACAGGTGAAAGCTGGGTGTAAACTTTGAAGTGTTGTAACGTTCTCACCACAGGTTTTCAGCAGGAGTGCATACCATCAAAGACCTTCTCATTCAAAGAAAATATTGAAGCGATCAATTCTCTCATTCACCCTACACCTGAAAGTTACAGATACTGAAGGACAGGAGTGGGAGATGAGTTGACAGGGCAGCGAGGTGTGGACAGATGACCTGAGAATGTCCCAGTTCACCATTGATATCTGTCTGGAATTGGGAATATCTTCTCCTTCAGAATTCAGCAGCTTGTCACATTAGGCTATATTACATCAAGTTATGTCACTCTGGAACCCGATCAGATGCTCTTTATATTTTTGCACCGACTGATTTCAAGGGGATCAATCAGTAAAATCAGTGGAAATGAATATGGGGCAGAAAAAAAGAAATGCTTTCCCTCACAACACTGGAACTTGCTGTCATAGGAGGTTACTAAAGCAAGTGCTGTGGATGAGTATCAAGACTTGAACTGTTTAATGAATCTTTGGAAAAAGTTATGCATGCAGGAGTATCTCTGTCTCTTCTGTTCTGCCATTGCTTCTTGGTTCTGCTTCCTTTCTTAACACATTTTCTGAACTGTGTAGCACAACATATGTTAGGAGTAATTAATTTTGTGCTGAAACAAGCATAAGTTGCTCTGAGAGGCAGGTCAGCAGGCTTCATGCTCTCAAGAGCAACAAGTAGGGGGAAGGAGATCAGGTTTGAGACCATCTAAGGAACCTGAAGGTGCACAAGTCCATGGAACCCGATGAGATGCATCCACGGGTCCTGAGGGAACTGGTGGATGAAGTGCTAAGCCACTATCCATCATATTTGAGAAGGCATGGCAGTCCCACTACCTGAAAAATGGGAAACATAACCCCCATTTTTAGAAAGGCAAAAACCAAAGACCAGGGGAACTACAAGCCAGTCAGTCTGACCTCTGTGCCTGGCAAGATCATGGAGTGGATCCTCCTGGAAACTCTACTAGGGCACATGGAAAATAAGGAGGTGTTTGGTGACAGCCAACATGGCTTCACTAAAGGCAAATTGTGCCTGACAAATTTGGTGGCCTTCTACAATGGGGTTACAGCACTGGTGGCTAAGGGAAGAGCAACTGATGTCATCTACCCAGATTTATGCAAAGCATCTGACACTGTCCTGCACGACATCCTTGTCTCTAAATTGGAGAGACATGGATTTGACAGCTGGACTACTTGGTGGATAAGAAATTGGCTGGATGGTCACACTCAAAGTGTTGCAGTCAACAGCTCGATGTCCAAGTGGAGAGCAGTGATGAGTGACATTCCTTGGGGGTGGGGATTGGGACCGGTACTGTTTAGCATCTTTGTCAGTGACCTGGGCAGTGGGATCGAGTGCACCCTCAGCAAGTCCGCTGATGACACCAAGCTGTGTGGTGTGGATGACACACTGGAGGGAATGGACAGGCTGGAGAGGGACCTGGACAGGCTGGAGAGGTGGGACTGTGCAAACCTCATGAAATTCAACAAGGCCAAGTGCAAGGTCCTGTGCACATCGGGGCAATCCCAAGCACTAATACAGGCTGGTTGAAGAGTGGATTGAGAGCAGCCCTGAGGAGGACTGGGGGGTATTAGTGGATGGAAAACCGACTATGAACCAGCAGTGTGTGCTTGCAGCCCAGAAAGCCAACAGTGTCCTGGGCTGCATGAAGAGAAGTGTGGCCACCAGGTCGAAGGAGGAGATTCTCTGCATCTACTCCGCTCTTGTGAGACCCCACCTGCAGTGCTGTGTCCAGCTCTGGGGCTTCCAGTGTAAGATACACATGGACCTGCTTGAGCAGGGCCAGAGGAGGCCATGAAGATGCTCCGGGGGCTGGAGCACCTCCCCTGTGAGGATAGGCTGAGAGAGTTAGGGTTCAGCCTGGAGAAGAGAAGGCTCTGGGGAGACCTTAGAGCAGCCTTCCAGTACTGAAAGGGGCTACAGGAAAGGTGGGGAGGGACTCTTTATCAGGGAGTGTAGGGATAGGATGGTGAGGTCCTGGCAGAGGTTGCCCAGAGAAGCTGTGGCTGCCCCCTCCCTGGAAGGGTTTAAGGTCAGGTCGGACGGGGCTTTGAACAACCTGGGCTAGTGGAAGGTGTCCCTGCCCATGGCAGGGAAATGGAACTAGATGATATTTAAGGTCCCTTCCAACCCAAACTATCATATCATCTGTGATTCTATGTGATGTGCTGGTCCAAAATATACTGATGTTTCTTTAGTGAAGGAACAGTTTTTCCCCTCCATGATCTATACTAAATACCCCCTCTGCCCCTGCATTACCCAGAAATTCTCTGCAGCAAAAGGTACTTTTTGATAATTACTGCACAATGTTCCTATTGCAGCTCCTAGAAGTAAGTGAACAATAAGATATTTTCCCTGAGCCCCATAATGAAAATAGCCTTGTGAATTCCTCAATACTTGAAAATATATTCTGTGTTGAGGAACTGTTGACAGCTTTGAGTTATTCAGTACCTCTCTGCATCTAGTTCAGCTTTCCCAAAGTTCATGAAGCTATTGTGATAGACTGGAAGTTATCCTGCCATGACCTAGATGCTGTTTTGCTTCAGGCTCAGTATGCTCCTTGTTATTAATCTTATCATAGAAAGCCTTGAATAACCTGACTCGAGTCTCTCAGTGATTAAAAGTACTAGGTTATGCACCATTTTGATCATGAACTCTTGTACATGAAAATACCCTGGGAGTGTCTGCTTTGAGCGTGCGTATGTGCAAAATTACAAGACCTATAGTTTCTGCCTTCTGGATCTACAGGGATAAAAAATTTAGCAAAGAATTCTACCTATTTGTTATATTAACTGAATTATCTTCTAGCTAGTAAACAAGAGATTTTATTAGAAACAGGCAATAATTTATGAGACTTTAGAACTCCTTCTCCCTAATATTTGTGTATTGCTACATAAACATGCTACCCTTATGCACTTTTCCTGTCTTGTGGCATTTCTATAGGACATGTTTCTAACTACTTTTCAATGAGCTTTTCATTTCAGAGAAGAATTAACTTGTCTCTCAGGTCATTTTTGTTTTGCTTAAGCCTCCTTCTCATTCCTGAATACTAGTTATCTACTTGAAGTTGCTGAAATCCATTTTGAAGTCCTTAATTTTTATATCAATATGTGACATCTTCATACATTATGAGCATTGAGGCTGCTATAAGAGGCAAAAGTGAGAAGATGGATCTTTATCTGATCCCTCTCCTTAATAGCCACAGGCTCTGGCATTTTTGGCAGTCAGGAGACAGAGGTACCACTTAAAAGTGAGAATGAGGAAAGCTATTCAGAATCTGATTATATGCTACATAGTGGGAAAAATGCACTGGCAGGCAGTAGATCAGAAGAGTCACAGAAAGAGGTGGATAAATTCACAATCTCTGGACTTGGATGTCTCTTTCCAGTCCTGGCCCAGTCTCCCTTTGAAGTCATGTAAATTCTTTGTGTTCATAACACCTTTGGCAGAATTTCACATGTCTGTTTTTTGTTACATGGAGAACAACCTCCTTTTGCTTGTTTGAATATAGCTTTCACAGGCTTTATCTAATGGCGTCTCATTCTTATATTGGAAGAGTTGGTGAACAGTCCACTTCTGTCCAACCCCTCCAGACCACTCATGATTTTATAGACCCCTAAAATAATTTCTAGGTCATCTCTTTTTGAAGTCGTAAAGAGTCTTCATGAGCCTTCCTCGTGGAAACATTTTCTATACTGTCTCCCCAAATCTTTTCCAGTCTAATAGACCCCTTTCTGACATCAGTTATCCTCACTGGGGAAAACTGGGATTAGAATCTGGATCTTCTTGTTGTGCGTTTTAATTCTAAGGATGTATTATAGTCCCCTCGAATATCTGCATTTCAACATCTGTGTTCCCAAGAGTGTACTATGTCGGTGACATGAGGGTTAGCTGCCCCTTTCCCTCATTAGGTTATTCTTCATCAGTGTTTTAAGAAACAGAGGAAACTCAAAGGAAGATGAAAGCAAAAGCTTCATTTACATCATGATCACAGATCCTTGAAAATGAGTAGGGGCTGATGATTTTTTTAAAGTGGGATATACTAATGACCTTAGCAGGTTTCATCTCCAAGCCAGTTTTACAAGTAATCCTTTCTGAATGGTTTCAGCAGGACCTGCTAACCAAGCAAACATCTGCAGTGTAGATATGTGATGCACTAGGTAAACTCAGTTTGTTTTCTGAAGTCTAGTTTCAACCATCTGCAACCATTTATCTTGGTTCCATCACTTTGCATGCAAAATATTGTAAAAATGCAAAAGCCTACAACTGGCACAATGCTATTTTCTTGCTGCCAGTACATCCCCAGAATGTGGACTCAATGCCCTGTTTGTTTTGTGGGTTTTTTTTTTTTTCCTATGGGAGACTTCATTCCGTAGCAACCAAAAGACAATTGGATCCTAAACAACATCCTAAATATGAAAAGACTCTGGCTTGTCTACTACTGATGGAATCCCCATCCCCAGCTCCTATGCTACTTGTTAAAACCCTTAAGCTAATAATTCACTCATCCAAACCCTGACCTTGGGCTGACAAATACAAAAAATCCTCCAAACCCGATCAAACACAGTTTAAGAATTGAATTTTGGAGCAATTAAAAAGATAAATAGATAGCTGAATCTTGAAAATAAAGACATAGCCTAAGGTAATGTTCACTATCTAAAACTGATTTGAAACCCTCAAGGTTTACTTGGCAGTCAGTTTTTAGCTTTACTACTAGCACTGGAAGTTAGTCTCACTATTACTTGGCTGAATAAAATGACTTGCATACTGCATTTTAAAATGCAACCCTGGCATTAGAGGACTAATAAAACATGGGGTTGTTTCCATTAATAACCTTCACTGATTAAAGGAGAGAGATAAGGAATAAAGGGATTCAGAAACGGAGGCCGTTGTAAATGGGCCATTCAGACTATCTTTTCTCTACGTCTGAATCTTCTTTGGGAGTATGAAATGTTATTACAGTTTTCAGATTTACAGACAAAACATGAACAAACAATGACCAAAAACGCTGCCTGCAATTCTAATCAGCCACATGCCACTGGGCTTACAAAAGGAATCTCTGACGCTTTTCTCACAGCTGACTTCTTTTCCAGTCTCAGTTGTGTTTGGGAACAATCCACAAATTGGTGATTTAGACCGCTCTGTGAGCCACCTAATCTTGACATTTCTTCTGAATTCTTTTTAGTGCTAGCTGAATAATACTTGCATTGAGTTATAGCAGCCACTTGTAACCCCTTTTCCACTTCACCGGGCATGGAGGTGTTTCAGTTTCCTCAAACATTCTTCAATCTCAGCATAAGAGTGGAAAATGCATTGGCTGTCTCATTTGTTCTAAATGCTCTAAACATTGTGCTAAAATGATTGCCTATTATTAGAAGGTCTGTGAGGTGTAAGTCCCCAAAACACTGTATTCAACTGTCCTTTTGGCTGCTCACAACAGTGTCTACTTCTTCAGAGCCCACCACTCTCAATTATCTCACCAGACTGGCTCTAAGTCACTTAGTTGTTCCCTCCACATTGGCTTGGATTTGTCTGTATATTTTGAAGTACCCTCACCTCACATCATAGCCTTGTGTTTCCAGTGCATCACTTCCCTGACTTGCTCACCAATCCTTGCTGGGATATCTGTACCACATATTCATTTCTGACCCAAAAAGCCTGGGGAAGATTAGGCTGCTCCATGACAATACTGGTGCAAACCTATTTCTGTAGAAATAATAACAGTAATAAAGTAATGTGTACTCTGCAGAGGCTTTGCCAAACATAATGTGACTGGCCATTTATCAGTGATAGAGACTATTTATTTGTGATGCTATCCACAGTCTTTTTTTTTTTTTTTTTTTTTTTTTTTTTTTTTTTTTTTTTTTTTTCCAGAAAGAAAGACACTTCTATCAAAGCTTTTTTTTATTAAAACCCAAATCTCCACAGAGCTCTCCTACTTCCAGACAACATGGGAAATTTTTAGCTAGTCTTAATTTTTCTGTATCTATTTATGTAGACTTTATTTACCTGATAATATTTGTTGCTATGTGTGATGTTTTAGTCCTACTTAGTTCAAATTAAAGCACTTGGGATTCTTGGACTCAATTCCCACCTTTGCCAGAAATTTTGAGTACTGTCAGTTCTTGACCTTGAAACTGGGGTCCAGAAACACTTCCTGTGCCATCTTGTGAGATTGGAGCATAATTTCACATGGCTTTACAACTCCCATATCTCATTATATATGTGTGTGTGGTGCCAAATTTAACAGGATCCCTGTTGTTGGTACTTCCGTGTGCTACTGTAACATGAACAATACTTAAGTAGATAGGACATAGTGTGTCTTCAGCAGAGGGTGAAAGTGAAGATGACTCTTACCTTCCCTTAAGACTGTTCTACTGACTGAGGTTGAGGATTCTCTCAATCTTCTTTCAAAGGTGGCCTAAATTAGGTACAAAAGAGGGCAATGTATTGCACAGTCCCCTGGTAGGATGCTGGCAAGAAGTTTGCCATCCCATCTTAGTTTATAGTATTTATTTCACTGCAAAGTAGTTTCATGGCAAGTAGTTTCTTACTGTCAAATGCACTTTCCATTCATTTGATAAATTAGTATAAGCTTTGACAAGCCCTTCAAATTTGGTTTCCCCTTTCCTCGCCCCAGTGAGTTACAAAAATGGCTTGATGGATATTTTGGAAGTTGACAGGCCAGTAGATCTTTCTAAACTACAACACATACTAGGTTTAGATGCATCACAGAAGCCAAGAGGGAGAAAAGGGAATAACGTGAAATTGTATTCAAGGATGGTTTGTTCTACAGCAACAAGCCATGAGCTTTTGCATATTATCTTTGAAGAGATGGGAAATCTGGGTTTAAAAACACAATTCTGATAACATCAGTGGAGCTCTGCTGAAATGTAACTTGTTTGGACTTTTTGTCTGTTTTTGATTTATGACAATGTTTCGTTTTATACATATTTTTTTTATATATTTAAAGCAGAGAGATTCTTATTCATTGCTTTTTAACTATTTCCCTGTTGCCTTGAAATTTTTTCCAGTAGTGTGTGCTCACTAACCCTGACTATTTAGAAATTGTGAGATTAGACTGTATTCTCAATTTTCTTATCTCTGTCCCCTTTTGGTTGTTTTTTCTTTGGCTTTCTTTTTCAAGTGTATAATTTATTTGGTTCATTTTTCATCACACCAGAGCACATGATCTTCTTATGAATCTGCGCTTTGATGTCATAAAAATTGCATTTTCCTCTTAAAAAAAGATTTTCTTAAACTTACCATTTACATTTGACATGAGTTTAATACAGTAGACATCATTTTTATTAATATAATGGATGCAATGTATAATAAAAAATGCAGTGAGGTTAATGCCTAGAAAAGAATTTTATGAGATAAGACATTCGAAATGTCATTTTTAAGAGTATCTATTTATTTCCTTATTAGTGATTCTAATAACAGTTTGGCCCAACTGACAAGCTTGAGTGGACTCCTCAATTTAAACCTTAGTCCTAATATTTTGTGGTCTTCTTTCAGCTTCAGCTACCTTCCTGCTGAAGGTGGTGCTTGAATGTGTTCTGATTGTGCTAGACTCCAGAAATGGGGTTTTTAGTAAGACAATGAATCAGGTAAGGGCAAAAGGAAATCCTCAGCACTTACTGGGCATTTCACCTGAGCAGAATCTGAGTAGGAACATCAGGGTATGCCCCATGATTCAGATTAATAATGTTAATAAATGTTTTAGAGGAAATCAGCCTCTGCTTTATGGCTACTCACAGTCTAGGACATAAAGCCCTGCTGTTTTGAGTATGGAATATTGGTCAGGACATCAGTGTGGTCCCTTGTGCTTTGTGAAGAGTGTGGTGTGATCTGTAGCATCCATCTGGATGATCAAGAGAAATACAGATTGGACAAATATTTAATTTGTCATTTGAAGGGCGTAATTTCCAGTCTCACCCTCACGTACTATAATGCTGCACCAGATATGGGTATCTATGTACATTTTACTGTGAGATGTGCTGGTTTAAGCCCTGCCAGGACCGGAGAACATGTTGCTGTTGTCCCTCCTGCACCCTCGGACACAAGTAGGGCACAAACCCTGGGGTTGAAATAAGAAGAAATTTAATACAACAGTGTAATAAACAATCTGAACAACAACAGTAGCAATGATAACAACAATAAACAGTAATAACAGTAAACAAGACAAAAGATATACAGAGAGATACCACAGTGAACACAACCAGCCTGCCACACGTGCTTCCCGCAACAAAAGCCACACAGGAAAGCTTCCCGCGCTGCCGCACCGGACCTGACCTCAGCACGGTATGAATAACCCGGCTGGAGATCCCTTCCCATGGCTGGGGAAACTTAACCCTATCCTAGCTGAACCAAGACAGATGTGACATATGTTACTTCTTGACCCACGGCAAGATATTAAATAGAAGCAATGTGAGCAGTGTTGAATTATTCTTACTGTAATTTTTAGCCCTACACATACAGTCTGATGGAGTTCAATTTAAAGGGGAGTAAGGGCTTACCAGTCAGCAATATCAAAACTTTTCTTCCAGATTTTCTTTCTTAGGTATTTTTAAAAAATTACTAATGTGTGAAAAAGTGAATATGAAACATTACTTAGGTAAAAGGAGAAACTTTTCCTAAAGTTAGTGTACTAGAATATCAGCAGATGGAGAACAACCCAGTCACTGATACATGCCTGCTGAGAATCCAACCCGTTTTGTCCTTTGCTACTCTTTTGCTTTATAAATCTAAATTGAGGCTTTTCTTGTTTTTGTTTTCTTGAGTTTCATTTGTTACCTTGGCACTGCAGATGATACGACTGTACATCTTTCATAAAGTGCCTTGAGATGTCTCTGCCTGATAAGGTGCTAATTAAATGGAAGTTGCTGTCAAAGTGGGAGAGAGAGTAAGAGTTCAGGGCTACTTAGTTTATACACTAGTTCAATTGATGACTTTAGTGAAATTAAACAGGAAATCTTCAGACACTTATGAAATCACCAAACTTATGCTAACTCAGACAGTTCTCAGAACTTTATTGATTCAGTTTGGATGCATACTCAACTGCCAGGGATGGATCTTAGGGAAGATCTCTTGAGTGTATAAAAAAAAAAAAAGAAAAAAAAAAAAAAGAGGTGCCAAGGTCTTGGGGATATAGCTAGTTCTTCCTGCCTTCAACACAGTGACAAATTTCACTGAAATTGTTGTCATCTTATATAAGTCTTCTCTTTTGCAGATGCATTGCATGTTTTACATTGCTGTTAGGACTCTTCATAATAAAAATGGTTTTGTGATCGGCTGTTACTGAGATCCAACTGGAATTCTAAGGTTCAAGGAAGGAAGGTACTCAGTCAACAAATTTATTTATTCATGTCTCTAATCTCCTAACAGTTCCTGGAATCATATTTCACGTTGCCTGTACATCTTAATTTACATAACAATTTAAGGTCACTTGGAATGCATCACTAAATGTCATGCTCCTCAAGTTGTAATTACAATCAAAAAAGTGTTATTTGTTCTGAAAGCTGTAAAGAGGAGATACAGCCACTCATATTTACCTAGTGTGTTGTAAACAAAGCTTTACCCTTGGGATAGTCAACATGTCTTTAGATCAAGATGAAGATCACAACTTACTAGGTAGTAAGAGGATCAGGTAAACACCTTAAACTGAAGGCTTTATATGAAAGCCTTACGTGATTTTTTTAAAAATAGTGTGTTTGTTAAGATTTGGTGTATGGCTTAATGCAAAAGCAGGTAGAGTAAGAAGACTAACTGTAAATTGCTTGAGGGACATGAATTTAAAAGCAAGGAAAAAAATGGTAAGCAGATTACATCATCTTTGATTTGAATTTGCTTTGAACTTTGGAAGGATTTTGTAAGTTGCTGAATTAGTTTTTGCCATGTTACATATAAAAAAATCCAACAATTTAGTATTTGATTCTGTATCTCAGTAATACTGGGAATGCTAATTCTGTAACAACCCAAAATTTGGCTGAACAGCTCTGACACATCAAGAAGACTGAAAAAGGTGATGCAGCCCATATCTGTGCTTAGATCTGAAGCTGGAACTAGGAGACACAGAGAGACAATCAGAAGTCAGAGACACTAACCAGAACAGAAATGAAGGGTTGGGACAGGAGTCTGAACAATCACAGATCTCTGAGCCTCTCCTGGAATGAAAGATATTTCAAAAAAGATGCTTTCTCCAGTCCATCTTGCTTCTGCCCCTTGGTAATGCACTGCAGAGGTGGTAGTATCTGTGGCCTCAATGGCTAGACAAAGGTGACTTTGCTTGATGTGACCTCTTAGCTGAAGAGACTGGATTGACCATTTGTAAGTATATCTTCAGTGATGTTGGACGAGAAAGGCCTCTTCCCTTTCTATGTATCATCTAAGAACTAAGGAGTTTTATTCTGGCATGTTAGAAAGACCACTGTAACTGATAGGTTGAAATGACACAGTTACAGCATGTCATGTTGAAATCCAAGAACAAAAATCAAATGGAAATTTGGGAGTTCACGTTGTATCTGCCACTGTTATCAGAATTTGGGTCTTGCTTTAGTATTTCCCCTGCTCCCTACGGGACCTGCACCTTTCCATCATCTTTTCTTAGTGATGGATATTGTGTTTGCAAAAAGAAAAAAACCCCCACATTATAGTGACATAAAGAGTCTCAGTATAGTTTTTTCCTCAGCACTGTTTTCAGGACCTGAAATCTTGTGGATACAGGGGCCCAGAGCTGTTACATGAGGACAGGATCGATTCAGTCAATCAGAGGGAAAACCTACTGTCAGACTCTCAGACCTTTAACCTGCTCCTCAGAATTATTAGAACTCCCAAATCTCTTTGCAAGCCTTTTCTATTAGACAGATATTCCCATGTTTTGATTTTTTTTCTCCAGAAGTAATTTTTTTTTATAATTACCTTCATTGAACTGCACTTACCATCTGTGAAGTGAGAGGCACTTAAATGATTTATTAGCCTGAGTTCCTAAAATGTGCTGAACAGCATGGGATTGATCTGGCTAGTGACAAATACAGGATACATGACAAGGGATAGGTGGCCAGTGTTTGATGGAGCATCGTGTTGCTCTGGAGGGGGCTTGCTCCACAGGAGGATGTTGGCTCTCTTCCAGTTGTACAGTAGATCAATAAAAGGCAGGTGTGCCTTGGCTCAGAAATACAAAGAAATATCTTGAAGCACAGTTCTCCTCTTGAAAACATCATGGGGCACTGTACCTCTTCTTTCTGAAATAACTCCACATAAGAGGCTCTAAAAAGCTTTTTGGCAGCAAAGAAAACCTTTCTAGAGCCCAGAAGTTGATAGAGACTCTTTCTTGTCTGTGCAGTGATTGAAATCCTGAAGGCTGATTTTGGTCCATATCCATGATATGTAAGTTGTTTTCCACCGACTTTCCTCAGCCCTGTACAACATGGTTAATGTTCAGTGAAGTTCAGCAGAAGTAGCACAGTATGGAGCAGAAAGCTGAGCTGTGTGGATCTATCTATGAACATAATTAGAAGGCAGGGAAAGGCTGTAGGTATAAGCATGACTTAAAGAGGGAATAATGGTTCCCAGCTAAGCAGGAGATGGGAATGAGTATCTACCTTTCATGCAAGCAAAATCCTGTCTGTGGTAATAGGCAGGGGCTCCTGACTCACATCTCCAGCTGCATTCTCATCTGAGCAGAGGCTGTGAGACCCTGCTACTCACAGAGCAGTGTTTCAATTCCCCATGTAACAGATACAACTTCTGCTGACCTCAGAACCCAGCAGGAGCTGAGATGAAGCAGCTCCAGCCCTTCGCAGCAATGAGATGCCACCAAGCAGCTGATCTCGCAGATGCAAGTGACTGCAGGTGAGCCAGAGCCTGCTCCATGCAGATTGCCTGGAGGATCTTCACAGGAACATTGGCAAGGAAGAGGAGGCTGCAGAGCTGACTTCAGTGGCGCGCTCCTGCTGGGGGTTAAGCATCTGCCTTCTCCCTTCTCTCAGCACTAACTGAGAGAAGAGAAAAAATCCCAGTACAGACAAAGTGTTAATCCTTTTCTTCATCCCCGGGTTTAATGTATGCAGAGAAACACAGGGCTGAGCTTAGAAAGAATAACAAAAGGGATGTGCATGTGTTGGTTTAGTCCAAGCCGTGGGATAGCTTGGACCAACGCTGTGATTTAACAAACCGGGTTACAGATCTGGCTGGATGTTGCAATAGTAAATAGCAACTGTGCTGTCGCTGGCAGTGAAGATGATGTGTGGGGCTCTCTGAGGATGGTTTACAGTAACAGACAATTCGGTGGCTGAAACGATGTAAGTTGACAGGGATCAGCAACAAACCCACCCCAACTTTTCTGTGCCCCCAGCACTCCCCTGTAGCCTTGGGCAATACAGACCAGATGCCTGGTGTCCTGTCTGGCAGGGGAGGCGCTGGCATAGGGGGGGCACAGAGCAAAACCGAGATGTTGGAGGGCTGCATGCAAAGGATGGGGTTGGTAGGAAGTTCTCCCTGTGCCTTGGTCTCAACTTTTACATTTGCAAGTTGGTTCATGGCCTGGAGGTGAATAGGAGGAAAGTCCGGCCACGGGGAAGTTATGCAGTGTGTAGGGTCTGATCTGAGCTCCTGAAATTGGTGGGATTCAGCTGTCATTCAAAGATGCACTATGTTTGTACTCTATACTTAGATGACCTTGAACTAAATTTTGGAATTTGAATGTTTATGTCTACCTAGATAGAGGGTGTTCCTCTGTCTTCTAGTTGTCTTTAGCAGCTCAGTTGTACCCCTTTTATTTGAATCAATATCCACTTCACTTGCCAGACCACAGGTGTTGATGAATTTGTTCCTCCACTTTTTCCATAGTTATCTCTCCTAAAATAAAGGTTTTCTTGTCTCACACTACCTGCAGTGTAGCTGTTTCTCCTCTATCTACTATTTTTCTATCCCATGCCCAGTTTTCAAGGCACCCACAATGAGGCATCAGTGAAATTGAATCAGACGTACAATCTGAACTACCCTGAACTTGAAGTTAGTTCAAACTCAGTGCCGTGTTTATGAGGGATGGGGGAGGTTAGGCTTGGGTTACCTTTAGGAAGCACAAAAAGAATACTGGAAGAGAAACACCTCAGGTAACGTTCCTCTTTACTGACTGATTCATCCACATGCCCTAAAGAGCAGCATGTGGCCAAATGGAGTTGGTGAGAAGCAGAGACAGATGGCAACATGTGATCTGGAAGGAACGCAGGGTTTTACATCCAGTCAGGGGTGCAAAACCAGAGCCCTGAACACTCACAATTCTTTTGGTGTAGTTGACATCATCTGATTCATTACCCGAATGTCAAGATTTAAGCTGGTGTCTATTCCAAGGATTAATTTTGATTTGTCTTCATTTTGACTCTGGCCTTCTTCCATAAAATGCTATCCTTTCTGACCTCCCAAGTGAATGAGTAGATCCATTCATGGTGGACAAACAGCCCAGAGTAGCCAAGTGGTGAAGAGGACATATCTTTGCAGGTGGCAGCCCAAGGCATAGGACAGCAACATTATGCTGCATTGAAAACTTCAAAGGGTCTTTCAGCCAAAACTCAGATCTTGTCCCTTTCAATTACACAGATGCTCCCCTGGCTCCTTCTGGGCCTACAGCCTGGGCTGCAGAAGTCAATATGCCAGCATAGATGTTTTTGCTGGAGAAATTGTTATGGAGCAATGGTTTCCTGGGTGACATAATAGATACCCATTCCTGGAAGAGTGATGGGCACACCACTCGCTGCCACTGGGCCCTTCCTTCCACTGAGCTGTGTCAGCATCACACTCAGGTGAGAAGTGCAGGAGGCTTAACAAACCCTTCCCCTGTGAGCGCCCGAGCTGGGCAGGGCTGACACGGCAGGCTGGAGCCAGGGCCCGCGCTGGCGGAAGGGTGAGCAGTGAGGCAGGACAGCTGCCAGCTTTGTTCAGAGTTCACTCGTGCTGCTTTCTGTCCTCAGATTCAGACGGCTTGGGAGTTCAAGGGAGAAAAAAAAATAAACAAACAAGTGAGAAAGGGCTACAGAAAGAGAGCAAAATATTTTTAAAGCTCTGCAACACATGAGCAATGAATCTACAGGGCACAGTCGAGTTTAAACTGGCTTTGGGAAACTGAGGATAGCTCACTTAATAATTAAAGGAATGATACGCTTTCCTACTCACTGCACTAAAGATGAGTGAGGTTTTGTCTCTGCACTGCTAACAGTGCCAGTGACATGTTCATAATGCTGTAACACATTTCTCTGCGCATACAGCAGAGAAGGCGGCTTGTGGCAGTGGGCCAGAATCACTTAGATCATTCTACCAGGGGCACACCAGAGACCAGGGGACCCTACCGAGGAGCCTCTTTTTCCAGTCCATAGCACCTCATGTTGTGACATTCCTCGCACTGTTGTCCCCCTGCATTACTTTTGATGACACAAAAAATGGTTGTTGTCTTTAGATACAAAAATGAGTTTAACTCCATCCAGGGTCAAACTGCTGTCAGTGTACTCAGATGCATGTTTCAACTTGGCTTTGTCACCCTGTGAGTTGGAAAATTGCAGCTCTGGGTGAGGTGAAATCAGGGTTATAAACTTTCTTTGTGAGCAATTGAGTATGAAACAAAATCTGATTTGCTCAGATACAGGTAATGTTGGGCTTTTTTTTTTCCTCCTCTTTAACGTGCAATCTTGCTTTTCCATGTTGGTTTTAAATAATTCAGTTTTGCGAAGCAGGAGGGCTTGAGAAATTTCAGAAATAATGCATGCAAAAGGCTGGCTTTTATACTCCTGATGTCTATGGGATTCTGCAGCATCCTGGCGTGATGTGTGGGTGTGTGTGTACATGTGCTTTTTTTGTACTCACATGCATACTCACACACCCGCTCTCTCTGTATGAATTGATTATGTTACCCAAATACCTCCTAGGGATCTCTCTCTTTCTGTGTCTCGGGTACAATTTGTTCTTGAAATTACTCTAGGAATTGTACAATCCTATGTTAAACACCCCCACACTGATACAGATACAGATTGAAAGCTGAGAGGCATTAAAATGAAGTGGTGTTTAAGTAATTGCTTTTCTGCTCTCAGAATATTTTCTCCTGATAATTCAATTCTCAGGAGTGATGTAGGTCCTGTCTTGGACTGTGAGGAAGAACTAAATGACCCCATGAGAGGTCCCTTAAAGACTGTGAATCTGTAATTTTAAACACAGAAAAAATGGAGGTGTCCCAACAGAGGACAGGTTATCAGACCTCAGTTCCACACCTCTGAGACACAGGCCAGTCTCTGCTCACAGCGCAGGTGCCACGGCTGGTTATCTTAGCGGTTAATGCAGTTTGCAACATCTCATCCCAGAGGAACCAAACAGGGACAGCATGGCTCCAAATGATGGGACTGCTGGACAGAAGGGGATACAGAAACAAGGAAACAAAGTGGAGAAGCTCCTCAGAAGGTAGAAGTTTTTCTTGTCAGCATGAGGAGAGGTGTAAAGACAAGCCTGTGCAGAGGTGTGAACTTGTAGACTCTCAGTTCCTTATGTCAGTCACCATTTCAAGTATTGCTGCCTCATCTCCTGGGGCAAGACACCTGCTGACTGATCAGAACTTACAGTAATATATTGCTCACCTTGGTATATTAACCTAGAGTATTATTTCTATTTTATGGAATTAATGTATTTCCAAAACTGTCACTCTCTTCTCCAGCTCAAACCACTATTGCATTTAGCCTTTGTTCTCCTGATACTGTAGAACGTGTGTTGTATTCAACAGTGATAAACTGTGCATGCTGGATGTGACTCAAATGGTAGCTAAAGGTGGCAGCATCTCACAAAGGAGTTACTGAGTGCACCCAAGCAGAAACTCTGGTTTTGTGCCTTAACACTTCTGCCAGAACACTGCTGATGCATCTAGCATGGAATAAATATTAGCCATTGGGCATTTTTCCCAGAATGTCTTCTTTTGTACATAGTGGAAATCACCCCATATTTATCTGATTTGTGCATAAATGCAGTGGGTGGTATGTGGGGAGAATCTCACAGGTCATATTCTGTCCTTCAAGTTTCCAAAATACGCATTTAACTGATGTCCTCACCTAATGAAGACATTCCAGCTTTCCCATTTATTAGATTTCTGGCATTATGTGTCATTGTTTTGGTTCTCATAGTTTTGTACTTTACACAAATGGAACCTACTCTGTTTTCTGTCCTTCTGTCTGACTTGTTCTATTCCCTGCTGTTTCCTCTAAGTGAGGATACATGATTTCCATGACTTTGTCCTTAAAGAAGCATCAGTCAAAGCTGTTTGTCCCTCTGCACTTGTTGTCTTTCCTCTGCTCTCCAGTTTAAAAGCCTGATCACAACCTTGTGCCCATAAGACTATTGTGCAATGAGTCAGAGACATCTGTCCCTCTGGCATGGGCCTTCTCCCTTCCAGAAGTGCCCCAGTTCCTGATGAATCTTCTCTTTCAACCACCTTCTCGGCCAGGTATTAAATCTTCGCTTTTCTGCCTCTCTTTCCAGTCCTGCATGGGGTTACTGGGAGTGTTTTCAGAGAATATTCATTGTCTGCAGTTTCCTTCCCCAGAGCCTAAATTTTGCTTCCAGAATCTCTTTCCTGCCCTTCTGTATATAATTTGTGCCAAAATGGACTAGGCTTTTCCCCAATAACTTCTGAAAGCCAATTCAGACTCCTGTGAGATCTGCTGCCTTAGTCTTGGCAGTCAAGTCACCATGTAATCCTCTCTGGGGTCACAGCCCCACCTGCCTATTTGTTGATGGCAGGAATCAGCTTTAAGCCTGAATTACACTTTTACAAAGGTTCCTTACTATTGGCAGGAGACGTCTGAGTCTGCAAAGAGGCCAGGTTTCAGATGTGTGCTTTTGCTTGGCGTTCCGTATTGTGCTGGCTCTTGTGTCTCCCCATCAAGTTGTTGCCAATAGCGCACAGCCATGGGCCCTTGCTCAATGTTCTGCATTTTAGTCTCAAGCCTGGATAGCCCAATGCCTAAGTCCCTTTCTTGAGTGCTGGCCTGACCGATTTGGAATCAGAATCAAGATTTGGAAAGATTTCCTTATTCCTTTTGGCAGAAGGCTTTGGATTTAACAGGCCATCTACTGTGTATTCTGACTTCTAGATGTCTGACCACACTCCTGGAGCAGTAGCTCTTACTAGGCTGCTCTACAAGTAGAAATCTCCAGATGCACACTAAGATCGCATGGACAGACTCCATCTTGCATGCTCTTGAGAGGTGTCACAACTTCACATCATCAGCTCTGCGTGCCTGACGTCTGACATCTCCTGTGTAGAATGATCTGCAGCTGAGCTGTGAACTCAGCGTGTGGGTGTATCCAAGGCAGCTTGTGCATTCTGATACTGGTTTGCTACATGGTTCCGGTGTCCAGCATGTGTGTTGTAAGCTGGCTGTAGTACATGGGCTTTACCTGTTTTAGAACTTCTGACAGTATCCCATTGGGATGTGTGGGCTGTTAGTTTTTATAACGAGCTGATCTGTAATTAGACATATCTAAATCAGAAGATCCTCCTAATCTAGACTCCAATGTGGAATTTACAGTCTTCTCTAGTTTGCAGTCACTTCAAGGCCTGCAAGATCCTCTATTTGCTGTGACAAATCTATGTCAGTGTGCAGTTGCAGATTTTAACATTTTTTTCTTCCTTTAGCTGTATTCTGTTCCCTTCCTCCAAGCAGCAGACTATGTATGAAGTACCGAGTACAGTCCTACCAGCTATGAAGACTCATTTGAATTCAGCACACCCCATTGTCCTGCTGAGCGTTCTATCAATGTGCCAGCTTCGCTGTATTAACCCAGGAGCAAGGGAAACTGCAAGTCAGTCAATCCTTGGGCTACAACAGGTTTATTTTATTTAATGAAGTTTGAGTCATTTTATGGCAGAACTGGGCTGCAATTCCAGCTGAGCCCCTTTGAGCCTGCACATTCCTCTCTGCTGCACACCTCTGGGGTGTGCAGCCAAAAATGTAAATTAATGAAGACAAAGAGGATAGATGTTCCTGACACAGTTATTCTTCTCTCTTGTTAGGGTGCTGATGCTCAGGCAATGCTGGGAGAAGCTGCAATATTATCACTTAACTCATCACAGTAATTTTAGTCTTCTTGTGGATATCTGTGGCAAGTAGCTGTTGACCATGTTAACATATCTAGAATTTCTGTCTCTCAGCAAGATCACCCTTTCTTGCAGTACTTTGGTATGCAATATTGTAAATTATTATCTCAGATTTTTTTTTCTTCTTCTTCTAGACATATCTAAAACATCAAAGGTATTTTGCTGGAAAAATAAGGCAAGAAACAATGTGTCAAAATTGGAGAGGTGCACAACTGGCATATGCCTGTGATGACTATGGCCCAAGCATATTTCTTTTCTAACTTTGCCATCCTTCTCTGCCTCATGTAATCATAAATAAGTGCTTTGCAATCTGTGGAATGTGTTTTTTTCACATGACCACCATCTGGGCTGCTATTTCTCTGGCCTTTTGTACCTCTCTTTGTTGTTTGGGTTACTGATAGTTGTCTGTCTGGTAGTGTTTGGTTTTAGCTTTCTCCCTTGATTCCTCAACACGTTGCACCTAGAAACTTTCCCTAATTTTATCTTCGAGGTTTACACTTCTTTTAGACCTAACAAATGTATCTGAATTCTACAGCTTATTCCTGTCAGTACATTGCCTTTTTTCTTTTAACAAGTTAGTGTTTGTCTACAGGAGGAGATATCAGTCAGGAATAAGTCTGGATTATCACTCTATGAAAGCTCACATTTAGGGCCCACTGCCCTTTGGAAATGGATGCAGACTATTTGCACTGTTATTCCATAATCCGTCTCTTGTCAGGGAGCCTTCAGGTATCCTTTAATTTTTCTCCTTCCTATTTGAACTCAGTCTCCTGTGTTGAACAAGCCTTAATTCCAGCCTTCATCCAACCTTCTTGCTCTTTTAGCTGAAATTTCTTCCTGGTTAAATGGCACCAGAGGTATGCTGGAAATAATCCTGTCAGGCTGGTTGTGTGTTAAGTGCTTGCTGAAGTTGATGGAAACCACTCCAATGACTCCAAGGAGTATTGGCCCAGTCCCTGAGAACACTACCAAACAATGAGATGTATTCCAGACTGCTACTTCCTTAACCCTTATTGTATTCCTCATGTCTGTCTATTATCAGAATATCTTTCTTATTTCTGAGCAGTGGGTTCCTTCTCTGGCTTTTATGATTCTGAGATGAGAACAGGTAATATTGAACACTGAGTCACTCTCTCATGCCTAATCTACAACATTTCTTCCCCCTAGCTGAGGACAGTGAGTTCTGAGGCTTCCTACAGGCCTTGGTTTGGTGTGTCAGTGTGATGTGCTGCTCCACTTGGCTTGCTCTGCTCATGGGTAATTTGATAAGTGTTAATCATAGCCTGCAAGGAATGCCAATCCTGTCGTTCATGCCATTCCAGTTCATGTCTTCATTTCATCTGGAAAAGCCATTGTGTCATCTACTAGTGGATTTTCTAGCCTTCCCTGCTTAAAATAGGCACTTGTCTCTTCAACAATTTTGTGTAGGTGAAACACATCGTATGAGGTTCTAAATTAAATGTTTTGTTTTCTTTATTAAATCTTAGGCGATGTTCTCTTCATTCCATGATCTGTGTATCATGGGCTGTTGTTGGTCTGTGGAGGGTGGAACCCTGCCCATGAATTAAAGTTGACTGACAGAACTCAGAGTGGTCTGAGGGGTGCTAGGTGAGGGTGAAAGAGAGAAAAGAAAGTAGCTAGAAGCACAGGGAAATCAGAAATGGCAAGGAAGCATCTGTAAACCCTCATTTCATTCCAGCAGTGAAAATCTGCTTATCTCAGACCCCCACCCATGTCAAAATGCTTGCATTAATATTCCTTACAAGGAAAACTGAAGTTGTAAGATTACATGATCACAGTAACAGCCAGTTTGGCAACATCCTGGCCACTGGTCTCCAGATCTTTCCTCTTTTCCTGTGAGTTTTTGTACCTTTGTACTCCCACTCTTATACCAAATCTTCCCATTCCCCTTTGCCTTCTGCTTTTCATCTACTATATGTGCCCCCATAGACCGTCTCATCTCTAGGAACTTTTCTTGCCCTTTAATTTATTCTTCACAAAGGAGAGGGACTCACCAGCACTGAAGTGCACCAGGCAGGCTAGCACCAGTTCAAGCTCTTCCACGGCACTTATAACTTGTTCAACTTTTTCTAGTCCAGGTTGTTGCTTTTAGGCAAGGATATGATTATCGTGAACCTGGAGAGGTGAAGTCTTCCTGCACATGACTGAAAGGTAGTACATGAAGATCTTGTGCTAGACTTGCCCCCCTGGAGTACATGGGGCTTCTATCTCTTCAGGTAGTGAAGGTAGTCTTCAGGTCTGAAGTGGACCTTAAAAAGCATTTTCTGGTCAACTCAGTAAGACCAGAATTGAGCTTTGTTTATGTTATGTTATGCTACGTTATACTTGTGACCCTACTGAAAGGATCGGGAGGGTCTGTCTGCAGTGTAGCTTTTACCCTTCTCCATGGATGTCCGATATGCACAGTTACTTGGGGGCAGTGATGGCTAAGCAGAAAGACTCAAAACTACTGCTTCTCATCAGAACTTGAGCCTCCATCTCAAAGGAAGCTGTGGGGAAAAGAGAAAATCTCTTGCTACAGGAACGATTGTCAGAAGGTGCCTAACAAATGATGTTCACTTCCAGCATTTGTTACTGTGCAGTGACTCAGTGACCTTCACATCCTCGGTAGGGTTACTTTGATTTGAGTGTGTGTGGGGCTCATCCAGACTCAAATGGAAAGCCAGGCTTAAGAGGTGTCATGTGTCTGTCCCCTCCTGGCAGTGTACTAGAGCTCCTGAGTTTTCAGACTGGAGTTGGAAAGATGTACCAGTAAGTAGCCTTGGGTGGCGCTGGTTTAATATCCCATTGAACAGCAGGTCTGTTTAGTTGCTTACAGACACCTGGACTCTGTAGAAAACAGATTCAAACGCATGTTTGCTCAGTTCTCCCTCTTTTACCTTTCCACACTAACATTCATCAGGGTTTTAAAAATTCATTAAAACTTTTGTGCATCAATTAGTAAGAGCAACAGACTGCTTTCACAAGTAGAGAGGCAGAAAACATGGGAAAGACCAAGGTCAAAAGCATGAGGCTTTTGGGTGCTTCTCTCTTGTTACGGTACAAAGTGCAGCACAGCCGGAAAAGCCTCTGGGAGGTAAATCATCATCTGGCTTAAATAAACAGGGCTCCAGTAACATCAGCGGGAAGACACCAGTTCAGTCCGGCTGGGAAGCTGGTCATAGCCCTGGGACTCTGTGCATAACCTCAGAGGCTCTCTGCACAGCACCAGAAATTTTCTTTTCAAACTCTTTGCAGGAACACAAAATGCAAATACGTTCAGAGACATGCTGCACTAGAGCAGGAGAGAGCCTGGCTCACCGCATCCAGAGGTTTGATTGTGGTCTCTGGGCCCTTGTGGAAGAAATGAATAAAAAAGGGTGAAAGCCCCGGCTGTGGGGAGGGCTGGCGCCTGGAGTGAGGGCCAGTGGCCCGGTGAGTGATGGTGCCGGGGCTGGGGGCCGGGGCC
>NW_020799112.1:12125622-12176130 GCF_003259725.1 Athene cunicularia
GGTGCCCGCCCCGCGGCAGCGAGGTCTGGGCGGGCTGGCGGGGAGCGCGGCTGTTGGTAACACTAGAGGTCACTCTGTGCCCAAGGATGGAGACCGGCGTTTGGGGGCCTTGGGAAGGTCAGCGGCTGCTAATCCGTATAAATTGCTGAACTACAAGCAAAATTTGTACCTAATTACGGACCGCTTTGATGCGGCATTGCTTCTGTCCTAACTTCAGAGTGCCAATTTCCTACAGGGAAAAACCCCCACCCTTAAGTGTCTGTTCCTAAGAGCATCCGGAACTAGGCTGGTGTTTTAGGCCCAGCCTGGGGACCTTTTTGCTGGTCTGGGCAGTGTTCCCCACAGCATCTTTCGGAGTGGGATCTACCTGCCTCCCCGATCTCCTCGGCACAACTGTCAGCTGTCTTATCAGCATGGTCAGGAATTCATTTAGCTGATACTGCCTGGCAAGCCTAGGGGTAAAGATGGATTTAACACAGTCACTAGACATCTGCGTGCTAAACTCACTGGCTGTGGAACCTATATCGAAAGGATTTAATTTTATTCCCTAATAATCCCTTTTCTCTGAAACAGGTCAGACTAGAGCGGCTGCTGCTACTGCTGCAGCTTTCAGCCTCACTGGGAGTGGTGTTATTAGTTTCAGGGCTGGTCAGTCATGCAGGACATCTGTCTCATCTTGGTGAAAAGTTTTCCTTTTAATATTATTTTATTGAACTTTTTTACTCAGGCCACTCAAAAAAAAAAAAAAAAACAGTTCCCTGAAAAACCTCTGTAGAAATTATTCTGAGTGAAAGATTTCAATGATCTTTTCTCCTACATCTGAAGAGACAGATAATTTTGTGTCAGCTGAACCTACTTCGAAGTTGGTTGCATAGTTGGCGATTAATTCTGATTGAAAAACAAAGATTAGTAAAAGTAGTTTAAAAAATAATTTAAACATTTTCCATTGCAAAATAGGCCTCATTTGAAGAATAATGTGTTCTCACTCTTCCCCCAGTCTCCCAAAGGATCAAAGGTGAAACACCTGATATGAGACTGAACAAAACACTTTAGTTGACCTAAATCATTTTTGTTAAGTTTATGTTTCAACTTGGGCCATAAAAGGTAAAGCCAGCTATTTGCACAGCTTTACTTGTAAGCCTTCTCTTAGCTCCTGTGGAGGCCAGGTGTCTGCTGGTAGGGGAGGCAACATGCCCCACGTCCCTTTTTCTCCATGGAACATACCATTAATGACCCAGTTTTGCCGGAGGTTTCTAATGCTCTCACAAGGGTCTCGTGGCATGAGGAGGATTTGCACTTCCCCCATTAGGGCAGGTACCTGGTTGTGGCTGGATTCCATGGTAGTGCAAACATCTCACAAATCTAGTCAGAAATAATTGGGATAACAGGGACTCCTTAGTCTTCGTTCACCGGAGGGTCACAGGACATCAGATTTGACTTTGCTATTGAAGTCAGCTAATGTACTGGAAATGCCTTAATTTTCTCCCTCTGGAGGCATGGGTTCAAATCTGCCATAAATTACAAGTGACACAGGTTCAGTAGTCTTAATTAAATCCCACGAGGTTATTTTTGTGTGTCAACACTCCCCTTCTCCTCCCCTCTGCACCATTTGGAGCAGCTGAAGGGCAAGGAGGGCTCCAGCACTGTAGGTGGAAGTTCTCAGTGTAGCAGTGAGTTAGCTCAGGGCTGGGTTTATGCCCAGACTCTTATCTGGCCTGGTATCAGTATTCCATTGAACTTGTAGTGTATATTCTTCGTACATTTAAAGCATTCAATTCTGTGCAAGATCGTTATTCCTAGTAGGGAGATAACTGGCTATAGAGGATTTCTGTTATCTACAGCATCTCTCCAGGCTGGAATTCATTGATTTCCGATCTATTCTCTAAAGGTGCAGAATAGGCGTGATCAATGCTACAGTGCTGATGTGAATAAAGCGTGCCCCCTAATCTGCATTATCAACGGGCCCACTTCGTGATATCCTGAGCTGACCTGGTCATGACTGTCTCTTACACAGATAAATACACTGACTGTTGCTAACATGGCTTGAAAGCCTTTAAAATAGGAACAAATCAGATTCAGTGCAGCTTTTCCAGGGAGTGTCTAGGCTGATTCAAAACTTCTTTTAAGTTAATGCTTTTGTAAAGGCACTGTATGTTGCTAGCATTTCTCTTAGGTTGGATTTAAATTAAAAGCTTTAATTGGTCTTCTGGTTTTCATAGCAGGATGTTTAAAAAAGAAAAAAAAGAAGACTAGGGAAATAAAAACCCGAGCCCCAAAACATGTCTCTTGGAGAACTGTTTAGAGAGCGGGTTTTTATTTAATAAACAGTGATCAATTGAATTGATTAACCATGAACACATTACAGCAGAGTTTGTTGTTGCTGCTGCTGATAATTGCAGTTCATGTGCATGAGAATATTAAATGGCTGTTTGCAGGATCATTTTCACGCTCTTTTCATTTAACAGAATGGAGAAAACAACAACTGTTGACAGTGATTTTGGTTAGGACTCAAGCGTTGCAGACTGTGCCCTCAGGATGCCTGTGCAATAACTCTATCAATTGTGGCCATTTACTCTGCACTTCCAGACATTTCTGCAAACCTTGCAGCTGCTTTTTTACTAATTCGCTTGGTAATTAGATCTTATCATGCTGGCTCCATGGCTTTACATAAACTGTATGCATTTGGAGCTGCCATGTAAGACATTTTAGAGCTGCCTGTGTTGGTTTCCGCTGCTCTGCAAAGACCAAGGTGCTCTCAAAAAGTAGTGGAAATGGGGAAGCAGTTGTAACAAATTAGTTCCTGCTGATTTAAGGTTTCCATAGAAGAAAGGTGTTCCTTCACTTAAATTAACCCCTGGAAGCCCAGCAGCAGTGAGGGGTTTCATCCTGCTGAATGCTGAGCACAAACTGGGAGCTCTGCTGCTACCCTCTCCTTCACCCTCCAATACACATCTTTGTCTTCAGTAGGAGTTGAGGGCTTTAGTAAAAGTATTTAACCATTTTAGATATATCACTGATGTTAAGGAGAGGAGTACCATGATCCTGTGAGCTCAGGGTCAAGAGCTGGTATCAGTCATGCCTAAACAATGGGGATGGAAAGACAGGAAGCCCTTCTGTGGCAGCAAGTCACCTTGGAACGGCTTTATGCAGTGGTATGTGTGGTACAATTTGGGAACTGTGGATCTAGGTGCCACTACTGGTGGAATGGCTTTAGTGACACAGACCTATTGATCTCAAAGGAGAAAGTGCTCTGCCAGCTGCTGCAAAGCTGAGCCCTGTTCAAACATCACAGCATCTCATGATCTTCCCACGCTAAAAGTAAAAGATAAGTCATTCCTGTGCAAGCTAACAATTTGCAGTTCATTTAGTGGCTAAAGACATGGGGGCCTCTAAGATCTTTTCCAGTTTGATCTTTCGAGTGTGGTGAGATTGTAGAACAGTTTCTCTGTGACACATCTACACTGGCTGGTGAATCCACTCACACTGAACCTCAGGGCAGTGAAGATGGGGAAGAAATACTTCAGTATCTAGATGCAAGCCACCTTAGAGCCTGACGCAGTGTTCACCATGTAGAGAAAATCTGCTTGACAGTCCTACCCAAGCTAAACATGGCTAAACAGTGGTAAATCTCATGGTGGTGGCTGGGGCCATGTGGGCTTGCTGACATAGCCATCTCCTAGTAGTGGTCCCCCAGTATTTGGCTTCTGGTGCAGTGTAGAATGGTTGCAGGTCAGAAGAGTGTCACACATGCACCTGATGACTGACAGCTAGCTATTGAACCCAAAACCTTTTTATTTTCAGATCACATCTTTGGTTCTGCCAGTTCTGTGCTGTGCCAGGGAGCGGCAGAACATGGTTTAGTTTCAGGGATATTGTTTGCTGTCTGTAGATCACTTAAGTCGCAGTATGGTTTTCTGTTTTGTACTCTGCGTGTTTTGTACTTCCCCCGGGAGTACAAGCTAAGTTGTGTACACTACAGAAAAGTGTGTTTGCTCTTATGAATTGAGAGATGTACCCTGTAACATCGGTGAAGGCCCCATAAATGGCAACATTGTGAGGTTTTCAGGTCTAGAGTTCCACAGAATTATGGATTAAGCTCAATTAACAGGACCCTGAAGAGAGTCTGAATGCAACAGATGTCAGAGCAACATATAACTTAAGCTTTTTTGTGTTTAAACAAATCATTACAAGATTTTGCAAGAAAATCTCACGAAGGATGCAAAAATATTATGGGAAGAGGTAGCTTTTCCAGATGGGTTTGGTGCTTATATCTGTTAGGTGATACTGGCAGATGTCATCGTAAAGATATTCTTGCCACTTGTAAAGGTAGTAGTAGTAATGCAATATCTGTGAAGGTCTGAAGAAGTATGTGAGGCACCATCTATGGGGAAATGGGATAACTGGGTTTATTACATAACTGTTATAGCTGGGAAAAAACAGATGAACTTTTGAGGACAAGAGCCTTACTTTCTGGAAGTTTTCTGGAGTTCTGGAAAGTCACAGCTCAAGGGATATACAGGTCTTTTGGAATTTACCTTTGATAGCACAGTGAGACTTTCAAAAGAGTGCTGTAGTTTTGGGAGGTTTTTTGAAACAGAACTCCTATACCCCATGCTTAAATTGGTGCTTAAATTGGTACTCCAGTGGAGGTGGTCTCTGAAGGCTGACTAAGATCTGTCTGGGATGTGGCAGGAGAATGCCTTCAGGACCCCCAGGGCTGATCCCTTCAGAGGAACTTTTGCCCTGACTCCCTGCCTGCCATGAGGGATACTAGTAAAAATGGCAGAGGTAGTTCCATTAGAAGCATTAGAAAACTCTGCACGGGTGATCTTTTCTCCTCCAGTACTTCAAAAAAGTGGCTATAACATTTTATGTGTTATCATCATCTCGGTGAAATCATGGCTATATCTTAGTTTGTACTTGTGCCAAAAACGATGTTATAGGCCCTTGGGTGAATTCACTGAATTTACGCCGTAAAGTGTAATAGTTTTAGAAACAGACAAATCTGGACCAAATGAATATGCTCTGCATACATTTGTGTTGTTTGCCAGCAGCCGATCCAATAATACATGTCTTAGAAACTCCAGTGTGCCCAGTATATATGCATTTTGTATCACATGAAGACCTTCAGGCCCAGTGCAGTAGAAATTTAGGTGCTTTTTGTCACCTTAGATAAATGCAGTAACTGTAAAAAATAAGTGTATATATAGATAGATCTAGATATATCAGATATTTGAAATTTCTTTCAGTAATAAACCCTTGGGAGAAGTTTAGTTTCAGTGTCAAGCTTTGATCCAAATATGTACTAACTTTAGAAGAGTTTCATCTGAAACCTTTAAATTAGCGCTACCATACCTCACAGATAAATTCTCCAACCCACTAATGGCTGATGTGCTCATACATTTCAGTGATGGTGGTGAAACAGATACTGCAGGTAGATGGGTCTCAGGACAACTGAACAGTGACAGCAGCATATGCCATTGGGATTTTAATAATGGCAGCAGTAATAACAGTAATGTTTTTTAAAAAAATATTTAAGTAAGTGGGTGCAAACATCTGGAGTATATCTGTTCTGTAGAATACAGAGATAGTTATCCTGTCTCTGGACAAATGAGGTTGAAAGCTGGATGCAGTATGGTCAGACCTGCATGACAATTTAATTACCCCAGAAAAAAAAAAAAGCTTTAATTTGGAGATAATACTATGCTAATACAGATCGAGAGCTGTTCTCTGTGCTATGTAGATATCCTGGGTCATTTGAAGTGACCTAGGACATGTCTGTGTGGCAGGACACGTTCCTGGCAATATGGTTCTTGGGTCCAAGCCTGGCACGTTAATCATCCGGGCCCACATCTCCCCTTTGCTACACAGTACGGGCTGTGGTGGGGAGGGTGTTATATGGGATCGTGTAGAGAGGGAATTTATTCCTCAGGTTCTGAAAGCTCTGTGTGAACTTCAATACGACGGTGCCAATTTTAATCAAAGAAATGTACTGTGGATGTCACCTGCATTTTTATCCAGTTCTCTTTGACAGAAATAGAATTTAGAGTTCTGCTAGAGATAGAAAGGGCAGGAAAACCCACTCCTAGACTCATTTTGCTTGCTGTTATTCTGCTACCATAATTACCTCTAAACATAATTATGGGCAAGACAAATGACATTTTTAGCTTTGGTCTTTAAAGACAAGAGTTAATTTCAGGCTTTGACCAGAACTATGTTAATTAGCCTCTACTCACTCTCTTTGTATGGAAGTACATCACCCAGGACTTAGCATAGGTTGCCTTTCCTGTATCTTTGAGTAATGAAAGGACACAGCATGGCAACCAAATCAAGGGCTGCTGCATTAACAAGGCCACTTTTCTGCCCATTTATCATCTATTAAAGGTGCACTAGTTTGTAAAGTAACACCACCTTCAGCAGGGCCGCCAAGAACGGCTCCTCATTTATTTTCTGCATGGTTTAAGTTGGAGTTAGACCCACCTTGTAGCTCAGAGGTGACAGCCAGTAAGAAAAAGTACACTAATTGAGACATCTCAAGGGAGAAATAGAAGAAAACTGAAAAGGTAATTAGAATGAGAGGGTTTCAAGCTGGGTAAGTAAAATCGAATGGAGGTGCATATTAGGGGCTGTTACAGATGGGAAAGAAAGTACTTGGAGAATAAAAAAAAGAAAAATGAATATTAGAGAACAGAGCACCCTTTTCACACTTGAAGAATAGAGGAGAGAGATAAAAAATAATGTAACAGTGGAGATACAGGCTGGGGAAAAAAAAAAAAAAGCTCCAGAAATATGAAGGACATATTTAAATGTAAGAGAGAAAGAATGGGGAAAAATAATAGAGCAGATCAATTACTAGAGCTGTAGCCAAGGAAGGAGAAACTGTCAAATGAATATTTCTGGAGCTGTGGAAAAGTCTCCATCCTTTGTGCGGGATGTAGAGTGTGTTTGGTCTGTGTAGGAGGGGTTTCTTTTGCAGGCTCACTCAATATTTGAATTTGCTGCACTGTCAGTAGACCAAATGGAGTGCTGGGATGAATGCCTACCTGTGTAGAACTGGCTTAATTAGATGTTATTTGGCAGAGCTTATAGCTGATACCAGAGCTTTATCTAGTGGTTGAAGTTTTAGCCCCTCAATGATAATGCCTGTGTGTCTATTTTGCTTTAATGTCAATAGTTAGGGACATGTTAAGGTCCAATCCCAATTTTTCCTATTTTAAATCTTCCCTTACCTGCTGGAAAAGAATCACCTGGATTACCCTGCGGCCATTTCCACCTCACACACAGGGAAGCTGATGTCACACTACATTCCTTCAGACAAATGTACACCCAGACCAAAGCAGTTACTTGAAGAGAAACACACTTTTCCAGTGAAGAGTGGGAAATGACCATTGCTTTCCATTGTGATCACAGCTGACTAGACAGGATTTCCCCTTTTGGCCCTTCTGGAGGCAGGAGGCTGGATGTTAAGATCAGCTTCATTGGTAAGTAGAGGAGATGGAGCATGGCTTAGTCTAGCTGCAAGGCAGGAAGGTGGGACCCCAGAGCCAGGGACATAGCAGCTAAGTTATTAACCCTAAAACACCCATGGTCTCAACAGCCAGTGGGCTGGAAGGACCAAAGTTTATCTCCGTATTGCAAAGAAGTGCTGCACAGAGGTATCTGAGCTTACTGTAAACAAGAAAATTTTGCTTGCACCCTCAAGTAAATGATTCAAGGGAAATCAATAAGAGTTATGTGTCTGGCTGTCTTCAAGGGACTGGACTAGCATATTTGTTCTCATTAGAACTTGTTTGTACAACAGCCAATACATTTAATGCTGGTTTTAGTTACTAAAGTTGTATCCTTGAAATTAGTATTCACTTACTGTGGAAATGGAATTTTCTGATTCAAGTACAGTATTTCTGGGTTTAGTTGTTAGTCTCTCTAGAGCATTTTTCCTACACATTGTCTGTCAGATTTTTTCTCTTATAAGCTTCAATGATAAAATAGCCAGAAAAGGGTTTGTTGTTTCATAAAAATTTTATTGGCTTCTGCTGAAAATTTTGAAAACGTTGAAGCTGTTAATAACACACCGGCATTTTTAAGCTGAAAATTTTTCAGCACTTGATAAAAATCCATTTTCCTGTTTCCATTTTAATTTATTTGTATTTAAGAACATTTGTGTAGAAACTAAAAATTTCAATTACATTAAAGAGCCTGATTCTGTACTTTCCAAGAAATAACTAAAAGCAGTTGAAAATTCACTAAAACTGAAAAAGAAGAAAAAAACCCCCAAACTTTAAAAAAGTATAAACTCCCAGACATTTCAAAGAGAAAATGTATTGGTAAATTAAAACAAACCATAAAATCAGTGCATGAAGGTAGACATATCTTGGCTATTTCCCATCATTATAAAAGCCATTTTGTGGCAGGAGTGTTCATGAGCAGTCACAATTACAGCATTTGGTACTAGATGCTGTCCAAAGAAAGAAAGAAAATGTACATCTTCACCTCAAGTTAATTACCTTAGTTATGGAAATGCTCTAACCATATACTTCCAGGATAACAAATGAGTGTGTACTTTTCTTTTGCAAGACATAGTCAGCCTTCTGCATAAGAAAACGGTGGCAAGTTCAGTGGAAAATGACAGTGTTCTTAGTACCAGAGTTTCAAAGATCACAAACTCACTCTAAGGACTTGAAAAACAAAGAAAACCCTGTGACAGAGAATATTCTTCTTCATTCATCATTTGAAACCCTGCCTCTAAAAGTGCTAAGAACAAATTTTCAATAGGAGTTAGTCCCAAAGGGCTCGATAAAAGGGGCTTTTCTTTTCCATCTGGCTAATGAAATGTGGTCTGCAGAAGACCTTAGTGACTTGGATGGCAGTTCTGAGGCCCCCCCCAGACTCAGCAAATTTTTCTGATCCAAGGAACCAAAAAACAAAGATGTGTCACAGGCCTGACTGAATATGGGAGCTGGGTAGACAGAACTCATTCATCAGCTCTGTAAGCCTGGAAATCTCCTGAGGAAAGGTGGAAAACAAATTAATATCTCATCTCCAAGCTCCTGTAGGTTCTCCAGTACTGAACTGTTCCAAGTAAGGAAAGCAGCTTTCATAGCTGGGAGACATTTGTCTCGCTTCCACTCCAGATGGAGTTACACAGATGATTTTCTCGAAAAGAAAGATAGTGAGGAGTTACAGTGTCTTACCCACATCCTATTTTACCACTGTTAAATGAGCATTTACCAGAGCTGCCTTCTGAAGTTGATGTTGACGATCTGGGATTTACAAAGCTGGCTTTCCTTCCTTGGAAGGAAACACAGACTTCTCTTGTCACCTCCCTTAAAAGATGCCCTGTTCTATTCCTTGTGGACATTTCCTCCTGACACCAGCTGGTGATCCGCTGGTGAGCTAGAAGATGGATAGCTCTGAGGAAAGGCAGCAACTAGCAGGCCCATGAGTGAGTGGTTTTCAGATGGAGGAGTCCTGAATGTAGAAATTGTTTTCTCTTCTGTCAACAATTTTGTTATTTGCTTGCTTATACTGCTCTAGGGTGGTCCCTTAGACTTCGTGGCTGGTCCGTGAATGGGATTCATTTGAATATCCTTTCATTTTCTTCATCATTGGGTCATGCAATAAAACCACTAATACTTTTTTTTTTTTTTTTTTTTTTTTTTTAAAGCAGTGGGGAAAACACCTGAATAATTCAGCAAGAACCTTTTACATTATGAAAAATATAATCAGCTGGCAAGGGTGAGATATCTTATTTCTACAGGATGCTAACTCAAGTATTACAAGTGACTGCAAGATTAATGCCAAAACGCAGTAGGTGTGGATACACATTTTCCTCATTGTTCAAGGCAGTCTTACCCTGAACGGAGGACTGAGAGGAGATTGTGTATTCCTCACCATGCCTACCTAATGCCATTTAATAATTTAAATCCATTAATCGGTTAAGATGAAGACTTAGTGTTGCTTGACTTGCTACTAGCAATTAGAGAATTTTTCCAGGCTAAATAAAAGATCTTAAAATATTGTCTTCTTGCAAGGGAACTGAGAGTATCACAGCCTTCTTCGTGAGAGGCTTCATTTTTTATTGGGGAAGGGGTGTTATTATGCCAGAAGTACTTAAGTAAACAATAATATCTGTACATCATAAGTAGATGTCTGAGAATATTAGCCGTTTATTTCACTGACATACTCTGAAGAGTCTATGGGGGGCTCTTTCAAGAGTCAGGACCTCAATGTAATATACAAGCTTTGATTCTGATATTTCCCTTGATAACTGTGCTCTACCATATTGGGGTCGGAAGTCAGCAAAGGTTCATTGGCTGTTGTAATGCTCACTGTCACCAGTAATAAGTACAAAGGACTTGCTTTAAAAGCTAGCTTATAAAACTTTAAGGAAACTTGGATTGCTTAAGTGAACTTCCAAGGCTCTTCAGGGGCCAAGTGCACTTTGGTTGTCTACTTATATTAATTTCACAGAGTTGAAAGGGTCAAGCAATGCAGTTGGTGATGCTTATTAATTTATGAAACACAGAATCTTGCACTATCTCGCTTTGACCACTTTCTCTCTCCTTTTAGAAAATTTAATATACATTAAAGCTTGCTAGACAAGGGCACCCTAAAGGATTAAGCCCAAAGTTCACAGCTGGACTAAAAGGTTCAAAGACGTTGTATCTGCAACAGTGATTTGATTCCAAGTGACGTTCAAACAACGGAACCAAATTGTAGATGTTTGAATGTGTAAGGAAACAGCAATTAGAGGAATACCACAGAATGGCAAAGGATTAGGATTTATTTTCCTTAAAATGGTAAAACTGATTATAGTCTTATTCTTTCTTTCATGGGGGGATGCGTTTGATCACATCAGCTTTTGGGGTCAGTGGTTGTCAAGAACATATTTTGATGTTACAATCCAGCTTGCCAAGGTCTAAATGTTCATGCAGTCCCAGTAACTTTACAGAATATATTTGATTGTTGTGGTGATGCTGAACTGAGTTCTGGGTAGGAAAATATTAGCCAGAAGGGAAGAAGGAAAAGAGAAATGGATAGCTGTTGAAGTAACAGGATTAGGATTTAGAAACCTGACATAATCCTATTCAGGGGTATTTCTGCATTCTGTTTACTTGCTTTTGAATTACTTCGGTGTCTTGTCCAAGGAAGATAATTCCAGAAGTCTTTCACACCCAGTCTGCAAATTCAATACTGTGTTCAGGTGACAAATGGAGTGTGATTGCAAAGCTACGCAGAAAATTGGAAATCAGATTGGCTGTGATGGTTGGTCTATGTAGTCTCTTTTTGGAATCAACAAGAGGAAGAAGAAAATGAAGGACAGGAAAATGAAGTGTGTCCTGCTGTACAGAAGAGTTTATTTAGCCAGAATTGGTAAAGGGGAAAGCAAAATTCACGTTATGTCAGCTCCGATTTCTGAGGCCTTAGAGAACGCTCACCTTGAGGAAGCAGTTGTACTTCACTGGAAATCTGCTGTTGCAAAGAGACACTCTAAACCCTGTAAGAAAGTCCCAGTGGTGAAGACTGTTTACATTGTAGCTGGGCCAAAACAGCCTGAGATAAGATTGTGGGGCCTTGTGGTGTGTCACATGCTGGGAGAAGGTCTGTGGCTGGAGAGAATTCATAGCTTTCATGAGAGAAAAGGGACAAAAATGTGGGGAGGCAAAACAGCTGGGAAGAATTCTGTGTGATCCACAGCACTTTGTTTCCATCCAGAGAACAGAACTCACATATCCAGGACTTCAGCAGCGTTACACTTTAAACCCTTTAAACAGAGCGAACAGTGCAGAAAATCCCCCAGGACACATGAGAAAGGGGGTTGTGCTGAATCCCTGTTATCATTTCTTTGCATTTACTTGCTAACAAAAAAATATTTTTCTTATAGAATGACCTCTGAGATTTTATACTATGGGGTATTTGGTTTAAAATGTACTGTACCCTTCTTTTTTTTAATTGATCAGATCAGCCTTGAACACTCAAAGAAAAATCTGCCTGCTCTGAATATTGCCTGAGGATTTAGAAAGGTCTTTCTTGGAAACAGAAGAATAAGATGAAACAATCATCTGTAAAGCATAGTAAGAGAGAAAAAGAATAAAGGAATGAGTTATGTTTGACTTGTCGTCTTCCAAGAGATGATTTTTTTGAGTTTTTTAGAGTAGACTTTAGATGTGGGAGATGTTGTGGGAGCTGTTCTGTACAGTTTTAAGATGGAGATTTACCATGGCACCTCGGCAGGCCTTGTGGTCTCTGTAGCCCCATCTATAGTCATGTGTACCCTGTGCCATGTATGGGAGAGAGTCTGAGAGGATCTTCTCTTTCTCCTCACTGTCCTCCATTGGTCTTTATCACAGAAAAAAGAGAAAGAAGATCTAAGAGATGAACTGGAGCTGAGCTGACCATAGACTTTGTCCAAGAAGTAAGTTTGTTTGGAGGGATAAATGTTTTCCTAGTATTTCAACAATGCTGATTGCTTTGGTATGTGAAGGAGCCCTGAAATACTACAATGCCATTCACTCTGGAACTGAAAAGCTGGCTGTCTGAGACCAGAAATGGATGATTGTGTAGAGGTTCTCATGCTGTTCAATACAGTTCCAGTATCTTGCTACAAGAAGTTTCAAAACACAGGCAATTTTTCTCCTGCTCTGGTAACTTGTAAGCCAAAAACATTTCTTTGTTTGGCAACATGATTTGCAGTAAGTCTGCATTATTTACCACTTGAGTTGTATGAGAAGCCTTCCTATAATGACAGGTGTCAATCAAGTAAATGTTTGCTATCTCCCACCTGAGCAGAAGCAACACTAAAATTTCAACTGTGTCATTAATAAACAAGGAGCCAATGGATGTGAGAACAATGGAAACCCTATGATCACTTACTCTGAAAGGGATGATTGTCAGTCACACCTTGATGTCATCTGCTTGCAGATATAATGAAGAAAGATTATCATTGCTGTAAGTGACTGCAGCAACTCTGGTCAGCAAATAACACAGACATTGCCGCAGTGATCAGACCTGCCTCCCAGGTGCTAACAATGTTAAGTGATATCTCAGTGCGGTATTTTGGGTCCTTATTTATGTGACTGCAATAGAAAACCAGAAGAAAAAGACCCTTCTTTTTTTCTGACATAATTAATTTCATGCCATTCTCTGCTCTTCTAAACTGAAAAGTCAGTCATGACCAAAGTCAGTTTATTTATGCACCGATGACTCAGAGAAGTAGCAGTGAAAGACCTTTAAAGCAAAGACCTTTTTTTAGTATTGATATACCTACATAAAATGTTGGCTATATAAAAGTTTCCTCTGGTGCCTCTTTTGGATCCTGACGGGGGATGGAGGGAGAGTGATGCTAACCATGAGTGTGAGCCATCGCCTGTGTCCTGTGGAAAGGTAGAAATAAAATATTCTTTTAGTATTCCAGCTCTTCCTGGGGTGCTAGTCACTGTTGGAAATTGTGCAGAGTACACAGAATCCTTCTGTGTCTGTCCTTACTCGCCTTAATTTGTAGCTTCAATTAAAGGTATTTGAAAGGAGCTTAGATATATGGCCTCATCTTCATAGAAAGGGACAAATGTGAATAATAAAATGGACCAGCCCAGTTCTGCTGCAGCATAGTTAAAGTGAGAAGCAAGGAGACTTCAAGGCCTGCTTCTCTTTTATAGATCCAATTAAGCATCCCAAAGGCTGTCTCATTTAGGTGGCAGCTGCCCCAGTTGTCCTGCGTAGGGTGGCCTGGGTAGGAGACTGGAAAATATAAAAGGTGCAAGAGAAGTCTCTGACTTTTAAATTCTTTTAACATCCCAAAATTTCTGTTGTGGTCACAGAAAATGGAGAGTTGATAAATTCACGTTTTCTTATGTCTGTCAGGTGCAAAAGTTCTGGATTTTACTTGGACATCTTGCCTTACTTGGTGAACATATTCCAGCTCAGTCCAGAACAAAGAGCTAAATTCTGCTGAAACAATCAGTCTCCAGGGGCCTGAGGCTATTGTCTCCAATGTACAAATAAAATTCAGTCATACCAGCTGCAGATGACATCACAGATAAAATCTTACTAATTAATTGTATGAACTTTGTTTCTGCCTGGTTTGCTTGCATAAATATCTGGGCACCCATACTGTACACCTCAATGGGGCTGTTGATTTTCCAAGGAAGACTAACAATTTTGGTGCCTAAAATAGCCATGCAATTACTTCCGCTCACATGGTCTCACAGTAACAAAATGGTTTCTGAAAACTGGTTTTGTTCACACGTGATTGAAAAGTTGCCCTATGTTGTTCTGCCAAGTTAGGCACTGATTCAGGTTTATGACCATATCATTAATATTTTAGTACTGCATCAGTAACTGGTTGCTATTAATATGTAGTGGAACAGTGATATAAAAAGGGAGATGTTCCCAATCATTTGGCAGAATTTGCATTACAGCTGGATGAAATTTATAACACATCTTCTGCAACCTACTGGTCTGAACTCCTGTTATTAATTTCTGCTGTGTTTATTTCTCCTTTATGTTCACTTTGGGCAATATTCTATCAAGTTTCCTGGCAAGCACAACAGTGGATATAGCTAATTTCAGCTGACTGCAGGAGAAGGACTTTGTAGAAAGTGAATTTTGAATTAGCACTAGTATTTGCAGCAAAAATCTCCCCCTGAGAAGTCTATTCCCCTCAGCCTGGCGTCAGCAGCACTTAAGTGCATGTGAATAGCCCTATTGACTTCAGGTGGGCAGCTGTTTAATTACCTTCCTGAATCAAGGCCAGGACCAGGAAACAAGCTTGCAGTGTATGACCTGGGTGCCCACTTGAATGGCTTGTCTCCTGAATGCTGAGCTTCTGTGAGTGACCCACAGATTGTTTGACTAGGTAATTTGGCAAATACTTTCCAGTCGAGAATAAATTTGAGGAAATCATCATTTGACACACAAAGAGAGGTGAAATTTGTTCGGTGTATTTTTCATGACGAGGTAGCTATTGCCCAGATTTATTCAGCCTGCTTGCCTCTTCCTGTTTCAATTTTCCCAGCAATCACATTTTTCCCCCCACATTTTATTTAGGAGCTCTGAAATGACAGGTCTCTTGCCTTTCTACCAGGACACTGGTGTGCTGTACACAGCATGCTGTACATGGGAGGAGAAGGAGGAGGATAAAGAATGACATGCTACTCTGTAAGCTACAACTATTTTTTTTTTCAGACCTGCATCTGCTCTTGTCCCTCTTCTGTTCTCAGATCACTCTTTGGCTTCCCTTAGGAATCCAGCTGTGTCATCACATTGTGTGGCATCCTAATATTTCATACTAAGCTGTAAGCCAATTAGGAATGACTACTTACCATGCTGAATCATAGGAAGAGAAAAGGATAATGTGTCCTTCATATAACGAACCTCCTCTTTTTTGGCAAGACAGATCACCTACACATTATATTTATAAGCCCTATGGCTTTTCACTCTACCCAATTAGGATGCAGCTTCCTTTCACACTGCAGCAATATTTTAAGGGACTTGTTTACAGATGGATGCTTATTGAAAATGCTGACCTGCTACCATTATACCTCATACCACCCTTCATCTTCAGATACTGACACAATGGACAAAACTTGATGTTGTAATCACCTTTAACGGGATGAGAACACGAGTGCAGCAAAATGCAAATACCTCCTCCTGAGTTCCTAAATGAACTGGTGGCCCCATATGAAGGTATAAACATTATTGCATGCCACTTGGAGTTGAGGGAGATGTTGATTAAAGTCGAACTGTGAATAAAGCCTGTTATATCTAAAAGGAAGAAGGATGAACCACTGATGTGTATTTGGGAATGCGTGCAGTGTTTAGTAATGAGCATCGAAGAGAAAGATATTAAAATTTATTTCCCATGCTGAAGTAATTAATGGACTATTATGCCAGGTGTCTAAGCTGCCTGAAAGTCTGGGATAAATAGTGTTCCAGTAGAGGATGCAAAATATGATTTAAGATTAAATGGAATGATGTTCATTCTAGCAGAGCACTTAAGACGCCCCCCCTTACTCCAGTTGCTGTTTCCTTTTCCTAAGCTGCTAAGTAGCTATCGATAGTATTTATTGTCTGGGAAGTGAGGTATTCCTTTAAATTTGTCTTTTGATCCTATCAGTGGTGCAGACTGAAGACTCCGGTGACCTGTGTCTGGTGCCTGGCATCTTTCAAGCCTTGTCTAACATTGTTACTCTTCAGTACAAAGCAAGGAGGGCAGCACCCCAAATGGCAGTACTCTCACCCTACAGGAGCAAGCTAACTACCACCCTGGGGCGATAAATTTTGTGTACATGGCTGCAAATACATCCTGGGTAAAAGGATGGCCTCAGATTCAGCTTCCCAAATTGTATTTCCCAAACCAAGTTCAGCTATTTTTGTTGCCTCTGCTGCTAACAGAGGTTGTAGCTAAATAAAGTGTGGGGGCCTCTGGTTTAAGACTTCTTCAGCAAGGTCTGGCCATACACTGCTAGGGTTCAATTTGCTGCTTCACTGATCACATCCCCTTGCTTTCTATCTCTGAGACAAACAGGTTCTCCCACAATTTGACAGGAAAGAGCAGTGGTGAGTCACAGCACTAGCATCAGTGGCTGAAAGCATAAATGCAGGCAGCTGTAGAGGATCAGGGAGATCCTACTTTGCTTTCCAGGGTAACTAGTCCTGCCTGTGTTGAGCAAGTTGGAGGGCTCAGATCTAAGAGGTGAACTCTGATGGTAAGGTAGGGCTAAGGATGTTACAGCATAAGAGTTTCTGCAAGTAGAGGACAAGGGCTTACAGAATTTTTCTGCTAAGAGAAATCTTCAGTAAGTTGAAGTTAATTCTACTGTAAAGGGTTTGTGCTTTATCTGAAATAATGCTTGTTTTATAAATGTAGGGATTTAGAAACCTCTTGGCCTTCAAGAGAAAACTGCCCTCTTAGGAGCTGTACCTTTTTGTACCATTATTCAAAAGTGTTTCAGTTAATCATTGCTAAAGGCCTTGCCAGCCTGTGTTGAAAATTCCTTTTTTAAAAAATGCAGCATGTATATAATTCATGGGTCTCCTCTCCATATAGATAAGGACTCATCTCAAATGTCAGGGTGGGGGAGGAAAGGATACCTGACCCAGAGGGCAAGAATATTGAATGCACTGGTGTTGGACTTGACATTCCCCTAGTATTCACTGCGATAACATCAATCTCAAGGAACCCTCCTGATATGAATACAGAGCTGCTGTATTTAATATGTATTTCCAAAGAAATGTCATAGTAATTGAGCATTAAATGATGTCCACTTATCGTAAAGTGTTACTGTTTTTATTAAAAATTATAAATGGGCTTCAGCAGAACAGAATATACCAGAGTCATACCACCATCTCTATTAGTCTTTACGTTATAATTGCCATTGACCGCCTTTACTGTTTTATTTCTAGACAGTTCATAATTTTCCCAGCTGAACAAATGAAGATTTGTGAGCAAAGAAAGTCACTGACTGGATTATGTAGTGCCATTGATTTTTATTCTCCTTGTTTCACAGAATACGCTTTAAAATCTTGCTACTTCTGTGATGGGTCTTATTCACACTTGGAGGAGCTGGTGTGAGTTGGATGGCAGTAACGCATGCTGCTGTGCTGCTATAGAAATCTCAGCACGTGGAGAAGGAGATGTCAAAGCTGGCCTTGGGATAAATCTGCTGGATGTCCAGGTATGACCCAGGCAGGCAGGATTTGGGGGTCTTTGCCCTTTGTGTGGGTTGGAGTGAACCATTACAAATCTATATTTGCAAAAGAAACAGTGACCTGAGGACTGCCCAAAGGGAACTAGGCTGCCCATTTTGCAGGCAAGGCAGTGCCTGTGTGGGAAACTGTCTCATTCAATAACATTTAATCCTGAGAAAGATGATGGCAAATATTGGCATTTCTCTTCTGTAAAGATGATGGCTTTTGCACAGGTTATCAAAGCACCTACCTACATAGCCTCTCTTCACTGCAGCTTTCAAAGCTTTTCAAGTTTGAAGAACAAAATCACAAGTGAATGATGAGGGTTTGGTTCAGTTTGTGGGGTATGTTTGTTATTTCACCTTGCTATTTTGTGTCATTTGGGGATGCTTACACGTTAAAATTCCTGAAAATTAAGTTAACTATAAAATGGTTTTTAAGATTGAAAAAAGGTAAAATTTGAAAGTTGAAAACTGATACTTATTTGCAAAATTTGGACTAAATCCATTCATTAATGTAGTCCTCCTGAAACGGTAAAAGAAGTAATGAGGTGTTCATGACAGAAATGATCTTATAGAATGTCGCTATTCTATTTTATTGTCTTTAAACAACAAATACTGAGCCACCAAGAAATAGGAGGGGAACTACAAATGGAAGTTCTGGCGAGATTAATAATTTCTGTGTATATTCTTAAGGCTTGAATGAAATGATATGTGTGGGCTAGAAATATGGGTCTTTCCATCCTTAGCTGATTCAATCAAGTCTGGTATGGTAGTATTTACCTTTTAGATGCCCATATCTTTTATTGGATCTTGATGCATCATATAGTTCAGATTAGTAATTTGGCTTTTTAATTAGTAGGGCTTCACTGTGGCCTTTTGGTCCCTCCTGCATTATCTGTAGAAACACCGCCCCATGGGGACATGGCCAGGGATACCTAAGGTAGACCTTTTACAAAGCACTAAGTGCTGTTTCTGTACCAGGAAAAAGTGAACAAACCCTCTTGTACTGCTCTATAAGTTTCTCGGAACTTTCAGATTTCCTGGTGGGGGAAGACAATCCACTACAACTAAAAGGGGGAAATAGCCGCCCAGTAAAGAACAACATATTTGAAAAATTGTTTTCTACAAACACACCCTCACAAATTCTCTTCTCACTCAGCCTTTGTTTGAACAAAGCTGCTGTTAAGAATTCCTGTGCAGCAGAATTCCCCAAAGTGTCTCCGTTCAATATACAAGTATTTCTGACCATGCAAGTAAGGAGAGGTACAAATGCAGCTCTATCTTTGCCCTTATTGTTTATTAATGCAGCAAGTGTTCACACAACCCCTGCTCCTCCTGAAAGCTGTAACTGGCCTGTGTGTTCTGGTTTGTATATGAAGTGACAGGAATTGCACAGTCTCACTCCACAGACCAAACTTTTCACACGGCTCTGATAGAAATGAGCCCCTGGGGACTTGATGCTGCCTTTGCTCTGTGAGACTCTGTGATGGCAAAGCCAGCTATCAGTTGTTAATCCCAATGCGTCATACAAGACACTTTCTATCTCCTCCTGTAATGTTAATGCAGCTGGAATTCCATAAATCAAATCTCAGCAGTAAAAAGGTTAATAAGTTTACACTATATAATTGAAAGCCATATTGGTGATTAAAAGGATTTTATATATCAGTTTTCTGGGTCACCAACTAATTATTTTTGGTGGCCTGTAATAAAACATAGCACCATAGGCAGATAGAGGCTGTAATCACATAATATATGGAAAAATGCATTTACATTTATTTGAGATGAGGTGGCATATACCAGCTTGTTGAATAGTCTTTGAGGTATATTGTTCCTAGTTTGAAGACAATGGAAAAACTGCATGCTCTGTGTACTGGGTTAGGTTCATACAATGTTACTGGATTTTTGAGGTCTGGTGCTCTCTCTCCAGGGCTAAGCCCAAGGGAACCAGCTGTCACCTGTGATGGAAAGGTTCTGCCGAAGCACTGGGGATCAGATTGCTATTATAATTCATTTTAATGCATTCTGCACGTACTAATCATTTATTGAAACAGGGTCTTCTATAATAGGGACATGACTAGGAAGAGACAGAGGCGATTGATCATTCTTGTGTAGAAAGGATAGTTAAAAAAAAATAAACAATAAAAGAAACCTTCCGTACAAGGGGCAGGTGTGTGCACATGCATGAGAGATCGGGTATTCAGTGTGGAGATAGAGGAAAAATTGAACTCAAAGATTGAATTGAAATCTCCACAGTGAAAAAGAAACCTTCTGTACAAGGGACAGGTATGTGCATGAAAGATTGGGCATTCAAATAGGAAAATACTGAATTCAAAACTTGAATGGCAATTTATCCAGTTCTACCAGGCTAAAATACCCTTTGGTACCCAGACACAGAGACATTTCAAACTTGGAGCTCTGTTTTGCAGGCTGTATGTTTTAGTGTATTTCTGTGATTGCATCAAGAAGCAGCTAAGGGCGAAGGCAGATGCTGGGCGCCCATTTGGATTTGCAGGGGGGTGCTGCACAGGGTGTGTGTGTGTGCACAAATAGCTCACAGGTTGCTTTTGTAGTCTCCGGAGCCTCCTGTGGTCCTGTGCAAGGTAACACAACCACAGCCTGTGTTATGGTAAAGCAGCCCACTGCTGATCTCAGTTGTTTGGGCTGTTAATCAAAGGGCAAATCACAGCTGGCAAACAACATGACATGGTGAGCGTTGGGCACATCATTCCCACTGTCAGGGCAGGATCTGAGATGTGATCAGAAACAAATGACCTGATGTTCAAATCACTCCTGGACAATTCTTGCAGAACCATTTTGGAGAGAGGGACCCTCTGTAAGAAGTAAGTTTCTATCATATTTCTTAGATCTTTTGGCTACATCTTTATAATTGGCAAACTGTTAACCCTTAAATGCCCATTGCATAGAAGCAGTGCCATGACATCTTGCACTGTAATGAGCGAAGATTCAAGTCCTTTGCCACTAAAATTTCTTGTCATGTACTAGATATACACAGGATCTTTTCCTCAGTGAAAATAGCGTCTTTTAATTTGAATTAAGTTCTTAAAGTGTTTCCTAGCAGCATAGATAAGGGGATACTTGGTTTCAAACACAGGCTGAAGAGGTTAAAAGTAGAATGGCAGCTTGTGTGAGTAATGGCCTATGAGTCAGCTGCTGAACTTGACTTGTCAACCTCCATGTCACCACCAAGTCAGAAGGCATTTGTGTGACAGTTTGAGGGTAAAGAATTAAAAAATAAACTGGTAGTTTCCACTGGTGTAAGGCCACATTGGTGCTTTCTGAACACAGACTGAGACATAGAAAAGTTAAGCAGTAAAATAGTCTAAATGAGGAAAGAGTGTGGATATGTAGTTGAATTATACATGTGCAGATGTAATGCATCAGGTGTACCTCTCTGAAGTTCAAAGCAAAAGCAATGCAGTTTAAGAGGCTGACTGCTGGAGGGGCTGTCCTAGCTGATGCTGAGTAAGCCTCTCTCCCAGGGGTCTTTGCAGCTATAACTTGGTTAGATTTGATTTGAACAATTTGAGACTAAGAAAGACCAAATAACACTTCTGCAATCTGCTGTTGTTACAGGCTGGAACAGCAGAATTGCTCACCTTTCTGTCACTTTGTTCAGTCTCTCTCTTTGGGGAGATTTTGTCACCAGATTGGTAATAGCAGGAAGTTGTTATTTTTTCACACATAATCAGCAGCAGCAGAAGTGCAGTCCTGCTTCAGCATCTAGGTGCTTGAAGACATCTTTGTTAAAATTGACAAGGAGGGTGAGAAACAAATTGAAAGAGATTATGAAGTGACTTAGACAAGGTCTGGTGGTAAGGTAGTACATGGGAAAAGAGAGATCTCATGGATTTCCTGGGGAAGGACTTCTGCCTCTGACAAATCTAATCCAGTTCTTCTGAATAATAAAATCACAATCTCTAAACATAGGGAAATAACATATTCTGCATAAGCATTCCTGTTCTATAGCATTATCAAAAATAACAGAAAGAAATTTGAGCATCTGCTGTGTTTAGTTCACTTCTTGGGACACGTATGTAATGTTATTCTCTTGATGGAGCTTCTGTCTGATATATTTTAGGTAGCACGGGCAAGGAAGGGGAGGATCCCAAAAACTACTCTATATTTGACCTAGAACAAGAGGTCGGGATGGTAATGTGGCCTCTAGAACTCCTTGTCACTGAAATCCTTTCACTTCACGCCTTATTGCATAAGTTCAATATACTTTTCGGCAAAAGCTCTCCCGAACACTTAGCTCTTTAAACTCCCTACTCAGCAGGTGGCTTATTTAAATGTGGCTGTCAGGTTGGCCAGTGGCCAAAAGCGAATGGCTCAATGCGTGAACCACAGTGTTTGGGTTTAATTCTGCTCTCGTTTCTGCCAGCAAAATCCTCCTGGCTCCGGTGGGGTTGTGTGGGGTACAAGTGAGTGTAATATAGGGCTGTCTGCTCAACTGTTTGTCAAATAAATCTATGGCCAGTCATTTGCATTATGTCAGCTAAACATTTGCCTGGCACTTTCGCATGTGTGAGCCAAGGAGGAATTCTGGATTGTTTGAAATGAAAACCATCATTGTCAACTCTCACTTAACCAATAAGCATTTCTTCCGTAGTGTGTAAGTAACTATTTTGCAACCCATGGCCTTGAAGAGGAAATGTAAAGTTTCTCTAAACATTCAGTACAAATGAGGATATTAGCTGCTTAATTGATTCTTCGAAATTCAGGTCTTATGGCTGAACAAGTGAGATGGAGGGAGGGGGGAAGCACATGGTTTAAATTAGATATATAGGAAATAACTGCTGAATGATAAAAATATATTTTAAAAGTAAGCAAACCTGTTTTCTCTCTGCATCTCCATTAAATGTGTCAGGAAAGGGCCTTTACAACTAGGTGGTAATTAGAGAGGAAAAAGCAGTGCTGGAGGAACAGTCAATCTATCACATCCTCTAAAGCCTAAATGTTACCAGCAATTAAACAAGTTAGTAGGAGAAAAACTTGACAAGCAAGTTTCATCACAGTATCATCTCAGTGGCAAAGTATGTAGGGCACTCTTATTAGATTCCCCTGTGCAACCCCAAAGATTTAAAATCCAAACCCAGGAATGCACATTCAAACCAAAGTGACTGTTTTCTTTCCCAGACTACCCAGGTGCAGGGAATATTAGAATGCTAAAAATAAAACAACCTTTCCCAACTCCCCCTTCCTCACCCCTCCAAAGTCAAATCTGTCCAGGTTGACTGCTCCATTAAATTCAAGAACAAAAAGTTATAAATTGAACATACGGAGAGCAGTGCCTTTTCTTAAAGTGATGTTTCCTCGCCTTAATGGATTTAGCTATGGCAGGGAGTCAGAGGGAAGCTGTCTTAACTAAATCTTTGACTGATTATGCATTTTTTTTTTCTATTCGTACAAGATAGATTCATCATTCCAATTTGTCAAGCTGGCGAAGTTCCAATTAATTACACCAGGAAAAGCTCAAGCTGCATTAGGCCTCTGTCAGGCCTAATCTAGTGCCTCATTTACTGGAGCCCCAAATGAAGAGATATCAGAGGTGTTGTTCCTCTTGGTACTTAATTTGATGAATGCCCTAGCAGCACGATTGGTGGCAGAGGTGTATATGTGTGTGTCTCTTCATCAGCCACCACTGCTGAAGTCGTCATGCTTTCTCTACTAATTTGAGGGCTCATCTGTATACTGGATGTTTTTTGGAAGGCCTATTCTTCATAGGTATACCAGAAGGTTTCTTCTGTGTGTGCATGTGTCTGGGTGTGTTTCCAGATATGCTGGACCTGATTCTGATCTCAGTGATGTGATGAGATGGGATTCAAGGCCTTATATGTAAATATAAAAAATACAAGTTAGAATGGGTGCTATCGAGGGGCCGTAAATTTTGACACCCCTGTTGCCGTGTTTGCAGAGGAGGAGCAGCTTTGCATGTTGCTTCACGTACTGCTCATAAAAAAGTCTGGGTTACCATCCACATCCACAGTAAAGAAGTGTTTAAAATGCTTGAATAACCTGAACAATTTGTTTGCTATATGGATTTGAATCTTTGTTATAAATACATACAAGCTGTATGAGTGCAGTGAGTAAGTATATACAGGTACACACAGACTTTCTGACACCATACTGGTGGGCTACTATTGAATATATACATCCAAGGCTAATTTTTAAATATTGTACAGCAAAGACACTATGGACCAAGAACATATGTTTCTTTTCTGCAGCACTTTACGTATGAATTATTCAGCATAAGGTGCCAGAATGCCAATATGTCTAGCTTACTTTTGGCTTTTAACCACTGCTGTGATTAAAGATGTAACTGCAGCAATGCTGTCACTTTGCACATAGGTTTAGGTGTCTTGGAAAGGAAGCAGCATTAGCCAAGAGTAAAGTAGCTGTGTACTTTGGCTGAGTGTAGTACTAAAAGTCTTCATTTGCCAGCAGTTACCATGCTGGGAGTCTGAGTTTATTTTCCACTGACTGTATTTGAGGGACTGGTGTGTGCAATGATGATTTTTAATGGCAGCTATCAGACATGCATATGGTGCTCAGTAGGAGACCGTATTCAGAACAACCAAGGAGAGAATTGATGCGTTGATGACTGTAGTATGACAACTCCTCTGTAGACAGTTCGGACCTCAACTGGCGCTCACTTTTGGAGCTTTTGTCCCAAGAGTTTGTATGTGTTAATAAGTCAAATTTGCATTTGCCGTTAGTGTATCAAAATGAAGTACACCCAGTTGTGCTGGAACAGGGATAGCATCCTAAATCTTAGAAGAGATTTTGTAAGCATTCCTGTTTTGCTTCAGGGCAAAACCAAGGAAGGAAATTTAAATCACCATGGAAAATGGGGAAGGTAGAGGTAGACTGCAGTTGTAGTGGTCTCTTCACTCTGCACAAGAAGATTTTTGCTGGACATGTACATTTGAGGTTTGTTCTTAAATGTTCTGCTTAAAAAGCCACTGTGGACCAAAAACGTATGTTTCTTTTCTGCAGTACCTTATGTATGAATTATTCAGCATAAGGTGCCAGAATGCCAATATGTTTAGCTTGCTTCTGGTTTCTACCCTTATGTTTTATGTTAAACAGGTTGTTTAAACTCACCTGTTGAATTTCAAATTACTAAAAGCCTTCATATAGTTGGGGACAGGCTAGTGGGTTATGTGAGCTCTTGTAGTTTCCAAGTCTCTAGACCAGGCCTTTGGTTATTGTATTTGTACCTACAGGCTAAGTTGGGCTTGCACCCAGCAGTTTCTTTACCTTTGCCGGTATTTGCCTTTGGTTTACAAGCCTGCTGAGGTATTTTGTGAGTGGTTTCAATGTTTATTAATGCCAGTAGGTACCTGAGGCTGTCCTAAGCTGTCAAGGGCAATGTATCTGCTCTAGGTGGAGATTGTCTGGCTGGTTCTTTCTCATATGCACCACCAACATGGTGTTGGAGTCAGCTCTATCACTTAGAGAAATGTTTGTCCTTCTGCTGAGGAGACATAAAGTTGGAGGCTCAGTGGATGTGTCCATGGGCTGTCTTATTCTCCAGTTGTGTACTGATTTACTTAAGGGCTTAGCAGAAATGTGTCCCTGGAGCTTTACTGGACTTGTACTGTTACAAATGAAAACTAACTCGCTACAAAAGGGAATGTACATAAAATACCGAAGGATCATTTCACCCTTGTTCTGGGCACCAGAATGAGGCTTATTCACTGCTTAAATCCCACTGAATCTTTCAAAATACGGCCTACACAGTGCAATGATCACACTCAGTGGCTTAAAGACTCCAATGACTCCTGAGTCTTTTAGACAAGACAGAAGTGATGACTGACTTTCTGCTGAGATGTAACCTGGAAAGCTAGAACTGCTCTTCCTTGTGTTCTCAGTAAATTTTCTTCTGCATCCAACGTTAAATTCAAACTCTGCAGTAGTTTGGGTCATCACACTAGCATCTATCTCTGAGGAATGATTACAGATGATGAGTTATTACCTTTAAATAAGGGGTAATTAATGCTTCCCACTCTGACTTTAATGAAAGGATTTCCTGATGGGGGGACAAGGAATATATTGTATCAGTAATGCCCCTTTGGGAGTTATTGGCAGAAAGTCTGCGGTTAATAATTTGAAGTAACAAATAAATGTGGGCAACTTGTGATATATATATATGGAAAAAGAGGTGTCAAATTATTCATTATGAATTATTCTGCCAGTTCTAATAATAACGCAGCTGTTGAGGAGGAAAAGAAAGCTGGATCTGTCAGTGCAGTCAGAGCCTTTTGCAGTAATTCTATCCCTTTCAAATGGAAAAATATAAACTTCCTCTGAGAACAGAAAATTAGATAAGACAAGAAGAATGGGATCCCTGCTCCAAATCCATTTTTTTAGCTTAATGTACACTAATGGATAATAAAAGATGGTTGATTAACAAATGACCGGCACACCAACCAGCTGAAAAAATACATTTTGGCAGTCAGCACTTGCAAAATCCATAGGTTAAAGACAAATTCAACCTCTGTCACTGCTCTCAATATGGCCAGGTGCCTTTATCCAGGTAGAAGTGTTTTTATGAAGAAAGGACAGACTCTGTGCGTGTGTATGTATGATACATATGTGTATGTGTGTACATATACACACATTGCTGACTACATCTTTAGGCAGAATTTGGGAGTCTATGTTTACATGTAATACCCAAACAAATTTGATTGAGTAATAAACCAGTGTCTGGCAACAGGGGAGCAGGTCTGGGACTTGAGAGAGGTCGGTCTCATTCCTGGCTTACGCCCAACTTGCCATCTGACTGCAGACAAGTTCTTGCTCTCCCTTTGGGCTTTTCCTTTTCCGTTCCTCAAAGGTGGTGGTGAAGTACCGTTCATTAGTAGTTACAGATTGCTTTCCTACCTTTTTTAATAACAACAAGTGTAGCTGGTGCTTTTTCTGAGAGGATGGTGTAATTAATACCTGTGTCATTTGTGAGGAATGCTCTCTTGAGCCACCAAAGCTGAAGGTGAGCAGAGTCTTTTAAACCTTCTGGATTTGGTAACTTGGACTCAAACTCTCTCAAGGCACTGAAGGAGTTTTTTCTTAGCTTTGCTGACTTTAACAACAGTTAGCAAAGCCTGAGCCAAAGTAGTTAATCTGAAATCATGCGAGTTGAAAGAAAATAATGAGAAGATTTCTGTAGAGCTTTGTCATGTTTGAATATACTGCCTTTAAATATGTGGGAAAAAAATATGTCTGCTATGTGATGCTTGGTCAGGTTTAACACTCTAATGTCAAAGGGTCTGAAAACATTAGTACTCCTTTACTGATGAACCCTTTTCTAAAATATTAATAAAGTCACCTGACAGCCTGTATGTCATTCCTGCTTTGCGTCTTGCACACTGTTCATGTCTGATTAAAATGTGAGCTGTCCAGGGCAGGACCCATACGTTTAGTGCTGGCTTGCTTACTGGTGCTATTATAAATAATTAAGATAATTATCCAATATGTTTATGACAACTGACTGCTTTGGGTCGGCTTCTCTGAGGACTCCTGTCATCAAGGAAAATTCTGCAAATGGAGGGGTTTGCAGACTCTGGCGCCAAAGATGGATTACCTGGAAGCTTTCAGAGCTATAAACAATGCACTTTCCATTTGCCTCTCCATACTGTATGAACTTAATCAGAAACTGTAATTTTATAGTGTGAGTAAATGGGTGAGAGACATCAACAGCATGAGTGAGACAGAGGCATTGTCTTTTGCGATGCCAAATCCCAGAATATTAAGAGTTTGCCAAAGGCATTTCAGAGATAGGTTTCCTATCTTCATCAATAATTTAAAACATTCCTAAGTCTCCTCTGAGTAGCTCAGAATAAGAGCTGAAGGCATGGATGTCAGAAGGCAGAGTGACTCCCAATTAGTCAGGTAGAGTGCCGCCTTGTTGACTCAACCAGGGCAAGGGTAGCTATAAAACCCAGGATTAAGTCCTTATAGATTCCTTAATAGTGATAATTCTTTAAATCTGCGGTAATTTGTAAGAGATGAGTGGGCAGTCCTGTCCCTAATCCACTGGGGTCCTCATTAGTGCCACTGAAAAAACACATGGGTGATTGTGTAAGTTAGCTGATATAGTCACTGACAGAAAGTGGGTTGGAACACCATATTGTATGTGAGCAAGACCTAGAAAGAGGTAGCAGCTTTTAAAAGCTGCTGGAAACCGTGGCATGACTTGGGGGCATTATCAGCCAAGGAAAGTTTGCAGTTATGCCTTCTAAATTGGTGCTTCTTTTTTGAAAGCATTGCCATTAGGATTGCTGTATATACGTGGAGTTTTGAGAAAGTGACGGTATTTTGTTCCTTGCATGCGTGGCTCTTATTAGAACCTTTTGGTGTCATGCAGAAAATTGCTTGTGGGCCCCTAAAACTGGGTCACATGAATGAGTTACCCTGAATCAGCCAATTTGCAACAACTCTCTGGCTGCGTCTATCTGGATGTGTCATAAAAACTCTTGAGTGTGCTATCTATTTTTGAGCATGCTAAATGTGTTTATTTACCACACAGCTTATTGTGCACTAAACTCATCCACATGGCAGGCAATTTTCTAGTGCTTAGGCCACTATTTGACCCAGCTGCCATGCAGAAGGCTATATTAAGTCCAGCTGATCATGGCTGTCTGCATGGTGGAACAGGAAATTAGTCTCTATAGCTATATGACTCTGTCAGCTTTTCTATGCATTTCACACAACTAATTTCCTATAATGTGCAGCTTTTCCTACCATTCTTTTTTTTCTGTGCGAGTGGGTAAGATTATTTTTATATTGCGTTCCCTGATGTGATATTCAAATCTTAAGCATGACACTAATTACGTAGTATTGGTTTTGGATTTTTTTTTAACTTTCTCCTGACACTGCTTACTGCACCTGTTTATGCCTTAGTGTTTTTAACCGCATGTGATTCCATCCAAAACATGCTGGTTCCTTGCACTAAGTTTGGAATTGTGTTTTGCTGCACACTTCTACATTTTAATCACAGCTTTGCAGTGCTTGTCTGGCTCAGTGGCAGTGCTCGACTGTGAAGCTTTGCTCCTTTCAAGAAACATGGAGTTTTCAAAGCTGTCCCTTGTACTGTCAAGAACAGATTTGAATGGTTGGTTACTAAGAAAAAGTTGCAAGAGCCTTGAAGGTAGAAGGTCTAGAGATTAGAGGAGCTCTGGAAAACTGCAGGTTAGGAGAGGATGAAGAGGATGGGATTGCAGTGAAGTGGGGATTTACTTCACCCCCTGCAGGCTTCTGTTCCAGTACTGACTTCACTCATTGTGCGGAGTTGCAGATGTTGCCCAGGCCTTGAGTCCTGTCTCATTATACCTGTATCACATCAGGAATCTCATTCCAAGAAGAACATCTTCAGTTCTGCAACTCAGATTTTCACGGAGCGGGGCATTTTTATCAGTGATGCAAGCTGTGATACAGTGTCTAACATGTGGCTTGAGTTGTCTATTCAGGCAAAGCCCTTCTATGCATGCTCTCAGCTCATGGCAAATGAAAGGTAATTCATAGATCTCAGATTAAAACTCCAGATCCTTGATGGTCCAGGTCTTGCCACTGTTTTATTAATATGACAGAATTTAGTCAGCTGCAAAATATGGTATGATGTTCGATCCCTTTGCCTTATGTCCTTAAATTCCTGTGAAACTATGTGATCCTTGGCAGGACCAAATTCTCATCTAAATTACACTGCTTTGAGTCCAAGGCAACTCCTCTAAACTCTGAAGATTTTGTCCCTGCTCTTCTCTGCTGTAGAGTGCCAACTTGCCTATGCTTTTTGCTGTGAGTTTTACTGATCAGGTGGCTAGAGAGCTGGTAATATGCCACTGGGCCAGTGGCTTAATGCAGGAATTACTGGAAGCAGCAATCTTGGAGTGCTTTTTATGAGGATAACAAGGCTTTTGCAGACATAAAAAGCAGGAGAAATGCTTATTAGTTATGGGGAAGGTGAAAGGCTTAGAAAACTGATTAGTGTAGCAGTGTGGTCAGATTGAAATGAAAGCTCAGTGGCATAATCGTTAATTGGGTGCTTACTTACCTACTAATTTGAGCTTGGATGTCAGCAGTACTACACTTCATCTCAAACCAGAGGTCAGGCTTTAATGCTACATCATAAATTACGTAAAGGCACAACACTAACAATTAGATAATTATGGAGACCCATGCTGTTGCAATTTAACTGGGCAAGTTCAGGGCAATCATGACAGGAATAGTGCTTAACCCTGAATCTGCTGCCTTTCTTTCAACCTGACAGCCAAATATATGTGGCCAAGGAGGTACCCAGCCGTCTGGCAGCCCACAGGTTAAAAGCATCTTCCCCTATTAGTCAGATTCATCAGATGGCCTGGGCAAACTCTGAGGCAATATTGCAAAAAAGTTAATTATGGTTCAGAAAGGAAAGCCTGTATTTCAATCTATAGGAGATTCTGGGCAGGGCACAACAGTCGGAACAGTTTTTGTGTGCAAGGCACCATTGTGGGTTTTTTATTTGTTTCTAAGATAAGCCTATGTATATATTTGGTTTGTTTACTTTGCTCAAATAAACCACCAAGCCAAAAATAAGGTTATCCACATGGATCTTTCTGCATGCATCCATGCTGCATAGTATAGACCCACAAAACCTCACACTTTGAGTACTGGAGTAATTCAGTTTCCCACAGCCTTGTGTTTGTATCTGCCTGGCTGGCAGTGCTGCTTTCTGGGTCAGAAGTAGCACTGTAGAGCAGAGATGAGGCCACTGCAGAGAGTGGCTTGCCCCAGCTGTGTTCCTGCTATGACCATGCTTGAAGGCACATTGCCCAGCTGCAGCCTCTGGTAATTCTTGCCCATCAGTCCCAAGAGTATTCAGCATGGCTCCTCTTGATGCCCATGATGGCTTTAACGGGGAGAGAGTTCAGTCAATGCTGGACACTTGAAAATTCAATCCACAGAAGAGATATTGAAGATCGGGGTGGAAAACATCAGTCAGGTGGATTGGAAAGTGATTGACAGTGGGATGAAATTAATAATGTGCGGATCTTGGGTTTTTTGGCTGCATGGTTTCAGACATAAGCAACTTACCCTTATCTGAAAGTACATAATGAACAGTGATTTCTGTGGGGTGTTAGAAGCCTACAGGCTTTATTGGATTTAAGCCTAGGACTTCTTTAAGTGCTGTCATTTTACTTTTGTTCCTGGTCCTTTTGGCAATTAGGTAAACTGCTCACACCATAATATTACCTCTGTAAACTTTGAGGGGTTTTTTTGTTCTTTGGGTGGGGCTGAGTAAACTCTGCGCTCAAAAAAAATAAGAACTGTCCACCGCTGACATTGTGCTACTGTTTTCTTTATTCAGGACATTTTATATAATTCAATAGAAAAATGGTCTTTTGAGAATGTATCTCCTATTAATAGTAATGGTGTCTTATAATGTATTGTGCAATGATGTCCATGCCAACATTTTCAATCCTGGGTTGAGGGACCACATGCATTAGGTTTAGCAACCTCTTGCTTTAGCCTTGGTAGGTAAAATTCCTTCAGGTGCTAAGTTTGTTATAAAAGTGCTAAGAAACCCTTAGCTGTGGCATGCTGCTTTGAAAAATCATCTTATAACCTTTATATATATGCTCCAGTATAACATGGTCAAGTAATGACACATTTGGTTACCTATTATTAAGGTTTGAGTTATGGTATACTTTTTGTTTTAATTAGTCTGCGATAAAACAAAACTCAGGGGCTGTTCTGCTCTGGTAGTTCTCATTTTTTCTGCAGCCTTCCCTGCCCTTATGGGTTTATTAGTGTAGAAAAAGTGACATGTCGTACTTGCTATGTCTAGACTGCTGTGGTAGACCAAGCAGGAGGCTGTAGACTTGGTCTGACCCAAATGTCCATAATACAGTGCTGGGGTGTCTTGGGTAGGTCTATGTTGCATCTAATTTTGTAGATAAAGGCCATCTCCATGCTCAAATTTGCTCACAGCCTGCAAACAGGGCCTGAACCAGGTTGTCCCCTTTTGGAGTACTCTACAAAACGTGGGGAGAGGAGATGGACCTCTTTGCTCAGGCTGCTTAAGAACTAGATTATTATTTTGTTTTTTTAAACAAAAGTTTGTACTTTTTGTCTGTACTTTCTAAAGGGGGGGGGAAGGGGGGGGGGGGAGAAGGCAGAACTCTACCACAGTCTGGGCTACACCTGGCTGTGTGGGTCTTGAGAGCCCTGTGCAGAAGTTATTGGGCTCAGTCCAGCTGTGACCAGGAGGGATTTTCTGGCCTTTATAAAAAGAGGTGGCTCAGGGTAGGGGTACCAGTGCTCTTTTCAAGTAGTAAAATGAATCCCATTCTTTGGCTGCCATCGTCCCACAGCTGCCTCAGGGAGAGCAATGGCTGTTGGGAATGGCCTAGTGCTACATAGGGTTATAGCGGGTCTGAATCAGGGTCTTAAAAAGCCTTTGGGTTGGAAATGATCTTCAGTGCAGGGGAAATGCAGGAGTGGCCTAGCAGGCATGTTGACAGTTTTGCCCTCCTAATAAATTTGACACTGCCCTCCTCTAGCATTTTGGGGTATTTATTGCCATACATCATGGCATCAATCCTTTTCCAAAGGGGCTGGTGTCTTGGGTCTGTGACAATCTTGTCAGTGCTTTAGACCATGACATAAAAAGAACAGCAATTCCTTCTGGCAGGCCTTACTAACAAAAAGCATTTTATAAATAAACCCTCTTACTGGAGTTGCAAAAGAGATCTCTGTCCTTACGGTGGTGCAGACCCAAATGCCTTCAACTGCAGACCAAAAGGAGCTGCTACATTTACATGTGTAGCTCCTGTGCAGATCCCCATGTAGGCCGTTGTTTACAGCCAAGTTGAGGACATGGCCTGCAGATCAGTGCTTGCCCGGAGAGCTTTGGGCCAGAGACAAGCCACTGCCAACCCATGAAATTTCACTGCAATGTTTGGTCTTTGTCTTAAAGCTGTAGCTGCTGCAATGAAGAGGAGGAACTAGACTTGCAGTTTTCCTTTTAAACAGGACAGGTTTCTAGAGCTGAGATAGAAAGCTGAGCAACATAAAGCAAGTGTGCCCTCAAGGTTCAGGAAGCAGAAGGTGAATGAAAGGCACCCGCAGTGATGTCTTTTAGAAGGATCACTTGATGTTTGACCTATTCATGTGGATTCCTGAAGCTGGTGTCAGGACTTTTGCATCCTTGGGACTGGCGCCAGCATTCACAGAGCAAAGAGCAGAGGCTGGCGCTGTGCTTTGCTCATCTGGGCACGATCCCAGGCAAATGTGACAGTGAAATGCTGTGCCTGAAACATGGCAAATGTTTGCGCTATGAGTTAAAGACACAGTGTTGATGAAGCACTTAATTCTCATGGAATTTGGTGCACCAGAGCACTGGTGCCCATTCATGGGGTTGATTCCGTAGCAGCCACTAGAAATCCTGGCCATGCTTTAATTATATCTTTACCCCTAAATCAGAAAATAAAAAATTAACTTTCATCAGCTTTTCTGTCTTCAAAAGCTTGGGCCTCTCCCAATATAGTGTCTTGAATACTGATTACCACGGGATTTAGTGCTAGTGGGTTGGGGATTGGGATGAACTGAAGAACATCTGAACTGTACAGCTGGCCAAGCAAATCATGTAATCTCTGCACATTGGGAACAAAGCTACAGGTCCAATTCATTCAATATCTGCAAAGACCTGAAAGCTATGGCTTGTTCCTTGCTCATTCCCTATGTCTCTAGGTTACGCTTCAGCATCAATAGTGCAGGAGATCACCAGCTCTCTGGGGGTTCAGCAGCCCCTACACACAAAGAAAGGAGAGAAATATTGACAGTTTTGCTGTGAACATTTTTGCTTGCATCAGTGGTTTGTTATTCATATGTACAGTAAGGCTCTCATATGAAGTAAAGTCCATTTGGGATCCTCTCTCTGGAGAGAAGTTATATCTCCACAGGTCTCTGGAGCCTGGTGTTTCAAAATGAGGTCACTGAGTGAACAGTGGTAGTGCCAGATGGTTGGACTTCTCTGTCACTGAGGAGGATTTATGTGAGGTGGGAATATCCTGGTGGGACCTGCAGATGACCTGGGTAAGCCTAGGGGCATGAGACCAGTTTCTCCTCTCCTCCTGCACAGAAAAGATGATTCCAGATAGCCAGTGTAAGCTGTTTCACTCGCTTCCCATGCCAGGGAATTTTGCCAGGGAGTCATGCTCTTCCCTGAGTACTGGAGAGACCAAAATCTAAATCTTGTCCCCTACCACTTGGAAGGGCGAAGGTCTGATTTCCACCCAGAATGGCTCTGCCCTACCATGCTCCATTTTACAGGTTATGCCAAGACTTAATTTTCTTTGATTGCAGTAGCAGTGCAGCATTTCAAGCCCTGTGTTGTGACTCTGCCCCATGCCAGATCCCACCTGTGTGCAGTCCTGGAGCTGGGGGACTGGACCCCAGAGGAATCCTGCATGCAGAAGAGTCCTGATAGAAAGTGTGGTAACCCTTGCTATATAGCCCTGTGTTACAACCCCTCCTACACTACAGGATCAGTTCCTGGGACTCTGCAAAGCTTCATGCAGTGTCTCAGAAGCGTGTTTAAGGTCAGTGTGCTGGTCTAACTTATTTATACGAAGTCTAGATAGTTTAGAAAAATTGTATGCTTGATATAAAGCTCTGTTTGACCTGGACATTTTCTTTCTCTTCTTTGGACATTTGTTTACAGTCAAATCTGAAGCTTTAGCTGCGTCTCCCTTTGAAAAGCTGAAAATGTTTTTTGCAGACTGGTGTCTAAAGCAGAGATGTATAATTGTACACCAATATAGGACTTAAATGTACATTGATTTTTCCAAGTGAGTTTTCAGTAAGCAAATCCCACCACACCACCACTTAACCCCCCAAAAATACTTACAAGGGCAATGTTGTGTGTCCTGAAATCAAAGTTATCTTTAGGAAACTTGGCATTATGTGATCTCATCCATAGTTGCAATCAGTCACAGCAGTGCTGTCGCTAACACTGCTACTGCTCCATCTGCAAGAGAGGGAGTGGTGAATTTAAACAGGACATTGGTCACAGCCAGCAGTGCCCAACTGCAGTAACTGCATGTTCTAGAAGAACAAATTCTGTGTATTGGTGGTGCAGCTGCCTTTGAATCAAAATCTCCTAACTAGTCTGTACAGTCTGGGGCTGGAAGTCAAAGCAGCAGCAGCATCTGGGGCTTGATTTCACGTTTTGGTGAAAAAAACCTTAAGAAATCCTATTGCATTAACATTTATTTTTGATAGAAATGGTGAAACAATTCAGTAAATGGGATCTTTACAGTTGAGAGATTGAGTAACAAGGGAAAGAAAATGTCAATGCAAGTTAAAGCAAATTTAATAAAGCAAATAAAAACAATATACTGACACTGAAATATAATCTTAACGCTCTGACTGCAACTAACTGAAGCCAGGAAATTCTCAGCTAAGTGTTCCCTCAGCCCTCTTAAATCAACCCATTTTGCTTAGGCATTGTTGCACATAAGCGCCTTTATGAGATGGCCCCAAAACACTGGATGATAATATGAACGTTAAGAAGATATTTATTTCGTCAGCTGTGTGTTTGGATATATCCGTGATGGATGTATCGGCACTGATTCTGTGAGCCACTGAAAAATCAGCTAAACTTTAAGTACGTGCTTACACAGTTTGCAGAATCAAAGTCACTGTGCTCCAGGAAAAGTACAATCTGTAAGGTGGTACTCAAGACACAACAGTGTTACCAGGTCCCTTTGTAGATACTCTAATGCTGGTTTTCACAGATATTAAATAACTGATCTTCACAAAATCTATACGTTAAGGAACCTTCATTTACCAGATGAGAGGCTGAGGTCCTGAGAGGTTAAGGGATTTACCAACAGTCTCAGAAGGCGTGTGTAGGGGTGCCAAGACTTGAACGTGTGCTCTCAGTGCCTTCATTCAACATTTTATCCCTGAGATGTCCCATTCATGGACTGAAAATAATTAAAAGGTTCAAAATTTGGGGAATCTGAACTGCCCTGCCAGGTGTATTTTAACTCAGTGGATTTAAAATAGAACTGAGAGGGGGCTCACCATAAGATTTGTTTTGGGGAACTATGGGCCTCCAGAGCTAGAATTGCCTGGAGTCGTGCTTGAATCAGAGACTTGGGATGAGGGCTGGGTCAGGATGGACCTGCTGCACATAACCTGCTTTGGAGCTAGGAGAGGGCTTTGTAATGGGTGGTGGGCATTCTAAAGAGCATAGTTTACTCAATAGCCATTTTTTTCCCCAAAAATAATTCTCAAAGAAAATGCTGGCCTTGAAAAAGGAGATACAGTGCTACTTGAGACTTTTCTCCATCTTTCACTGGAAATCTGGTCCTTAAAATATATTTGGACTTCTGATTCTTCATTCTTACAAAAAAAAAAAATATTCTTTCCCACATGAAGAGTAATCCTGTGAAAGCCTCCAGAGTCTGCCTGAATTGTTAGGTCTACAGGTCTTTTGGGTGAGATAATATAAGCAACGGTTTGTGCCAAGTGCTTGTGCTTTTGTTCCTGCACCTCTGAGAAGTTAGACCAACAAAATTTGAACCTCCTGATGCTGTTTGCAGTTAATAAGAAAACACTGACATCAGCCAAATATATGCCTTGGTTGTTCCTCTCGCTTATGTTCAGAAAATGCACCTAATATTTCTCTTCCAGAAGCACAGCAGAAACAACCAGATTTCTTGCCCAGATTTGCCTTGCTGCTGGATTCCATGTCCAAGAAGCTTTGACCTGCCTCTGCCTCTTGAGTCCTCATTGCTAGTCCTGACCGTCTCCTTATTGGAGAGCCTTCACAGCCCATATCCATCCTGCTTATCACTCTTACTCAGTATTGACAAATCTATGCCCACTTCTGACAGGCCACAACTAATTGATTCTCTACCAGTGAAGTTTTCCAGCAAACACTTTTGCAGTATCTGGCCTTATGAGTTCCCTATGGACTCAGGGAAAGGTAGTGAATATCTTCAAAAGTATCTATTTCTGTAATATTTAAATTATGCTTCCTCTCTTGCTTTCCCACTAAAAGCCTGTCGAAGACAGAAGAGCAGTGACACGGTACCAATCGAGAATTCTTCATTGCTTTTATTTTTTTTCCCCATGCACCATCACATGCAGGTCGCTTCAACATGGTGTTTCTATTTATCACTCTGAGGCTGTGAGATCTGTGGCACTGGTGCTGTCATTTTGTGCAGCCCTCAGAATATTGGAATCTTAATCTGTGCGTGTTTAGGACTCCCAGAATTTGTGGCAGTACAAGCATTAAACAGTCTCCTCTGCTTGTGTGCAGGAAAATCCAGTAAACCCATCTGGATATAGCTCAGCCCTGCTTTTAATTCCTTGATGGTGGCCCACGCTGTCTGTTGTTGACTGCTTCAGAAAGGCTCTGAACGCTCCTTCTGCTGATCTTTAGCACATGCAGTGATTTAGTGAGAATATGGCTACCATGCTGAAAGGGTTAGATGCAAAGATAAATACCAGCACATTTCTAGGTTACAAGATGATCTTGGTTTGTTCCTGTAAGCTAAGGGTAGGAAGCTGTTTTCTTTCCTAAAATCCCATTTATTCACTGTAGTACTTCAGGGCCTGACTTTTCTTAGCTTTTACCCTTCCATGGCTACAGGACTACAGGGCTGGGCCAAATCACAACATAGCCTGAGCTGTCAGTCACTTTAATAATTATTATTAATCCCCTGCTGATGCTTTTCCACATGAATGCAAGAGTCTCTTCGGCACTTTTCTGACTTTTTGTTAAAAGATGGAAGGTAGAATAACAAAGTTCTTAATTAGCTGAGCTGGTGTTGGAAAGCTCAGTGTCAGTTTTCCAGGTCAGTGTTTGATGGAGGAATGATAGGGGGAAGTGATGCATCGACATTGATTAAAGAGCAGTGATGAAGCAAGATAAAATTGACATTTAATTCTTCCCAGCTAAAGTAATGTGAGTGACAATACTTAAAGGTGAACAGTCTTATTTCTTGAATCAACAATGCAACCTGTAAAAACATCCGTCGCAGTAGTCTTTTCTTAATTACTAACAAGTAATTAGCCCCAAATCACTGTAGTTCACTGATTAAAATAAAAGATGCCTGCCATTCTTTCTATTTTGGGTACATCTGAGCAGAGCAAAGGGTATGAAATTAACTGGCACTTCCAATTGTTTCATCTGAAGACCTTGCAAGGAGTCCTCAGCTCTTCTCTCTAGTCTCCATTCCTTAGTCAAACAGAATAGTAATCCCAGATGAGCTTTTTTTTCCTGGATGCTAACCGGACACAGCTCGCTGGAAGCACTGAGAACCCCCTAGAGGGGTGTGAGAACACTGCAAAAAGCCAAGCTACTGCCTTTATTGCTGTTAATAATGAGGAACAATTAATATTTTATAGGACTAAACTTGTTTTGTTTTTAAACGTAGTAAGTTTTAAAACTTCTTTAAACTAGCAATTTAATGTTGCCTCATTTTAGTAAAAGACCAACCCAGCCTCTTTCCTTCAAGTTGACAAAAGGCTTTTGATGATCATTTCCCACCCCTTAGTTTTTTTCACTTGAAAGGAACAAAGGAAGTAACAAATATAAATCTCCCAATACCTTATTTTCTACAAGGGGTCTGGAGTGCAGCTGATTACTCTGTGAATATGTTCGTATAGCAGAAAAGAGCATTCAGGTGATAACGCTTGAACTAGCAGTTAATGCTCATTTTTGAGCTCTGATTGAGTTGAAATATTGCTTGTTGCACCAAGGTGACTAAGACAGGAGATAAGATCCCAGAGAAGTAGCATCCTTTTATCAGTAGATGGTAGTATAACAACATGGAAGGAGTGTAGCTGCTCTAAGGTTGTTCCAAGATCCAAGCTGTTATACTTGAATTTTAAGTGAAAAACAAGACAAAGAGAAGCAGAGAATAAGTTTAGAATCCTGTTATGTTTTACTTTTCACCAAATAGTAGTTTACAGCGGAGGGAATTAATGTATGTTTTTATTCATGATTTATGCATGGTTTGTCTAGAGCAGCGTGAATAATTGATTATTTTTGTTCTCTGGCAGTGCAAAAAAAAATTAAATAAATATTATTTTTTTGAAGCAAAATAAAAAAAAATTAGGAAATCAAACAGTGAAAGGGAAGGAGCAGACTCTTTTGTGTCAAAATAAATGTTTTATTTCTCTCCAAAACAACTGTTTTGTTCCATAAATGCTTTGCTTTTAAGGATGGTTTGAATCATTTAACATAAAATTAAAGGAAATTGCCAAACAAAACAGTTGTAGTTCAGTTCTGGCTTGTACATATCAAAATAATGGGTTTTAAACATTGTTCCCCTTCCTATCTCAAAGGCAAAGAGTTTGGTGAAACTGGGAAAAGCTTCCCAGAAGATGGGTGCTGCCAAAACAGAACTATCATGGGAATGTTTCAACCAAGGAAATAGCCATGCAGACTCTTGGTTTGGCCAAGAATATCCAACTATGAAAATACAAATAAAACAGAATAAACCTGCAGAAGGGCCTCATCCCTCTGTAAGCCCACACTTGCAAAGTCTTTTATTTTTTTTTTAATTAAAAGCAGACTTTTCCTCTATGTGAGCTCAGAGATCCCAGGGGTTGGATTCACAATGTAAATGCACTTAGGCTAAAGAGATCTGTATTGATTTGTATCAGTACAGGGTCTGGCCCAGTAGGAACAAACTCTGCTTTTTGATATAGCATTGAATTTGTATGTGTCGAATTCTGTGCTTTAGAATTAAACCCAAGGATTTGATAGCGCAAAAAGAGAAAAGGAGGAATTTGCAGAGACACTGGCATCCACTGTTTCCACTCTCCATGTTGTCTTATTAGCAAAAGCATCATTGTAGTGGTGATGTTGCTGAAGATAAAAGGCTCTTTGATTACAACTGGATTCTAATCCAAATCCTACTCTATCTATTTGGTAATGGCTGACAAATGACAGATTTTCTTTATGAAACTCTGAGGGGGGGAAAGAATCTATGAAAATTTCAGATTTCAAAAATATTCTGACTAGGTCTGTACCTCATTGAAAAGCAATGCTATTGTTCTTCACCAACACTTTTTCTCTGTCTCTCTTTTAAGTTTTTACCGCTAAAAATATATTAGAAATATTATCTATTTTTAAGTCTACTCTAATAAATGTACCCATGACTTAAAATCAGTTCTACTATGAGTGAATAATAGAAGAAAACCACTAGCACCATATCCCCAAGAAGAATTTGTCATCAGAAGGCTGAGGTGTGAGTTCCCGTGTTGTTTGATTTCATGTTTATGTGCTTTTGCAATTTAAAGAGAGGTTAGGAACTTTGTGGCTGAAGTATCATCTGGAATCAGAAGTCACAGAAAAAGGAGAGGTAGAAAAATCATAGAATTATAAAATGGTTTGGGTTGGAAGAGACCTTAAATATCATCTAAGTCCAACCTTCCTGCTGTGGACACCTTCTACTAGCCCAGGTTGCTCAAAGCCCCGTCCAACCTGGCCTTGAACCCCTTCCCAGGGAGGGGGCAGCCACAGCTTCTCCAGGCAACTTTCCTCAGCACATCCTGGGTCTGGGCAGCCACCTCAGGCTCAGGATCCATGCTGGGTGCCTTTGACTGATGGCAGAGGTAGTACGACCTTCTGTAGAGGGCTGGGAAATTGTCATTTTATTAAAACTACAATTTTTAAAGTTTATGCAGTCGGGTCTGTAATTTCAGTGCAGGTGGAGCCCCTTCCTGTAGTACCCAGGGTTGGGGAATGCTGTGGCCAAAAGAAGACCAGGGGAGGTCTTGGTGGTTCTCCCATGAGGGGGTGGCTCTTTGCAGGGAACCTGGACTTCCAGCTGCAGGTACGTCCCTTTGGAGCCAGGGCTGCTATCACAGACTGATTTACAGTGGGATTTTACTTTGTCTTGGTGAACATATCTCTGCAACAAGGCTAATTCTGCTGATGGAGGCTGTGATCATCCTCAGTTACTTTAGAGGTTGAGGTCTGTGTGTCTGTGTATGTGGGTGTGTGTATATATATATATATATATATATATATATATATATACACATATCCTCTATTTATGTGTTTAGTGTCCCTGAAAGAAACTCTGTGAGGAAAGCTCTGTACAAGCTCTTATTACATTTATTTTGCTAAATCTTCTCTTGTACTCTTCTCTGCTCACTCTGCCTTTCCGGGGGCTGTGCTGAGGGTTTACTGCCAGACACGTGATGTGATTGCAGGAGCTGTGGAAAGCTGGAGGGGGAGGTAGGGAGGCCTTTCACCAGCAGCATCTTTCTCCATGCCCAAGAGGATCTATTTTGTGTTTTGTGTAGCATTGCTGGCCTTGGGTACAAATCCTGCTAAGCCATTTGGTGGTGCAGTGGCTCAATGCCGGCGGGCCTGCCTGCATTTCTGTTATCAATACAGAAGCACTGCTTAGGAAGGGGTCTGCTAAACTGCGACTGAGCAAGCTTAGCACTGTAGGCTGCAGATGACAAAATCTATTAAAGTGCAGATATATTCAGAGCATGTGGAAAGGAAGAAGGACACACGAAGGCATTTCAGAATATCAAAGTGCATAAAAATGTCATTGCCTGGTACATGGAGTACTTTTATGGGGACACTCAGGCTGTGTAAGTAATGTAGTAACAGCACAATTTATGCTGCAAGTGCATTCTGTCTGTGCCACAAGGAAAGCTGTTACAGGAAACTTTTTCTTTGTGCATTTCCATATAAAGGCACAACAGACAGGTCAAGGGGTTTGCTGCGATATCTGAACAAGTATCTGTTAGGTTAATAATTCTCTAAATGCATTATCTTTATGTCTTAAAAAAAAAAAAAGAAAAATCTGTTAAAAACTATACTGATAAAACAAAAGCATAACAAACTGGCTGGCCATAGACAAACTGATCCAGCTTATTCTGACTGGATGTAAATTTGTGTTATTGAGTACACTGAGAGGAGAGATGATACCACAACAGCTGCCTCATCTGGGTAGAGACTTGTGCTGTACTTAAAGGAGAACCCCAGGAGGTAGATGAGGTTTATGTCTGTACGGAAACCTTCCTGGATGGAGAGATGAGCCCTCTACAGAAAGAATGGTGCAATTGAAGAAAAAGACTGTCACTAATTTTAGGTGGCTATAATTAAGGTGAGACTGGTGCTACCATGCCTGAATGCCCATTGCTTATATCTAGTGCTAGAGGGCCAACTACATGAACATGGAGCATCTTGTGCTAATGGATTAAATCCAGCTTGGCAGGAACCTCACCGTTCCTTTCCAAAGAGCAAGCATGCACGTGTGTGTGTGCACATCTGGGACTGACACTAATACAGCTTGGCAAACCTGTGCTGTGAAACTGCGGGGTGGTAGAAAGCATGATGGCTACTAGGAGATGCAATAAATCTCTCTTCCCGTTCAGGTAGGGGAATCGGATGACAGAATGGCTAAATCAGTTCAGTTCTGTAGTCTCAATCCTACTCCAGTAAAACCAACTGTCCAGTCCCAGAAAAGATGTGCTCTTTCCTGAGGAACTGGATGAAAGGTGTGCGTGCCTCTGGATATGCCTGACAGGAGAGGGCCCAAGCTTTGTGGCTGAGGCTGGAGAAGGTGTTTTACAATGGCACATAAGGACTTGCTCATCTCTGGGGAGTCAGGGCTTTGTGCACAAGGTGCCAGAGCATAAGCAGGGCAGCAACACCGTGCTGTGAATATATAAAAAGCCAGTTTCCAGCAGGGGATGTATGGTTACAAAGGGCCTTCTGAGGCTTAGTGCCTCTCTAGGCTCATCTGCACAGAGCAGGTTGAGAACAGTGAGATCTCCTCATCAGGTGGACTCTGTGCTTAGGTATTTAATCTTAAATCCAGCTTGCTGGTTAATTTAACAGAAGTTACTGTTTGAGTGCTTTGGACACAGGTAAGCAGAAGTGCAGGCTTTTACAGCAGAGAGGTTGGGAGTAATAAAAACAATAAAAAAGGACACTACAGAGGAGGGATAGTAGAGGAGAGACATATGGACCCTCCATAGCCCATGTGAAGGAAGAGGAGATTACCCTCTTACAGCAGTCTCACCTCAGGTCAAATATTACTCAACAGGTCTGGGGAAAATGACAGAAGAAAACACCGGGAAGAAGTAGGTCTGGGGTGACTGATAGTTTTTGTTGAACTGTCTACTTTTTGTCCTTGCTGGAGTAAAGAGGAGATGTCCGTGTCAGGAGGCCCTGGGAAGAGGCAGTTCCCAGGCCTGATGAGGTGGGACCCAGTTCTGGCAGCATATTTTCCGAGGGAGGGAGAGAGGGCTTCTGGTTTTTATTTGCGCAGCTGTAGACCAGAGCTCTTCCAGCAGTACGGCTCTTCTTGCAAAGAGAGAGGATGCTGAAACTCAATAGGAGTTTCCATTTCCTTCACTTCTGAGCTCGTGCCACTAAGGAGTTTGCACAGCTCTTCTGTTGCACTCACTGGCTATGGTAATAAATAAAAAGAGATCACCCAGGTGTATCAAAGCCAAACTTTCATCTGCAAACTGCATCTTTGATACTGGGATCATTATTCACTTATACAGAGCTTAGACAAAGATGAGGAGCAGTTCAAATCCAGGGCAAAATTCCTGTCATGCAGGTGGGTTCTGAAAAACAGGGCTGACTTGTGTGTATGCTGTGTTCAATAACAGAAAGTCTGGGATGAAAGCATTTCACAGGCTTCTCTGCCTCACTGAAGGCTTGATTGAGAACATAAAACTCTATGTGTAGACAGAAGTTGTTTAACATCACTTTTAAATACAGTCAAGTTAGTAATTTTCTTTGTAATTTTTCCAGCTGTTTATGTGCAAATCACCTCTGGAGAGTACTTTCTGTGCTCTCAAAATCAGGAGTTAAGTTATATTGCTGAACTAGCTACATTTAACTAAATACTTGATTTAGTATCATAAATGCTACCCATTTTTTTGTCTGATAATCACTAGAACAGAAAAATGTAGTGTGTTTATGCAATGCCTGATACTGGGTTTAATTAGCTATTATTCTTGAATCCTTGATGGTTTGGGTGATATTCTAGATAGAGTCTGCTCAGAAACCTTAACAACTCTTATTTCAGTGCTGTTCATCAATAACCTGTAACCAACTGCATTAATAACAAGATCAAGTATCACAAGACTTACCTTAATTCTTCTCCCTGTATTCATCTGTCTCCCCCTTACCGTGGCAGCCCTTAACTCCAGGATCCTTTCCATTTGGGGTGGGATTCTTCTTCTGGTAGACTTCTACAGCTTGAACAGTTGATGAGGACTCCTGTTTTAGTCTTCTGAGAGGAAAAGGCACTTCTAAGGTGTGATTAATCTCCTCCGAAAATAGACATTTAAAGGAATGAGATGAATAGCATTCTAGGAGTGCTTATTTTGGTCTTGCCGACTATCTTAGATGTAGTATTCACAATGTCTAAATATAGATGTGATGAATTTGATCCTTGGTGTCATTCTGTTAGATCTGATGTAAAGACTGTTACAGTTGATGGAAATACTCTCATGTAGGTGTAGTTATATACTGCATTGATCTTATTCCCGATCCCTTACTGTGCATTTTAATTTGAGCCAATACTGTCTCCTCTTTCAAGAGGTGGAGAGAAAACACAGTCAATTAAACCATGAAAGCCACGAAGCTCTTTCAGTGATCCAAACTGACTGGGAAGTTAAATTTGAAACCATTCACCCATTCCATTAAAAAAATACTAGGGAGTATGCATCCCTATAAAATAATGATGGGCAGAATAAACTGTCTGAAAGTATCTCGCCTACTCCATACCATTTAATCAAGAAGCAGTGAGTGGAACTGGCCTAACATTTACAAAGGGAGAACTGACACAATGCATATTTGAACACCATGAGAAATAGCATCACCGGGGACAGAGAGTGAGTTTAGTTAATAATGAATGGCACATCCTATAAAATACCATTACACAGTGTTCAAGGCCCAAGAATGATGACATAATTATTAGGAGACTGGGAGATTAAGATATAATTTAAAAAAACATGACAGGGGAGGGTGTAATTGGGGAGACAAAATACACAGGAAGTTTGTAATTTACATGTCAAAATACCTTTTTCATGTTTTGATTGGATTGGACGCCGCCTTTCCACTTCATTTATCTTGGCTTCAATTAGAGGCAGGAGAAATGACATCTCATGTTCATATTCTTGACACACACTGCTCATAGACACTTTCTAATTCTAACAGACAGTGAGGGGAAAAGGGAAACTCGATTCTGCCTCTGTCATGGACTTCTTAGTTAACCCCTAATTTGTTTCTAAATGAGGCTGTCACTGTGGTTCAAATGAATATGTGCTTAGGAATCAGGGTGTGCATTTGCTGGTAGGGAGGGCTTTGCATGTTGCATGGCTGGTTGTACCCAAAAGCTGCTTAGCTGGGGGAGGGTGTGTGTATGTGTGTAAGAAAAAAAGCTAAGAATGTTTTGCCCCCCAAAGAAAACTTTCCTGTATGAGTGTTGCAGACTCTTTTTATCAGAACAGCCATATTTACAGCACGCTTGTAATCATACAGAGCCATCTCCAAAGCACAGGATGTGAGTTGTGATTTTCCCCTTTGGCAGAATTTTTGCTCTTTTTATTTTCTGTCTGTCTCTTTTATCTGGTGTCACCATATGTTTCCCATCGAGCTCTGAAGTCTGCTTCCATTTTTTACAGGAACTGTGCTCTGTTTTACACCCATCCCCACCCAAACACATACACTAGAAATGTCAAAGGTGTGTTTGAGATAAAGCCATGTGTTTCATCAGGACTGAAGTATCTGCTCACCTGAAGGCATGTACTGAAGTCTTTCCTCTCTTGGCAACTATAATTACCTTTTAATTCTTCTTGTGCTTCATCTCAAAATCTGAGTTTTAGATTTTTCCAAAGGCTGTTGATTTTGGTTTCATTTCTTTGCAGAGGAGTGCACAGTTTGAGGTGCCAGAAAGAGGGCAAAAGTTTGCCCCTCTGTTGGACTTCTAACCTCTAAAACTGGGGCCCCTTTAAAGCATTCTAAAGTGTCCAGCTGCAAACAGAGGTACTCAAAATCATCAGTCACTTTTGAAAACATGGGAAGCAAGTTTTAGGCTTATCAGTAACTCTATTCATTGGATTTCCTTATAAAGCAAAATTGCTCCTGGAAATGCTAATCAGGAAATATCAGAGAAATAGTAGTCCTTGAGAGATCTCCTCTGAGAGGCACTTTGACTCACCAGACGGAGAGAGAAATCAGAGCAGCTGTATGAGGTCTCTGCATATTCTGTGTGTGTCCTGAACTCTATCAGAAACCCCAGAAGTGACATGAAACTGGATAAAGTGGGCAGTGCTGCTGTTGCTAATGCTATTGCATTTTTGATATTTAAGCCAACTACAGCCATGCTGGGATCATTCACCATAAGGCTCCCTCTAATACTGGCAAGAGCACACTACTCCTGTTAAGTACAGTCAGGTCTGAGTGCCTTGAAAATGGCTTCGACTGCAAGGTACTCCCCACCCCCACCCACCCCCCCAAAAAAACAACCAAAAAACCAACCAAAACAAACCCAACCAAAAACCACCAAAACCCAAACGAAAAAAGAGACAAAACAAAAAACTCTGAGATAACTGACTTTACAAATACAGTTTGGGTCAGACCAATCATTCATCCAGCCTGGGTGTCTTAGACTGCCCCCAAGAGTTGCTGTTCAGGAGCAGTATGTGACTTCAGCCACCTTCTGCAGTTCTTTCATATGCCTCCAGCATCTGTAATCGTTGGATTAAAGATGTTAGAGGGTACATTTGTGACTACCCCTTTGTTGGACCTGTTGTCCATGAATTTCTCTAATCCTTTTAAACTCTGCAGATACTGTCTGCCTCCACAGCCTCCTGTGGCAGCAAGTTCCAGAGGTTCACTAACGGGATTGCGTCACACAATTTTGCAAACTGCTCTTCAGCAGAGCAGCCTAACATGCGTTGGGAAGTTCACTAGTCACACCTAGAAGGCTGCATCGGATATCTTTGGAGTAAAATACTATGAAGCTTTTAAATATATAGTAGTTTGAGTCAGAGAAATATCCCACTCCACTGCAATCTCCAGGATAATGTGGTCTGAGTCTCCCAATATGTATTTTTATGTAAACCACGCAGATAGTCTGTAGGGAGTCAGTACAGGTACTGAGGTACATATTTGCTATTTGGGAAATGATCTAACTTTTTCTGGAAGAACTGTGCCCCCAACATTAATTGTGCTGTCCCAGCTCCCTACCAAAGTAAGTAAAAGAGAAATAATAGTAAACCCACCCTAAAATAACTTCGGCTATCAGGTAGAACTTTGATGTTATAAAGGGAGATGTCTCAGGTGTTCCGCAGTCTAACAGACACTTAGATAGGTTATGGATTTTACATGAAGAGGATTCAGGTTATTCATGAATGGATGAGTGGGTAAACGCTAGGAGGAGAAATACAGCTGAAGAAATAACTCACAGATTAGTCAAGGCACCAAGTCCATTTTTAACTCATGTTAGCTAAGCTGAGTGAGATCTGAATGATTTCACTGAGCCCTTCAGTTAGTATTTATTTTAATAAAAGCCAGATTTTGGATTTATGGATTGGAAAATTTTAATTTTTAGCTGTGGCATGGGTTCATCTCTGTATTCAGTTTACACTGTGCCCATCTGAAGGTATCTGGGCAATAAAAGACTTTCAGATCTATGCTGCTGCAGAAGTTTTAGATATTAGCAACTCGAGTGCTAATATGCAATACCTGGAATCACCAAAGTTAAAAATTGCTAGTTTGTGAGTTATTCACACGCATCCATCCCATTTCTGCTTAACATTGACCTATACAACAAACCCTCTGAATGTGAGTACTTCCTGAGGTTGATTTTGGGGTTTTCTGCATCCATTTGATGATACACGAGAGATCTGTACAACCTTACATTGACTGTTCTAATAAGAATGACACAAAAGAGGAGTATATGCTCACAATAGATTATCCTCATGGACCCATAGTTTACTATGAAGAGGCTTCTGGCAGCAAAAATTATGTTTGCCACTGTTGCATGACCCACTTTGAGAAAGGATAGATTGATCATCTGGAACAAGCCCTGGACTGGATAAAAGAAAGAACATGCAATAGAAATCTGTATGTCTTTATTTCAGTATTCATCATGAACAAGTACAAAATGGAAAATACAGGCCAATTTAACTGAAGGCTGTGGTACCCCGAAGACTCAGGCTAGCACACACTGCATACATCATTAAGTCACTGGCAACAACACACTGAAGCCCTGCCCAAATTTCAATTCTTACACTTCAAATAGTCTCAGCCCTCACCAGACAAATTAATATTTAATGCACAAGTGCACACTGTAATATTCCCAACTGTGCAATCTAATATTAACAGCTATTTCATAAACCAACAAGGCCCATTCAATTGGTGACCATTTAAACTATAACACACCATTAAACTGTAAAAGCAGCCATGAAAACATGATTAAGATACATGTTTGTCGGTCCATAGCTAAAAGAAGGGAATGTAACAATGTCAGTACAAAAAGTCGGCATATAGTTCCAGCAAGGCTGTTCAGAACAATAAAGGGAGTCGTGAAGCAAATTCCTTCTTGGAGTTGCAGTTTAGTTATTAGAGCAAAGTAGATCCCATCCACAAGAATATATAGTTTTTAATAACCTTAAATGAATCTGTGATAATATGTGGCACCATCTAGCTTTCAGTTACTTGTGCTTCTCTATGGTTGCGTCTACAGAGTCGCCCTGTTTCTGTGCTAATTCTGCAAGGGCTACATCATTCATGGATATTTAATCAGGGTGGCAGTAAAGTGGGAAGGCAACTTCACCCCTGTCTTTAGGAAGCCAATGGCATTGCACTTTATCTGATTCTGCTAATGCTCATGTTCTGAAAAATATACTCGTAAATTGGAGAGGTTGCAGAGGATGCAGAAAAGAGATGCCTGGAGTAATACAAGGGCTGGGAAAAGTGCTTTGCTGTGAGATACTCTCCATCTTTTTAGCTTATCAAAAAGAAGATTGAGAGATGACTTGTCTTCAGTGTTAAGTGCCTCCACAGCAGGAAAACTCTAGTTTGTAAGAGGTTCTTTAATCTATTGGTGAGGTTATAACAAGAACCAGTGTTTGGATGCTGAAGTGAAATGACTCAGGCATATGTTTCTCTCAACAAGCGTAAATAAGTAGTAGCAAGTTAAGGGTAACAGTGAATTTTTTTTTGTGTCTCCATATCAAGACAAGAAGTGTTTCTGAAAAACAAACTTATTCTTTGGTGTGTTCTTAGGGATGGAAGAGACAGGCCCTGTGCATTATACAGGACTACAGTCATTCTTCTTTCATAGTCCAGGCTTTCAAGTGAGTTAGATCCAAGTCCACAAAAGCATGTGGAATTTGATGTTGAAGGTATCGAAACACATTAGAAGACTTTAGTCTAAGCAATTACACTCTTCTTTGTAACATCTTTAAGCAAACATTGTTATATGAAATGCCTTCAGATGACTGATTTAGTTTTCATTTTTGAAATAAAAAGGAAATGGTCTGAAATTAGGTAGAATAGCAGGGTGAGACATTGAACCAAGACAAAGCGTGATGTTAAAAGTGACGTGTGATGTTAAAGATGCAAAAGTGGAGGAGATCTGGTGGTTGTAGCCAGTTAACCAGTCCTAGAAATGGGCCCTGGACCAGCTAGTCAGAAAAGCAAGGCAGGTCTGTTCCAGCATCAAGATACTAACTTTTTGGGGGCCTTATTAACATGGTAAACCATGAAATCTGGGTGAACAGGATATTGCAGGCATCTGATTTCTTCTGTATTGTCAATGTTTTCTGAGTGTATTGGTTTCTAAACAGGAATAACTCTCAAATTATGTAACTGTATAAAGCTACTTTTGCATTCTTCTTGAATTTGTGGCCATTTGTTGTGCACAGTGCAGGCATTTCATTACATGGGCAGCCATTATATCTTTGCAAATATTTATCTTTGGTGTTCTTGATTCCCTTATTTTGCACTTACTGAATGAGCTGAAAGCAAGACCTTGGAGGCCTGTCTGTGCAAGCACTTTTAATGGAGGGCCATATATCATCCATTTGATAAGCAAGGGGAAAAAGGTTGTCTGAACTGCACTTCAGCATTTATATTATCATGACACTGAATTTTAGCATCAAATCCTGCCCCCTTCCACCCGCAAATAAAACAAACCAGTTTCTTGTGAAGTAGTCGACTAATAAAAAAGGGCCTAAAATGTTTCCTTCAATATCCTCCTTCATCTAAGTAACTATTTTAAAACATACAGGGGCTCAGTCTGTGGTTTACTACATGCATGTTTGAATTTGGTGGGTTTGGAGATAGAACAACCTGTTGATAGATGACTTGCAAGTGACAGGTTGTAGTCAAATGTGACCCAGGGCCGAAGTGACCAAAAGCCAGTGCGGTTTGATGTCTAATCTGAAATGACCTGTTTGTCTCTCTGGAAGTCTGAGCAGATATTCAAATCAGAAAAACCAGCTCTGCAGATGGTACCAACTGTCACTCCTTGTTGGCAATCACATTAGAGAGGGCAAGAACTCAAGCAAAACTTTTCAGATAGAGGATTGCAGCTATCTGTCTGATTGTCTGTTGGAGCTGGTATAAAAGGTAAATCTGTTTTGTGAAAAAAATAGTTGAAAAATGTTCAAAACATACTAATTGCTTACTTAAAAAAAAATTCTCAATGAGAAAGATATGTCTTTCTGGCCCGGTTTTCAGTTCCTGTTTTTTTCTCCCTGTACATTGACTGACACCCCCCCCCCCCCCCCC
>NW_020799112.1:12176180-12236789 GCF_003259725.1 Athene cunicularia
CCCCTCCTTTTTTTTTTTTTTTTCTGTAACTATTTTGATTCTGAATTTAAGGATGAAGAGATTAAAAGGAAGAAAAAAATCCCAGCCTAAATTGAATAAAACCAGATTTCCTCTCACAGACTTGATATCTGAATTAAAATATATCTTTTTTTGTGTGTTTTATTCTACAGAATAATTAGAAATTATCTAAAAAGTTTGTTTATGGATCAAAGTTTTTCTTAGCTGTCTGATTGTTTATCCATGACCCTTCTGTTGGAAACTACTCAGGCAGCAGAATGACCGTGGTGAGGTTCATAGTTTTGTGCTGATTTCTGTAGAACAAGGCTCTGTCTATTGTACCTACATGCTGCAGCTACCCTGGGAAAGGAGGATAGAGTGGAGAGTCTTGTAGTGTTTCTTGATGCTCTGAATTAATCTGTTTTCTTCTGGAAATTCCTGCGCAGAGGATTCTCATTGACAACTTTTTCACCCTTTGTGGAGTGCATGCAATTGCCCTGGTGTACCTTGGCACAAGCCACAGGGATAACAGAGGGTCAGTTCATGGAAATCAAGTCATTTAACCTGAGATCTGAAACAGGCTAGAGGCCACTGGATGGACTGAGATTTTGAAAATACAGTGATCATATTCCCCTTCATTCAGCCTCAGATACAGAACATTAGAGTAATTCAGCAGCGGAAAAAAATGTGTAGCTCTCTATGGACCACTCTTTCCTAGGATGAAGGAACATTATTTCTTTACACGATGGAACTGTAGTAGTGATAATGATATCACTGACTGGAAACAGCCTAAATTTTCATATCACTATGACAAGTAGGAAGAGCAATGCCTCAGGTAAAACAAACAGAGTCAGATGTCTCTTCAAATCAGACAAGGCAACTTACAGGATATATTGCTGGCCAGCGAGCTGCATGGAGAAGCAGCTGGAAGGCATCATCCAGACTGTGAAGGCACGGGAGCACCTCTGAGCTGCCAGATTAGGTGTGTTTCCAGGTTGCATATAGGGGCAAAACCGAGTTGCGCATCACTCCCCAGGTCTTCTGTCCCTATCTGCACTTTGCTTTCTATTGAACAAAAGAAATGTGGGTGCATCAATATTAAAAGCTGTAACATAACCTGGTCAGGTGCCCTAACTGGATGAGTGGGGACCAGAGGCCTACAGCATGCTGCAGCATTGCTCACTGCTCACTTTAGAGATGACCAGAAGACTTTGATCTGTCCCTCTTTTGCAGTTGAATGATCACTGGCAATTTGCTTCATCTTTTCTTGCTTTGATTTCCACACCTGTAAAGAGCAAGCAAGATTTTTTTTCCTTCTTTTAAAAAGTACTTGAAAATCTCCCTCCAGAAAGTGCAAAGTAGTAAGTAGGAGTTACTACTCAAAAGTATTTTCTGTTTATGATTGGCATTGCTTGGGTTAATTCTGACCTGCCAGTTCATTCCTTGGGAGATGATCTTTTGCAGACTTCATAATATTGCTGTGGGAAAAGTGCTGTATTTTTGTACAGTATTATTATTGGCTTGGAAATAACCAACACAAAATGATTTCTTTAGGTTTTCTAGCAGGAATCCCAGTTATTCTCTTCTGCTGCATTACACAAATATGCAACGTGTGATGCTACCCAGTGATGGAAGACAACAGCTTTATAAATAAATGCAAATGATAAACACAGGACATGCTCTGTAGCACTAAAAGCTATGCCTATAAAAGTATTGGTATTAGTAGGAATGGATGGCTTTATTTTCACCTGTGTATGAGAGTGATATTGGAATTTTAAAATATCTAAGAGAAAAGAGGAATGATTTGTAGGGAGTTTGTTAGCTTTAGAAGTCATGTGTGAAAACATGGCTTTGAGTTTTAAAGCCTGCAGTTTTGGAGGACTGTTTTTATGGGCTAAGAAAAATATTTCCTTTTCTTGGCCATTGAAGCTTTCCACTGTTCTTTGGTTACGTTGCCGTGCTGAGCTACAGACCCCAGTGTGCAGTCAATTATACACTCACGCTGCTTTCAGATTCACTTACCCAGCGATGATGACTGTCTGTGAGCAAAATCCATCAGAGAGTTATTATCTCCAAAGCAAAAGCCTCAAATGTTCAGGCATCTAATCTGCCCCTGAAAATCAGTACCTGTTCTCGAAAATACAAGACCTCAAATGACTTATTATTTTGGATGCTTGAAGGCTGGAAACACTTCTGAAATCTTGTCTGTAGCTTAACAATTCAGGGTTGTCTCAGGTCCATTGGCCAGTATTAGTGTAAGATGTGCAATGTATTACCTGTGGTACAAAAGGTCATCTGGATCATGTTATAATTACATGAACCTCTTCATTGTGCACCATGATACCCACAGTAATGCTAGATAATGGTTCAGGTAGCATGCTAATTGGCTGTATAAAATGAGTGTTTTAAGCAGTGAATCTCTAGATATCCCAGTATTTATGACATGCACACTATTAGTAAATGTGCTTCTTAGTTTATCTAGACCCGCGATTTTAAGCACGGTGTTGGATTTCCTTTTTCACTTTCAGTACTTGGGATATCCAGGCTTAGGTTAGTTCTCTGTGGCTATTTTCCCTCCTTGCCCCCAGCATTTACTTGTTCATGTCATAGTTTAAAAGCAATTAAACCTAGTCTTGGTGGTCCGTATTGCAGGACTAGATAGACAGTATGGCCACTCTTGTAGCATCACAGTGAAACTTTTGGTATTCCAAGGGTAACTTCTGTCTCAGATTACAGTCTGAGAAAGCATAATAAATGTAAAGCTCCTAATGAACTAGTCAGTTTATGTAACTATGGTCCTAGTGCAGTACTTTTTAATCATAGTTGATCAGCTTAAAGATATTTACTTACCACAGTTCCCAAGTCTTACAAGGGTCTTGGAAGTTGCTGGGTCATTGAGTTTGGCAGCCACACAAGAAACTTGTCTGAAAGCTGGCATCCAGTTTGAGCTATTCATCCAGGCTTCACCTATTGCCAGTTGAGGGATAGGGCTATCTGGAGGTATGTTTAGTTATTTAGGATGAATCATCATAAAGAGGCTGTTAAACTGAGTTTAAGGTAAGGGAGATGGATCCCATCTATTATGGAGGAAGGTCAACAGAGCATCTTGACTTGCTCCACACTCTCTAAGGCCAGCATATATTTCCCAGTACCTTGTAACAAACTTAGTTCTGACCAGCAAGTAGTGTGTCTCCTATGTGGCAGGAAGATCACTGGAGGGACTGAGCTTTGTGTGTCCTGCAGTGCTGCAAAGTTGGGGAATTTTACAAAGTACATTTTCAAATGACTCAGTAAGTGGATTGAGCACATTTTTCATAAGAAACCAAAACACCCTTAGAAGTATTTTCTATCTTAACCTGAGAGAAGAATCTCTCTTGACCAACCCCTGAAATAATCCAGTATCTCTTGACTCAGTTGCCAAGGACAAGACTCACAAACTTGAATGCCCGTCTTCAGATGACCACCTTTCAGAACAACTGCTGCTTTGTTACTGTTTATGAAGTGACTGGGAAGATGTTTGTTCAGAAATATTGTTTCACTTCTGTGTCTGATCCTGTTATGTTGTAACCTTTTAAAGCCAGAACATCTTAACCTGAGAATATTAGGGAAGATCCTACAAATTAGTAAGATTTACTGCACAGATAAGTTTTTTCAAGTGAGAGATAAATTAATATCATAATGAAATGAAGGCTCAATCATTTATCTTCATCCTTAAAAATGAATTGGCCTTTTAGGACACCTTCCTGTGGTCATTTTAATGAAGGAGTATTTCATACCTACTGCATCTTTGCACCAGTGCAAAGGATTATGCAAATCCAGCATTTTGGAAATAGAGTTGCACGAAAGCTAAAATGAGTCAAGTTAAATCTCTACCACTTTTGATCAGCTCAGGATTTCTTGCTGCTGGGCTGCCCATGCTGACGTCCCCTTCCATGCACTAATGCCCTTCGGAGCACTCTTTGAAATGTGGCAGCCAGTACAGTGAGTGTGGCTCTGACAGTCTTTCCACGCAGGACTCCAAAACACCTACTGGGACTCTATGACAATCCTTTTAGAAATCAGGATGGGATGGCACAAAACAGGGACATCTGGCAGGTTCAACAGAATGGATCAACTGCAGATTCCCCTGTTGGTGAACTTGGCCAGCAAGCTATTTCAGCAGATGTTTGTCCTTAGGCATTGAATGCTTTCTGGATGCATCTTTCCTCTGCCTCTCAGGAGCAAATGCCAGCACAATGGAAATTCACATAAGCTCACTGACCAACATTAGGAAGTGTTGACCTGACGATGCGCTTCAGCATGTAAACTGGGTTCCTTGAAAGAACAGAAGCTAATGCCTCCTCCAGGGAGTTATAATGAAGAAATTCAGAGTATAAGAAGCATTTGTGTAGTGTTTGTCAGTGGCTGTTAGGTACAGTCTCTTATTTTTGGAACAATTTTCATCTTTCCTGATGTCTATGATTTGAATGCTATATTGACTCTGCTCTGTATACTTTCAAGCAGGTATATTAAAAATGCAAGAGGATTTGCATTTTGAAGGGGGGTGGGAGAAAAGAAAGAAAATAATTATTGTTACACATTGGAGCATATTAATGAATACATTAATAATTGATCCACTGTTATGTTTTCCCCTAATAGTCATCAAAATCTGTATAAACCTGCACTACAATACATAACATCTCATTACAACGTTTGCTCAAAAAATCAATGCATATCTAAGTTATTTGTGTCAAAACTCATTTATTTCCACAATAACATGGACTGTCAAACCTTGACATCCTGTTAATAACATCCAGTGCATTTGCATATTATTCAAATATTTCCTTTTATGAAATGGGGGACTTTTACTTACACCGTCCTACTTGCAGTGCTTCATATATTTGCACATTAGCTCAATTCACACAGTTATAGAAGGGTTACCTGTGGCAACTAATTATACTGCACTTTATGCATATTAATGAGCCTTGTGAGCAGCCGTCCTCTGTTCTATGGTGAGATGAGGGGGGGAAAAAATAACAGTGTAAGTGGGAGACCTATTACAGGCAAAATGCAGGCAAGTGGAAGACAGATATTTTATAATGTTTTCTCTTTGATGCCCACAGCCTTTTAGAACAGGCTAACCTGAGTGGGAAAAATACCTCACAGCAGTCCCAGCAGCTCTGAGGTCAGATGTGAAAAATATTACCTTTTTTTTTTTTCTTTATTTCTTTCCTTTTTTCATTTTTTTTTCCTTTTCCTGTTTTTTTTTTTTTTTTTTTTCCTTGTCGTCTTCTCTTCCTGTCTTGCCCCTATACTGCTACCTTTAGTTTCTGGATCTTGTCTTTGACAGGTGCTGAGTGTTGCCCTCAACCCTGGTTGAGATCAGCACCTCACAAGATCACTCTTAATATGTAGCCTAAAGCCGCCATCTGCCCTCTGATGAAGTAATCTTGAAAAAGGCCTTTTCACCTGCATAGATGAGTGACACATTTTGTTTTGAAGGGGCATTTCGGCAGCACATGCAGCAGGAGCGGAGACCCAGCTGTAGGCTGTTCAAGCAATTCTCATGACCAGGTGCCACAACAACGAGAAGATTTGAGCCGTGAGAATGGGAAGAGTTGGCAGCCCCACTGCAATACAGAGAAGGGCCATATCCTGTGCATGCAAATGCATGCACAGCGATAAAGCTTTCTTCCCCCCCTGTAAAAGTGGGCAATCTGTCAGTTTAGAGGTCTTGCAGAGGGCAAAAACCATCGGCGGGTGCATCGGAGTGTTCTTGGAGGGCATGCAGTGCTAAAGGCTGAGCCACACTTCCTTGCTGGGGTGTTTCTTGAGATTGTCTCCACCTACTTTGAAAAAAGAGAAAAGCTCCTGCATTGACACAATGGAAGACAGAAAAGGAAGATTTGATTTTATGCAACAGCAGATGTCTCCTAAGCAGTAATCACAGTGTCAGATAGAAAAACTAATCATATTTCAGTAGCTTGTTCAGATCTCTGATTAAAATTCAGTGATACCATTCCTGGATCCTAAAATGCAACAGTCATCAGAAACAAAAGAGAATGTATCATAATTAATGCAATTAAAAGAGCCCTTTCCTTTCGCTTTTTTCTGGGTAAATTATGCTGACCTTACCAGAGATTAAAACCATTCTCAGGACTAAAATCTGACTCAGCATAGGAATAAGAAATCCCAACTCCTTATAGCCATCTCCAGGATATGAGTACATGGGGTCTTGCACACATGGGAAAATAAACAGGCTTGGTTTCTTACTCCTTTCAGAATAGGGGAGAAGGCAGATGGAGCTGAGCATCCAGCCTCCCTTATTTTCTGCTGCATGCAGCTCTGTCAATAATATGGTTATTTAGTCAGGACTGGCAGTTAGCACCCCAATTTACCCTTTCTAGGACAAGCTAAATCTGCAGATTCTGAATTTTTTCACAGTCAGTCCCTGGGCCACCTGCCATGCAAATCAGCCAGAATTTGCTGAGTAAATCCTGTCTTAAACCAGAGCAGGGTCTGTAGTTTGAGTGTCCATGGAGTGCTCAGACAATGCAGTGCTGGAGAGATTCAAATGTGGATGGTGCTGGATAGCCCTGGGCAATTCCCTTGCCATCAGCTGGCCTAGGCAGAGATCTGAATCAAGACACTCAGGTTGAAGAGTGAAATCAGGTAGTGCCATTTCATGCTGATTGCAGTTTCAGGTCTGATAATCAGTCAGTTTTCACAGGGAAAATACTTCCAGTAAGGATTTATTTGGCTTTGGATATGAACTATTTTTGGTCAAAACCAGAATGAAAATTATTTAAATGATACACATTAAAAATAAATGTAAAATAGATAAATAGTTTATGCTAGCTGAATGTAGGAGAATATTTCTGTGGCAAAACTGCTGTATCAATTTTGTGATGGAGGACTGGGGGAGAGGGTCCAGCACAAAAGGGTATGTTTGATCCTCCTTTTTCTATTTATACCAGCTGGAATGACAATGCTCGCTTCATTTAAAACAAGACTATATAAATTCCTTTTACTTTACAATGGCACTTGAAGGCTTTTGTGGACTGTATATGATTTAATTCAGCATCTTGGATAGCTAGAAAACTCCATTTGCTTGTTGTTAGGAGAGCTTTGCTCTAGTGGAGGTCTTTGGAGTAATTACTTTGTGCTGTAACCCATACCAACTCTGAGAAAAGAATGAGTGAAAGGCTAGTTAAGAGATACAAGCATTTATTTTATTCCAGAGCTGCTGAACTCTGAGTTGCTACTATTAGGTGTTAAAAAAAAATACTCTGGTACTTCACTAGAAAAGCTGACAACCTGCTGTCTTATTAACATAACTCTAACATGTCTGAGAGATCCAACACAGCAGATTGATTATGTTCATGTCTCAGCCACAGTACTGATGATGATACGCTAGTAAATATATCAATGCATCACCAGCTTTGAGCGCAGAAGTCTTTCTCTGACATTTTCTGAATGAGATATGAAAATGAGAATGGTTTGTGCGTCTACTCTACTCAAGTAGTTAAGTTGAGAAGGCAGCACTGTTAGGCAGAAGTGCACCTGGCAGCGATGATTAACTGTGTGGTCTTGGTAGTGTCTGTATTGTAGAGATGTCACTCAGACAAGCAATGCAATAGCTTGATCTGCAGATTCCCAGAATAAGTCAATTTACAAAGACTGTTTTCTTCCTGAAGGAACAATAAGAGAATCGTGCCTAAGCTGAGAGACTGGCCTCACTGGTTCTGCTATGTTTCTGTTGGAGGGGAGCATGATAGGCCAGGATAGGAAGTGGATAATTATTGCCTTGAGGCAGGTTAATTAGCACAGGTAAGGAGCATGGCTACAATCAAAAATATCTGTCTTTACTTCCTTTCTTTTACAGATATTCTATGTGACTAGACAAGTCATGTAGAGTGTTGTTTGTGTTTGGTGGGGTTTTTTTGGTTTGGGTTGTTTTTTTTTTTGGGGTTTTTTTTTTTTTTTTTTTTTTTGGGGGGGGAGGGGTGTTTGGTGTTTTTTTTTTTCCCTTAAACTAGGTGTAAAATGGGAATAACAGTGTTTGCTTTCTTCTGTCCTTTATCTGGCTACCTCTATCATGTCTAGCACAAGGGAGCTCTGAGCTCAGCTGATCTCTCCGTGTGCTGAGACAATAAACTGAAAAGGTGCAGTAATAACATCAGTTTGGGACTTCATGCACAGGTTATTGCAAAAAGATAGCCCAGGAATCAACATTTCAGTTGGCCAAGACTGGACTGTGAATGGTGAGGTTTGAAGTTCCCAGGGTTTTTGTAAGCAAGCATCGGGCTTCAGACAGAGGAAAGTGGCAGGCAGTCCTGGATTCGGGATCCCATTTAGTTTTTCGTTTTGTGACAGATGAATTATTCCATTGCCATCTATTCTTTGCACACCCATACTTAGGGAATTAATCATGGCTGTTCATACAGGTTAATTTAAGGCACCTAAATAAATACCAAATTTATAAGGCCAGTTTCTCTAGCATCATGATATAACCAAGGTAGAAAGCTTCCCCGCAGCACCTAAAACTTGATCTGGTTTGTCTTCAGGAGCAGCTTTTCCCTCCAGTGGCTACCAGAGCACTATGGGAGACCAGGCTTTTACCTTTGCATCGGTGCTAGCAGATGTGAACTCTTCCAGAGCTTTTGGGGTGATGGACAGCTGCATTCAACTCTGTAGCAAATTCTTTAGGCAGGTCTACCCAAAGAGGTAGTCAACGCAGTAACCTTGTATCCTCACCACTGTACTGGGCAGAGCACATACAAGACTGAAGCATCATTTTAGCTTTGAATTTTTGATACAGAAGCTAATATCTCTCTGTGTCAATGACAGTGGGAGAGGAAATAAATTCCCTCTTGCTGAGAAACATGGTAAGCAAGACAGGAAATCGAAGACAGACTAGACAGTGGGATGGTTGGAGGAGTCCATGTGCGGTCTGATCTAGCAACAACTCACATGTGTCCTTGCAGGAGTTCCCTCTCTGTTTAGGCCTGTGCTGCCAAGGTCGTGTTGGGGCTGCAGACTTTATTGCAGCCTTGGCTTTTAGGGGAACTGAGAGCTTCTGCAAACAGCACCACTGCAACGCTGACACTTACGGGATTTTATTGCCCTTGGCAGCAATTCTTTCCTAATGTAAAACTGAGATACTGTATCTTACAGGAAAGGACCTAAACAATGATGTATTCAGGCTGATGGGACTGGATTAACCCATTAATAAATAGGAGGTGAAGAGAGCAATCTTGTTGAACGTAATGTATGCTAATGATGTGACCTGGCTAATGGAGCCCTTTTCTATATTCTGTCATTGCGCACATCAATTATGCAGCCTCAATTATCATCCTGTTTTTGTATCATGTGGCTGAGAAATGAGAGACTTAATAGAGATGTTTCACCCAGTAAAATGCCTGATTAGGTTATGAAAGCAGAAACTCAAGGAAAAGAAGAAAAAAACCCCAACCCTTTGTTACATTATATCCTGATTTAATTAGCCAAAAGATATTATTCTCTGTAAGGGCCTTTGAAGTTGTAGAAATATTGCTGTAGGCTCAGCAGCAGAGATGACTAACTGTCTTAATACCTACAGCAAATACACTGACATAGCACTTACAGACAGACAGATCTTAGTTAAGCATTGCAAACTAGGCCAAGATCCGTGTTTACTCCATGGGAGTAAGGTTCCTGATTAAGGGGAAAAAGAGGAGAGGGACTTCTGAGAGTCAGAGGTGCAGTTACATCTAGGAGGAAACCAACCGCAAGTCCCTGCTACTAGTGATATCTTGGTGCATGTGGTAGATAGAAGGGTGTGTGGTGGCTTTTGATAGCAGTTCTCAGATAAATGTGTTTCTTCCTCTTTTCTGGGTGTTTGTCTCCCTCTTTTTTTTTTTTTTTTTTTTGACATGTGGGTTACACTGAGACCTTGAGGTTTAGTGGCTTTGGGATTCTGTGTCCCTATTGCAACCCTGGTGATGGGGACACATTCAGGTTCATCAAAATCTGTCAGGTTCAATCCTTGGTTTCTCATGATGGTTGCAGGTATTTCTTGTGTTTCTGACATTTGATACAAATAATAGTCAGCCCTGCAGGACAGGGGAAGACATGGAGACAACCCGATGTGTCATGAGAAATTACCAGAGGGAAAAAATGGGAAAAAAGCGCCACTTTTTTGCAGTAGCTGAACCTATAAGTGGAGCTATGACCCTTGGCTTGTGCTTGCTAGACAAAATCTGTAGCTTTTGACAAGGTGGGAAAAAATGTAGTGGAGAAGGAACTAAGTAGTGGGATGAAGGTGGGCTGAGTGTTAAAGGATTCACCAGATGCTTGTTCCTTTTACGCTGAGTTAAACCACCTCTGCAGGCCTTACAGCAGTCCCTTTTAGGCCTGTTCTGAAGGCAATTCTGAGTTTTCTTCATGGTGGCAGGAGCATAACTATAAACACCATGTTTTATTTGTTTTAGAAATAACCAGCCAGCTAGATCCTTGATAAAATCAGGTCCAACTCATAGTTTTTGACTAAATTGCAGTGGCACAGAATGCTGGTGTAAAGCAAGGGTGAATCAGGTCCTTGGCATGTGTCAAAGTTGTTAGTTCTTTCCTTCCCTCAGGGTCTCATCTACCATGATAAGGAGTGATGTAATGCTCATTGAGAACATGATCAGAATTACGAAACGCCCAGAGTGCTATATTTACTCGTCCGTTCTTGGCCAGTACATCTTCTGGTCTCAGTAAATAAAATTGGAAGTCAGGGAGAAATGAACACCTGGGCCAATTATTCCAGCTCTATCTCTTGGGTTTGAGTGCCTACGCTTTTGGGTGTCTGTCCGGAGAACAGCATTTATGGCCTGACTCCAAAGAGCTGAGTTTGCAGCTGAAGCTCCTCTTAACTGCGGATGTCTGTCACTTCTAAAAATGGTTGATATTGACCTAAGCTTTTAAACGCCTCCCGCTGCAGCAGCCAAATAAAATAGCAATAAAACTGTGATTTGCTAACTCAGAGCAGCATGTTGTCACAAGCTGTACTTTATCACTGGTGCTAGCAGGCTACATAACTCAGCATTAAGTCTCCTTATTATCATACGCTTTGTGGACAGTTAAACCATCTTCTGATGCCCTGTTCATACCACCCCAGTGCTATGCATCTGTGATCTAATGTGCACAAGAGGTAGCACCAAAGAGCAGGAATCATGCATGAGGTGGCTGAAATTGGACAGGTCACTTGTTGTCTGCCTCGGGAATGGTATTTAAAGACTAAGGGCTATTGCAAAATGAATTTAATTGATTTTTATTTTTTTTTTTTAAAATGTACCTTGAACCACCCCCAGCCTTGGTGAGCTAATTTTGTGTAGAAAAAAGATGTCTGAAACTTAAGGTGCTATATTAATTTTAAATTTGAAAGCAAAACACAAAATCAATGGGTTTTGCATTAAGAAATCTTGTTAGAAGCAGTGAGGTAGATTGAGTCTTTTCTCCTACAGGTTTTTGAATGGTGACATTTAAATAGTTGGAAATGGTGGCTTTTTATTTCTACATCCCCTTTTCTTGCACACATGCACTCCTCAGAAGCTTTACTGCAAACTTCAGTTTTAATTTGTGTGCCTTTGTGGACAGGAGTGGGGTCATGCTTTTGAAGTATATGCTTCATTATTGCTTTGTGTACTTTCCTATTAACTTCAACACAGTATCCAGCTTATCATTGCTTGATCCTTCATGCATCTCAAATGCAACACTAACTGCTAGGCTGCATGTGTTTCCTGACCTTCTTTTCATTTCTATACAATGTCCATGTGATCTATCGTAGCTTTGAAAATTCAACTGCAGGGTAGAGATTTCTTTGCCAGAATTGATCCTTCTCTTTTCCTCAGAAACCATCAGATAAAGGAATACTTGTGACAAATAACCATGAGAAAGATCATCACATTAGAAATCTTCTGCTTTGTGCTGTGCTAGCTCTGTGTAATTTGGATGGGTCCTCAGTTACTTGTCTTTCACCTTTGGGGTAATTATTTGCTTGCGAGTGACGAAGATTCTTGATCCCATTTTGACCTGCAGAACTTCTGATAAGGAAAGATTTGCCTTCAGGCTTCTGTCCACAAAAGCCTGATATTCCTTTTTTTCACAATCACATTATATTAGTTGGAGAAGCTGTACGAGATGAGAAGCTCATTATAGCTTTAGGGTCATCACTGAATGACTTTATCCAATGGCCTTCAAGCACTTCCACAAGGGCTTTCATATCATCCCTATTATAATAATCTTGTATACATTGTTTTAATTTCTATATCCTTTTTATCTAGCTACTGAGGAAGAGTGTTTTACAATTATTAATGTATTTAGCCTGGAAGCTCATGAGTTAGAGGAAACTTCATTATGCCCAGGGCAGGGGTGGGTGAATTGAGGAACAGAGAAAGGAAACCATTTGCTAATGGTCCTGGAGCCTAACTTGTGCCTCACTCACTTGGTGTGTGATTCAGTAATGAAAAAAATCAGGGCTAATATGGCTTCAAGCAGTTCTTTCATACAGTATTTTGCTGTGTGATAATATCATCACTGTTTGTTTAACTGAGTTGTTCTGTGCCTCTTAGCAGGAAGAGGCTGAGTTTTTTAAACTTGGGCAATTTGGAGTTTTCTGATAAAAATGAAAATATACCAAATATTTAAGAGGAAAACCTATGTTGGAGTACTTAAGTGATTGAGACTGAAATTGAGAAGAGCTGTAATTCAGGCACTGTATTATCCCATTCTCTTCCCTGCAGGGATCTGCTTTCCCATGACACACTGCAGTCACACTCTGGGTACCTGGTTTTGCTTGATTGTGGAAGATGGAACTGGGATCAGAAAACCTGGGAGGTAGAAAAGGGAGAGAACACGAGACCTGCTCATTGCATCCCTGCTGAGGCATCTTCTTTCACAGAAAGCCGGGCCTTATTGTGAAAAATGTTGTTCAGTTAAAACTGTTTCAGTTAAAACTTTTCACCAGCTTTACGCTTGATTTCATTTGCAGTTTCTTCTAATGTTTTGCCCACTGGCTCTCTGTGCAATGAAAAATGTCTCCTAGTTCAGAGGTGACCATTAAAAACGTGTGTTAACCAGGGAGCATCATTTACAGGCAGAGCCACAGCATCCAAACAACACTGCCTTAAGTCTGACCATTAATGGTCTGCCACAGCACTGGCTGTGTCACCATAGGACATTTAAAATTCAGCCCATGCGCTTTCCATCCCAGAGAGTGTTGTGGTTTGTACAAGAAGGGTTATTGATATTTTATCCAAATGTTTTTTGACAGACCCTTTCACACGTTCCTCCTAGGTGGTACAGCACACAGGGCTGCTTTTTATCACTGTTGGTTGGATGTTACCCAAGGCGGCTGTTCTGCCCTTGTTCATCACAAAATGATCCATAAAGCAGCTTGGGATATCTAAATGTACCAGGCTGTTCACAGATCCCACAGCAATTATTTTGGAGTGCTGGATGTAGAAAAGTTTGCCAGAGGTGGAAAGCAAGTTGCAAATTGTATGAATTCCACTCTCTGCAAGTAGTGGCTGGTCTCAGTCCACTCTCACTTGCTCAAGGAGAAGGATGATCTTAGCAAACCATCCCAGCACTCAGTAGAAGACATATGTGGAGTTTAAATACTAAGCACAGCCCTTCATGGATAGTCCAGGTTGGAATTTTGACTAAAGGACAAAACTAATCTTTCAGCCTCACTGTTTACACATGCTTCAGCCCATGTCACGCAACGTGAGGGCTGCTGGGCTGAACCCCCTTTGGCTGCTGGTTATCCTCCAGTGGTGGGAATACACCAAACCCACTGTCACTGACTGATGATTCATGGCTTGGATATCGAGCTGACATATTTTTTCTTCTTATATAGAGAGATTATCCCTATGATCAGCCACCTCTCTGCAGGCCACAGCCAAGAAATACTTGTACCACATGGGGCCTATAGATTGCAGTCTGGGAAGAGGGGATTAGAACTCTGAATGCCAAAGCAGATGATATATGTGCCTATGACATGTGATCAGATTAGTGTGTGTCTCTGTGTGGATGTGTGTTTTTGTGCATGTGTTGCGTGTAGAGATGGTTATTTGATAACTGTTATCAAGAGCAATATGGGTGATGTACATTCTCTGTTTCTGTGCCTGATGCACACGTAGACGTGTGTACAGTGAATGCACTCTCTTTGTCTCTATATATAAAGGCTGGGAGAGCTGTGTGAAATTCGGACCTTTGCTTTTGTGTGAAACATTATCAGATCATTCCTTTGCTGAACTGGTTGATCTGATTAGAGGTGCTTTTTTTTTTTTTTTTTTTTTTTTTAAGTGAACAGGTGGCAGACATAAATACACAGCTGTGCATTATTGCTGATTTTATTGCTATTTTATAATGTTGTCCGTGGTTATTTTACAACAATTTTCTCTATTCGTGACATTGCTGTAAATCTCATTGTAAAATGGCCCTAATGTGCAATGAATACCATTACGCAAAATGGAGAAACTTAGAGAATCGTTCTTTTGTTATGAAAAGAGAGACAGGGAGAGAGATGCAGCTAAGGGAATAGCAGAAAACCATGGGGAAAGAATTAGGGGACTGAAAGGCTTGTTACGTAACGAGGGTAAATCTCTGCATGCGATGCCATAAAAGCACTGCGGGATAAAGCAATAGCTTGTTTGACCCACTAGATGGAGATGGAAAGAAGCATTTTCTACATGATGATATTCCTGGTAGCTGCCTGCTACGTACTCTGCTTGCTTATTGAATGGCTTTTACTTACAGTATCTTAAGCCTATCCTTAAAGCAATTACAAGATTTCTCCAGAGTAACATTTGGCATGTGTGGGCTATATCTAGGCTTTTAGCACCAGCTAATTTGCCTGGCCTAATTTTGTATATGTTCCCATTTATATTCATGGTCAGGATCTATTGTAGTTACAGGCTTTTTCATATAAAAGGCACCTCATTCTTTTCTTAATTTTATTGAGAATTGATACAGTTTCTTGTATGTCAGCAGGATGAGACTAGAGAATTGGAAATATTTTTCCTTCTGAAATCAGTATCTCAGTGGGTCTAGCCATCATTTGCTCCCCTCATTAGTACCTACAAAGTCTTTTGGGGTCAAGTCCTCTGGTTGGGACTGGCTGAAATAAGAATTCTCTCTCCTTTGAGAAGTCCAGCACCAGTGCTTGCTCCAAAGTCCAAGGCAAACTTTGCACATGTCCTGTTGTGAAAAAAGTTATAAAATCTCAGAAATGTTTTTGTTGGTGATGCATTCACTCCCTTTTTCTGAAAGTTGATTTTATCACAAAACAAACCCAAAAGTTTACAAATGCCTCAAACCCAGAAATTTTGGGATTGGGGAAAACCCTCCAGAACTCCTGGCACATGATGTTTCCAAAGGAAGAGGTAGTGGGGATGCCCAGGCTGTGGCAGCATGTGTGCTCCACAGCTGCGCTCCCTCCCTGCAGTCGCACCTGGAGCACTCCCAGCTCCTGTGTACACCTCTGTGCTGCTGTGGCACCAGCACTACCTGCTCTTCCAGATGCTCAGCTTCCCAAAGCAGAGCCTGGAAGCCTGGCTTTGCTATCAAAGTCTGAAGAAAACAGGGTTCCCATCCAGTAGCCCACTTGGAATCCGTGCCCATGCAGTGTGTTGGAAATTTACAGGGCATTTCTGACAAAATGGTTTGGATTCAGCAAAAGAGCATCTTCCACTGAAATGGTGTGTTGCCTGAAAATTTCTGACCAGTTCTGCACTGACTGCTTTGGGATGTGGGGAACAATTCAATGAATATCAGAAAGCCATGGAGCATCATCTGTGTTGAGAGATGACTGTCCTTGTAGTGCTTGGAAACAGCCTTTGCTGTATTTTCTGAGAATCTTTTATTGACGTTTAGCTAACAGAATTCACTGTGTGACCAGGGCAGGCTAAGAGCCGGCAGCTGAGTGCTTGTGGCAGCTCTACTGATGGATGTTGAAGCACAGAGCTGCTGCAATTCATTTGCCCTTGGCTGCATGACCATCCCTTGAGTGCTAGGCTGGCTTACAATCCCCTTCCACTGTGTAATAAGCTGTATTCTTGCAATGTACCTGCTCTATTGCTTGTAAAGACTGATGGTTGAAAAGAGAAAGCATGTTTGAATGTCGTCATAAGATTATACAGATCGTGTAATACTACCACACAACACCATGCTCCAGCTATTAAGGTTGTGTATCTCCACACACTGTTTGCACCTGAAACATTTGCTCCAGCCTCTTGCAGCCCCTAAAGGAACTGCAGCTCCAGAGCAGCAACTTATTCTGTCATTCTTTGCTTTTCTTTCCTCTCTTGTTTGTCACCCGCTGCGTGGGGCAGAGATGTGTGTACGGATTTCTGCACCCCTCAGACAGCAGCCATCCATTTGGAAATGTGGCTCCCAGAGCTCAACGTGCTCCACACCTGCAGGTCTTAGGTTCTGCAGGACACAACCTAAGATACTTGTTAAGCTGTTTATTCAGTGTTACCATCACTTTTAATTCTTCAAAGGAGTGAGATCTGAAACCACTTCAGCAGACCCTTCTTTCTCAACAACCAACTTCATGAATCACTTTCAAGTCTGCCAAATGTCAGCAATGTGAATGGGAGTTGTAACACTTGGGGCTGCTCTTGCAGAGGAGCTTTCCCACACACAAGCTTTGGCCTCCATACAAGATTATGGGTGATTTTTAGGAGGTGGTGATATACAGGATGTCAGAGTAAATGCTGTAATGCTCTGCTCTGGGCTTGAACTGCATAAACTCTACAAAGGAGAGAAGTAGTCCAAAGGTCATTCCTCTAGCAGGGGCCACAGTTTACCAAGGGTGGGGGATTTGTCCTCCCCATGATCAGGAAACCTCCTTTAGAAGGAAACAAGGAATGGGTCTTGATTAAGTGGAGCTGCCTTGAAATGATGCTGAGCTGCTGCTAAAGGCAGGTACCACTCCTGAGTGACTAGCACTTCATGTGGCTTAGCTGCGCTGTCTCATACACCACGGCTCTGGGCAATTGCCCTGGTTGCTTGTCCCTAAAACTGCCTTGGGAGGCTTTCTGCAGTTAGCAATCTGTTTTAATCCCTAGAGAGATTATTTACTCTCATACTTCAGCTCTTACAGCTGAGCCTGTGCCTGGCCTTCATTTCAGAGCTGCCCAAGTGCTTGCTGTAACAGCTGCCTTGTTGGAGGTGAATTTTCAGCTGTGCCAGAAGAGGCTTGCAAGGAAGTTTGTGTTATACTTAGTCATGCTGCTTGGTTCCAGCAATGTTATTTGTCCCACAAGACCACAAATGCAAAAATCACTTACAAATGTATAAAAGCCCCCAAACCACTGAGCACCAGGCAGAAGCACTCTTTTACAAGCCACTGATTGCTCCAAGGGTCTCTCTGGCATTCAAAGCCCGCTGTTTGTTGGCCTTTTGTAACCAAATACACAAACTGTGTCTCTCAGGTGGCAGGAGGAGTTTGTTTCCAAATCTAAGTGCTGTTGCCAAGAGTATGTTAGAGCAGTAGAAAATAAGTATTTGTTTAAAGTGGGATTAGACTTTCCAACTCAGAAATGTGTAAGGTTTTTCGAACTGATTGCACCTCTCTTTCTCTGGAGAGAACAAGTGTATTGTCTGGCTGTAAACTGAAGTGGAAGGAAATTGGAGTAAGGGTTTTTTGATGATATTTGAACAATGTCTTGAGAAAGCCCTCAGGCAGCAAATATGTCACTGCAAGTCATGGTCACTGCCTCTGGAAAATCCCACTTTCCCCACTGCGCACTCCGACCCACTGCCTGGTGTGGGGAACACGCAGTGCCGTGGGCTTCACACACCAGAATAGTTTTTGTGATAGGTGTGGGTGCTTGTAAGAACAGAAATTAAGTCTGTACAACAGGTGCAGGGTTGCAAAGGGAGATGGCTCAGCTCATTTTCTGTATGTGAAGGAACGTATACTGAGTATGGATGTAATCTTGCTGTGCTCTCAACTCCTGTTAACTAATATTTTATGCCTTTTATTTCTCTAGTACAAATGACTGTGCACTGTGAGTATTCTTGCCCCTGTGGTGAAGCTGTGCTCCCAGTTCCCAGCACAGCAAAGCAGTGAGGGGGTAGCGGGCAGTGTATGATTATATAAGACTAGGATGAGGAGTCACTGTGTGATGAGAGCAGACCAGAAAATTTCTCCTGTGTTTAAAGCAGTGGAAGTAGTCTAATAGGAAGAGTTTGGGATGGCTGGTGTCATATGCAGGAAGAAGCTTGAGGAAGGAAAATGTCTTGTGTGAGAGCATGGAGGGGAAGGGGAAAAAAATCTCTCCTGTGTGATGAAGTGAGAGGGGAGTCGTGTTTAGTGGCACAGGCACCCCTGTGTGTGAGGGAGGTCTCATGCAGTGAAATTCTCCCTCTTAGCTTTACCAAAAAGGAAAACTGCAGGTCAGTCTGTTTGACCTCCAGAATTGGCACCAAAAAGTAGTAGTTTGGTCCCCTTCATATGTGGTGACAGCTTTCTGTGCTGGGGGACACACGACCCTGGACATCTTTAACATCCTTGGGTGTGATAGAGACATAGGTAACATGTTTATCGAAGGATCTGTCTTTTGCATGCTGTACACCCATGTATCTATTTCAGGGTAGAGCAGCTTCATTTAAACTGCCTGGAAAGATTAAATTATATTATTCTCTTAACATGACAAGAGGGTGACAGACTCCGGTTTCACTGCACAATGGTACACAGCGAAGCGGAACTTGGAACATGTACCTGCTCCCTCCCAGGGAAGAGCATATCGATTGAAGAGCCGTGTAGTGCATTAGAAAGATGAGAAAGCGTGGATTAATTTCAACAGTCTGATGTAAAACACGAACATCCCCCTCTTGAGCTAAATCGCAAAGGGGGGTTCTGGGCCTGTCAGGTGTCACAGCACAGGCAGAGCAGGGGACTCCATGATGCCAAGGGGGACAGAAGACCAGCAAAAGAACAGCTTTAGGTTTTTTCATCTTTGTTTCATTATCAGTTTCTGATCTTGCAACAAATAAATGCAATTTTTCATAAACAGAACAAAATATTTTTTTTTTTCTAGATGGGAGCAAGAACAGTCCCTTATTTGGGGACTAGCTGAGGGAATTAACAGAATTTCACTTTCCACATTTTTTCCCTGCCCTTTGGTAGATCCGCACAGGTAAATTTTGATTTTAATGGAAGTCTGGCACAGATCATCTCCGGGCCTCCTTTTCTTGTTTGCAAAACATCATTTCCCTACCCTACGGGAGTATTGTGACAATTCATGTGTTAAAGACTGAGAGATGCTCAGATTTGGGAGTAATTCATACAGGTGATTTAGATGAAGATAGGCTGCTTTGCAGTGCATTATACAAGATAAGCCAGGCATGTTTGATTAAAAGACAGTTAGATGGACATCCAGTGGTTGATAATGTAAACATCAAAAGTCTGGTAGAAATACGTATTTGCCTTGCAAACCTGTCTGTTATCCTCAGTTTTGGCAGGACCTTCGATGCCTTCAAATTTTTCTCTAATAATGTGATAAAGTGTCTCCAGTGCACGTTTTCTCATGCGTTGCAGAAATATATGTTGTACTAGGAAGAAACTGTGGAGCTGTGCTGATGGCTTAAGTTCCTGAAGGCATCCACGAAGTGGGGAAATCATGCACTGTTAGCTCTGACAGTAAATTCCTCAGATTCTCACAGCTAATATCAGAAGTCCTGTAGACCTTTTTATATCCCCTGTTTCTTATTGCTTACAATTTCTTTTGGTGCAGGAATGCCAATGGCTGGCTCATACACAGTGACTTTGATGCTAGAATAGGCTCTTGTTCAGCACTGAAGAGAGCCAGTTGTTCTGGGATGCTCTCTCAATTAGATACTCGATTTGTGCTCGGGAGAAGGGGAGAATTTGTCAGGAGGGAAGATGGCATTGCTGCTTCTTTCACATCCACCTTTATATAGCTTCTTGGAAACACCAGACCTCTGTATGCTTTCTCCCAGATGAACACACCAGGGTCTGACTGTTCCGCACAATAACCAGAATCCTCCAGAACCTAAAGCATGAAGCATTTAGGACTAATGAGACCTCATTTTGTATTTCCTTACATGAGGTCACATCATGACATCAGGGGAATTCTGCTTAAAAACTGACATCACAAGACTGCTTAGCAACTACTGGCTTGATGGAGTAACTACCATTGATACATATGAAACCAGTTTGTTTCGGAAGGTTGAATTCCCAAGTACTCAAATCATACACACAATTGCTTACACAAAGCATTAGTTATGCTTAGTTCACTAACAAGATTTATGTGTGCGCTGTGCTAGAGGCACTGAGACCATACTGTGCACAAATGCTGTTCTCTGACAATGGCGACTCACGCTCTAGGTTAGATACTGGTAATTTATCACAAAGGCTTGACAAGTTTAACAATACATCAGGTAGATTTACTCTCACTTTGAGCTTAATGTTCCTCATTCTCTTATGTTCTAGAAATGATCCTTCAGTGAGGTCCAGAGGCTGGGAAGCTGGCTTAGAGGTGTAATGGGACTCACTCATGGCTATCTGCAAATCTGAAATTGTTCCTTTGAATATTGTCTGCAGCCTTTAAGATGCAGACTGCAAGACTTGAATGCTGCCAAAGGGTTTTTCTTGGTAGAGAAAAATCTTCCTCCTGATATTCAGCAGTTTCTTTATGGGGTTGTTTGGTCTCTAGACATGAGAAAATCCTGGCAATTTTGATCATTTGAAGCGAATGAGTAATGTGTAGTGCTTAGTACAGTGTGTCGCTCTTCAAATCACTGATTATGCTTTATTTTCTATTATGTTGAATGGAGTGATTCTATTACAGACTATCATTTTCTCTTTTTACTGCGGTTTATTTCAAGGATTCCTGCTGGAGCCCTATCTACAGAACATTTCTAGATTACAATTGACTATCTAAGACTGTTTCAGGAATACTTAATGGGCCAACTCAAATTAGCCAATCTGAAGAAATGAATTTTGGCCTTGAGAGCTCTCTGAACACATGCCATTCTGTAAGGAAAAGGAAAAGGCTGTCTGCTGTCAGAATTTCAGTAGGTGTCAGTGTGGATTTTGAGCTGGATGCTCAGTGTAAGTATTTAGGATCTTTTCTTTGTGAATTTATCACAGTCCTGTTCTCAGTTATCAGCCCCTGGTTCAATTTAACCTCCTCTTTCTACCTTCTGATCAAAGATTGCTGGTGATAGATGGTCACTAACTTAGATAACAGACCCAGGACTAAGAAGGGTCTTTTGCTTCTGTGGTCATCAGTCTCCACAAAACCATGACCCGAATATCCTGCCAGTGTAGCTGGAGACTGTAACAGAGCCACACATCTGGCTGAGGCACAGGGTGAAATACTTCACATGCATCCTAGTGCGACCTTCAACATCCTTATCTGGCAGGAATTGCTAAGCCTGCACGGGAAGATCAAAAGAGCTCATGTTGTTCAGCCCATCAACATTTGGGCCTAACTCTGATTGCTGTCAAGAGTACCTCAAAGGTAAACACAAGAACAAATAAGCAAATAAGTGCCAAGAAGAAAGGTGGAATGCCAGTGAGAGGCTGTCTAATCTTCAGGGAATGATATTCATTCAGTAACAGCCTCCAGGGAGAATGTTGTGATGGGTGAGAGCAAACACTGAGCAAGGCAGAAGGCAATAAGTGGTCAGTATATGGCAGTTTATTCCAGATTTTGGGCAACGTTTCAGCACATTTCTCTTTTGACTGGCTTAATCTGACTCTAATTATTACATTTTCAAAACTTATGTGATATATACTGTCAGGAAATATACTGCTTATTGAAGGGACTGAACTCCCGAGCATACTCTTCAAGCTACAGAATTATCTACTTTATTTTATACTTCCTCTTTAGCTTGAAGAAATTACAAAAAGGAAAAGAGCAAAATTATATGATGGAGGCATATACTTTCCAAAAAAACTCTTCTTTCTCTAATTATTAAATCATGCAAACATTTTAGTTTCATAAATTGAGATGGATATAGAGGCACTGATCCAATAAGTTGTCTTTCAGGGATCATTATTAAAATATTAAGGGATAATTTAATTTTCCCTCTGCATGGTTTTATTTTTTCTTCTGACTGTTTGAGACACAATTGTTCATGTGTGTGTAAGTCACAGCTGAAGAGTCCACTGAGCATTCAGGGAATGGGGGAGGAAAATGTCAAAGTGGACCCAAGTCTTTCTCAACTATTTTCTAGGTGGTCTTCATTTGAGTGGCATTTATCAAGTACAGAGAGCACCGGGAAGGCTGATATCCATTACAGAGCAATGCAGGAGTCCTCAAGAAACTAGGCCTGCAACTACAGAGAGCAAGACACAGCCTGGCCAGGGCTCTTTATATCATGTTTCTTACCGCTGCAGAAGAGCGTGGGTTAGGCTAGGGGACCAGCAAGGTCTATGTAAAGCTCGGAAGCTCCCCCTTACAGCTGTTCACCATGAGTATCTAACTAGCAGCTTTGGGACGTGCTTCCCTCTCTCCACCGCTGGCCAGAGCTGTTGTGCGTTTGTTAACTTATGCCTTTTGCTCCAGAAATGGTGGATTTCAGGATTGTTTCTGGCACTGCATCCCCTTTTCAGGGAAGTGCATAACTAGCTATTTCAGTATGGGTAATGCTTGTAGTACATGAAACATGAGCTTTGTTTATTTGTTTGCTTGTTTAAATGAAGATGGTGTTAAGTGCATGCTTAAGTGATTTCCTGGAGGAGGATCCAAGTTAGAACTTTGTGATGATAATTAAGGGGCCGTGACCAAAATAAAAAATAAAAAGGTTAGCCCATATTTGATAGCAGCCCAGAGAAGAATGTGAGTGCCCCTTTTACTGTTAAAATATTCCAGTGCATTCTCCTGGTCACGCTTTCATTGGGAAATACTGCTTCACAGCGAGACCTCAATAAGTGTACCTGTAAAATCTCTTGTGTGTTTGATGTTAGCACTTCTCTGAAGATGTATTTTTTCAACACAAGCCTGAGTCAGTAACAGACAGCTCAGAGGAAAGGCTGGGCTCCAGGAACAAATACAGCTTTCGTCTCCTCTCTTTGAGGGCTTTGGATCGCAAAAAGAAACGTAACCCGGCTGTTCGGTGTGTTTCTGTTCTGTGTTCAAAAGTCTGATGTGGAGGAGACCAAGAGCTGGTAATCGGTATTGAGTTAATTCCTGCCTTCATCGTTGCTGCCTTGCAAACTTCAAAGCAGAAAAGCTACTCTCTTTACACCTACAAGCATAATTTCCAGAGCTGAAGCAGGGTAATTTTCACATGCAAATTCAAGAGGCAAGCCTGCCTTATCTGAGCCGGTGGACATGCTGTTTAATGGGACAGCAGCACCTCTCCTTTTCTTCCCAGAAGGGGAGCAAGGCAGCAGAAATAAAAGGTTTTCTTTTGCTGTTGTTTTAGAGGAAAAGATGTGTACCTTTACAAAAGAGGAAAATGCCACCTTGTGCTTTGTTTTTATGCTTTGAATTGTGTTGAATGCTGGAAAAAATAGAATTCAGTTTACCATCTAGAGCTTTATATTACATTTTTCATAAGCTGTTGGAAGCATAATGCAGAAATCAAAGACTTGGCAAAGGAACAGGTCAGCTTTACAGTCCTCCTTGTTCTCAGTCATTTGAAATACACAGATTTGTGGACATTAATCCTAACAATGTTAATGTAGTGGGAAAACAGGGAGCAAATTTATAGTATTTACAGTTCTCACTGTTGGGTTTTTTTCATATTCTCTTTGGGACAGTAATTTCTCTCATTTGTTATTTCAAAAGCCGCCTTCTTGGTCTTGAATATTGGTGTTTTTTTTCATTGACTGTAACAGCAGAATTATTGGGAAGGAAAGTTATTCAAAGCAGAGAAGAGTGGGTGCCAGGGGACCAGGCAGGATAGTAACTGCTGGTATGATTTAGGCAGGTCACTTTGCAAGCTTAGGTACTCCTGCTAAGTCATCTCAAATGATCTGAGAGTTCGAGTTGCTCACCTTGTGAAAACAGCTGTAGCTTGGGGTATATTTTTAGCACTTCTGCAAAGCAGGCTGTGGTTTCTCAGTGTAGAACTGTGGCTCTCGTGCTTCCTTAGCTCGATGGCCATATTTGATTCTGACTCTAACTGGGCTGTCTGTCAGTGGCACATCGGTGAAGCTGGCACATCTAGCAGGTTTGCAAGCATGGCCTCGGGCGTCTGCTGGCCCTCAAGTATAAGCCTGCATGCAGGATGCTATGTATAAACATATAAATATCTAAAGCTCATAAATACTTGGAAAGTTGCACTTTCACAGCAGAACCTCTCTGCATTAGTCTCCTGCATTGGTTGTCAGGTGTGTGTGCAGCTTTTTAACGTGCTCAGGAAAAGGCCTCATCCTGATGCAGAGTGGTTTTGGGTGAGGGCAGTGCTCTTCACTGCATTGACTATCACTGAAGCTTGCTCTCCTTGAACAGCATGCAGGGAGCATGTTGCTGTTCCCTGATCCAGGCACACAGACCAGTGTGGGTTGGCTGTCACCTCCCTGCACCCCACCGTGTCTCTCCCAGCTGTCTGGGAGAGAAATGACTGATGACCTCTGCAGAAACTGAGGACTTCATTGTTAATTGCTATGGACTCTAAGTCTGATTAAAATCAGCCTTTATTATATTAAATAAGCTCCATCTGTTAATAGTGTGTGTGCCCTTCCACTGGAGACAGAGAAAGCAAGTCAAAGGGAGCATCCTTCAGATAATATTCTTGTTTCAGTTAAGGTGCAGAATAGAGAAGTGGCTCAGTCCTTGAAGTCTAAGAAAGATCACCCCAAGTCTCCTGTCTAGTGAATCAAACACAAACCCCAGCTCCAGTGGCTGTGTGAAATGGCAATTGGAATAAAAATCCAGATTCAGTAGAATGAATCTCAGTGTTTTGGGACCCACTCTTCACTATTGATAAATGTGAGCCAGGAACAGGCCTGAAATCCTGCTATGGGTGAAACACGGTTTCATTCTTGCTCTTTTAAAGAATTAAGTATGTTGGGATGACATTTCTCCTGGGGTTTTCAGGTACCTCCATGGGTACTGTGAAAACAGATGTAATTTGGCTGGAGCTTTACTCCCCTGTTTCTTCTTTGGTTTTTCATGCCCCTGAAATCCCAAAGTCAATGAAATACAGAGGACTTGCATGTGCATGTGTGCATCTGCCTTCCCACTTGATGAAGCTTCTAACTCATCCTGTGACATACAAGCAAAATGATGCAGAACTGGGGTTGAAGTATGGCAGAACATGTAGTAAAAGAAGCCCTAAGGAGTGGAACTTGTCAGAATTATAGCAGAGCTGATAAGATAATGATGCCTGTGCTCCAAATCTCCCTTCCCTTCCTGAAACAGCATCTTGGGGTATTTGGATTCTGAGTCTGGAAGGGTTGCTTGACGCCAGTTACAAATCAGCCCAATGACTTGCTGATATGAATGATCCCTGGGCAGCTTTCTGATAGACCCAATATGCTAAACAACCTTTGGACAGATAAAAGAGAGCTCTGGAAAGAAAGACACATCTCTGGGTCAGTGATACTGTCACGTATGTTCTGTCACCTTCCTTTTTCTGGCAGTGGACAAGCAACATGGAAACTCTGTAATGCTCAGATGAGGAAGGCAACACAATAGCCATAAAAGCACCATATGGTACCTGGGCAGTCCATGGTCATGAGGGACGCTGTGGCCTTTGGTGGACCTCTATGGAGGAAGAAGCCTGAGGAACCAGGAGGCATCTGACTCTCACATGAGAAACTGTGAGCAGATGCCATGTCTTTTTGTACAAAGTGAGAGGGAAATGTATCTTACTTGATGTCGGAACGGGTTATTCCCTGTAATCATTCACCAACTCCCATCCTACCATAGTTTTCAGGGAGCTGTTTTTTTTTTCCTCTTTAAATTGCAGATTGCGTTCATGCTTTTGTTCTTCATGGGGAAAAACTCAACTCTGTCCTTGTGCTCCAAATCCAGCTCTTCTCTGGAGGTTGGAGAATCACAGAAAGTCCATTTAATGAAATGTCAGTTTGAAAAATCCCACTTCCAGGATCACTGAAATTAGTGATAAAACTCCCATTGATTTCATGTAGGCTGAGGTTTTTTTCAAAGACACCAGACAATGTGGTTGAGCCTCTACATTTTTTGATTGAAAGTTGATGCTCTTTCTGTGCAGTGATCCTTCCCATATTTGTGAAAATATCACAAGGACATCCTTTTATGAGGTGTGTTATACTGTGTTCCTTGACCTTGGTCATGTGAGCCCAAATGAATTTTTATGTGTAAGTAGCAGAGGTAAACATGAAATAATACTTTGAGGAGATTTATTTTATGATTGAGAAGAAATGCAAAAGCCTTACTGTATATTTTGTCTAAACAAGCAGAGACCAACTTTTCTTATGGTGACCTAAAGAGCATATAACAAAAATAAAAGGATGTAATTAAGAGAAAGAACTTAAGTTGAACTTTTCACCAGACACTGGAATACTGTTCCAAAGGATGTGGTGGGTGCCTATCTGAGTCTGAGTGATATCTTATAATAATGCTAGGCTGAACTTCTGTTCACTAAAAAATGTACAGAGGTGAATAGGAATATCGCACTTCCTCCAAGGGATGGATTTATTGGTCTTTTTTCCTGCTCATTTCTGTGATAGTGTCTGGCCTGTTTTGACAATTCCCTTATCAGAGAACAGCTCTGTCCTGCTTGTGAGGTCTTCTAAATCAGTAAGACTTGGAGAAATCTGACTGTACTATTAATTTGTGCCTAGTTTTATATCAAACCTTTCTACTGTGCTCATGGAAAAATTTCTCTGTCTAAAGTCAAGGTTCTACAGCCAAGCAAACTTCTTTGGCAGTGAATTTAGCATGAAAACTCACTGCTTTTAACAGAGATTAGCAATACTGAAGTAGACCTGTGGACTTGGAAGATGTGCACCTCGTAAATCAAGACTAATAATAATGTTTTAAAAGCTTGGACAGAGCACTCACTGAATGATCAGAGAAGAAACCATAAGTGTAGTATGCAGTAACCAAAAAAGCTGGGAGTCAGAAGTAAGCAATGTGTTCAGACAGTATAGAAACTGTAAACTCGGGAAACAAAGGAGGAATCTTTCCCCACCACAATTTAGAAACAGCCAAAATATGGGCTCATCCTTATACTACATAAGTGCTGCTGTGTGTTCACAGGGTGAAGAGGACCTTCCTTGGCTAAACGGGCTGTGGGCTTGACTGGGATTAACATAGGAATTCTGTGGAAAAATTAGGCAAGAAAGAAAATCCCCTCAAAATCAGAGGAGAGGACTGTGGGATGTTCATTGTCAGTTCAAGTTAGTCTAAAATCTATCCAACCAGCAGCAAAAGTCATGTCAAGTTATTTTGTAAGGACTTGAGCCCAACCCACCGTTATCCTGACAATCCTAATCAATCCCATTGACTTTTGTGGTTATTGTGTACATGCCTTCTAATAAACATCTGTTGTACTGGGTAGCAATGTAACTTCATCACTGTCACAGGGCCTTTAAAATTAAGGGGGTTTTAACTGAATGATTAGTGAGTATGTTCTAACTCCACTGGGTGCTCCAAAAATGCCAACCAATGCACAAATACTTCTTCTAATTGTCTTGGTTGCCTAGCCTATATTCTAGTTTAGAGGATTCAGAGCTTCAATCGTGTGTAAAATGTCATGCCTGAGATGTCCCCCTCTATTTTAATTTTTCTTCAACCTCACTGAGGTTTTGCTGAAAGAGATAATTCATCAGTTTCCCATGCCTGTAAGGGAAGACTTGGGTGTTGGAAGACCAATGCTGGGGAAGAAACCAGAAGCAGTGAGGTTTGGGGAGAAAAAGGGAAAACCAATCCTAGTTTTCATTGAGCAAGGAGCTAGGCTTGGCCTTGGATGGATGGGCAATCTATATTTCTGAGGAGTTCGAGAAAGGTAATTTATCCCAGGGGATCTTTGGGATATTTGCTTGCAATTACATTTGTTTTAGTGAAATGAACAGAATTTGCTCTTTGGATTTTCATTTCCATGCCCAGAGTTTAGAGTTGCAGGTACCACCTGTTAACACTATGCAAACAAAATATAATTGACTCCCGCAGGAATCCCTCTGAAAGGCAGCACCTTGGGATTAAAGTTGCAGAGCCATCTATCTAAAATGATGTGGCAGATTTAATTAACGTGTCTAAAAATACACAGGCTGCAATCAAGCCTTTGCTTCTGCCCGTGTCTGTTCCCTGAAGGGGAATGCACATAATTTTCAAAATCTTGGGTTCTGTCAGCCACCTGTGAATTGAATTTATTGATGCATGAGATTATCATAAAATTAATTTGGACACTGCTGAATTATGAGGTTGAAAACAGGTTGAGAAGTAGTTTCTCACCCAGTTTAAGCAATATGCTGTCAATAATGTTCTTTCAAGCCCATATGTAGAGCATTACTAGACAGCTACAGTTACACACTGTAAATGCATGGAGATTGGATGCATATAGCCCCTTGTGGCAGAGAAAGATCTCCGTAGCGTGGTACCAGGAAAGATTTGGAATGACTTGAATCTGAGCGGCAGATAACTACAGACATCAAATACATTTCACTACTCGCCACTCAGGAGACAGATCTTTGCTACAGAGTCAGAAAATGGCATAGCACCAAAAGCGCCGAGGAGCCTTCAGTCAATATGTCTATCTGTCGCTTGGGGTTTCAGGCTTTATATCCACTTTTTAATTAAAAGAACTTGTTTTTGTTAAAGCAGTAGTGGGCAGTGATGAAATGCAGTTTGCTCAGACTGCAGTAAAGATGTTGAGGGAAAAGAACAAATAACATTTCTTATAGTGCCAACATAGTCCGTATAGAAGTTGCTCCCAGTGAGCCTTCTTGCACTGGCAGGTTTTGGCATTGCTTTGTGTCAGTTGTTCACAAAGGTCCTTCTGTGCTTTAGGATGCAATAGAGGGCCTGAAGTTAGATGCCCACGGTCTGGCTGAATGAAACCATATTAATGACTTCACTCACAAGCCCAGATGGGAGATTTCAGGTCATGTTCTTCTCTGGTAGAGCTCCAATGAGTTCAGTGAACCTCTCCCAGAGAATTGACCAAACTAACCTAATGAGCAGGAATAGTCCTTAGAACTGAAATAATACTCTTCATCCAGAAATTTCAGAGTCTGTAGAAACATGGGCATGGGGCAACAGAGAGCAAATACTGCTAGGCATTGACATTGGTCAGATTTAAAAAATCACCTGTCTTGCTGCACACGGAGTCCCACGTGACAGGATGCAGCTCTGCTGAGACAGGGTTTAAGGGAATTCAGGTTTTGGAGCTTGTAACTCAGGCTTTTGGCAGAGCCAAGTAGATGTTGCCGGTTATGCTTAATTCATGTTCCAAGGTTATTTTACAATGTAGAGATTGATAAAACCACTTTTAAGAAGCTGAACATTTGGAATCTGCTAGATTGCAGTGCCTGTGACTCTTGGAAGAAGAGCTGTAGTGCATAGACCTTATTTCAGCCTGGTTGCAATGACCGACTCAACTGCCTGCTGATTATCTGCCTTCGTTAGCACAGCAGATGGCTGTCAGTGTCCTGATAACTCAAATGGCCTCCCCAGTCATTTTTATAACTACACTTCAGGGAATAGATGTAGGTGCCAAGGTGACTGTTCCAGTTTTAAAGCCCAGCAAGATAAGATGATTGAGAAAGCTTTAAATAAAAGCTAACCTGTGGAAATCCCTTGACAAATCATCCATTTGTGAACTTTTACTTCCTCTTGCATTGCCTTAATCTCCTCCATCAGACAGGCTAAAGAAAGTCCAAAGGTACAAAAGAACTATTTTAATTTAGACCACCAACCTCATCGACATTAACGGTTGGGGCTGTTTGCAAAGGCCTTTTGCATGTGGGATAGCTGTCTCAGAGGGCTAAATCGTGGGGTTCCTTCAGAATGGAGTAGAAATACAAAATAAAAATGAGAAATTGTAAAATATTTGCTTCCGATTAAAAAAAAAAAAAAAGGAGGAGCAGAGAAGTAATGTTGTGCAGTGCAAAATGCAAATTCATGTCTTTACCATTGGACTTCTTTGCTATCAGCAGAAGCCTATGCTAAACTTTAAGATTACATTTATGTCTGTACCATTGTCAGCAAACGTTTTGTTTTGTATCTCTGATCGCAGTAGGATTGCAGGGTTTTTTAATGTGTTTTTTTAGTGTGCCTGCAAGTATGTGAGCTAATCTAATGAAGTCTGGTGGGCTGCTCACATGCCCCGTTACCAGCTCAGTCCTGTACAGTCAGTGTTGTGAGGCTTAATGACTTTGCACAATGTTAAATTGTGCATCCTCTTGGAGAGAGGCTTCTGGCTCTTTTTCAAGATCTATAAACACTCTGGAAGTTGGCCTGATTTCTTGCTGAGGACTGTGGGCATGGTGCAGGCTGGGTGTGTGTACACGTGTGCTCTGCAGGGAGCTCCTCGCCCGGTACAGGGCCTGCAGTCAGCCTTTTCTAAGGAGATGGTGGAGAGTGCCAGAGTGAAACAGGCAGTTCCCCCATGCAGGATGGTTTTATTTTCTTTTTCACCTTTCAAATACCTTTCAAAATGTCAGGAGGCCATTAAATAGCTCATCTGTCCCCCAGTGGGTGTCCTTCCCTCAGGTGGGGAGGAAAATGTCCAGACCTGAGTCAGATACAAGCAAGCTGAGCCTTTTGGAGAAGGACTGGGCATGTGAAGATGAGGAAAAGATCCAGGATTGTGACTAACAGTTAAGGAGAGCTGTGAGACGTAACAGCCCTCATGTCACTGAATCTGCCTGGGAGTGCACAGAGAAACACATGGGGGACCGTGAAGCTCTGCAGAGCAATGTGATACAACAGAAGTGTATGTGGGATTTACCTACTGCAGTTGTGAGAGAAATAAATGATTACTGAGGCCTCCAGGAAATGCACTTTATTTATTTTACTGCTTTTTACCCACAAGCAGGGGACTGAGAGCTAGCACACACCTGATGGCTGGGCAGCCATCCGTCAGCTGTGGGTCTGTCTGCAGCAACAGGAGGCACTAGGAAGGGCACCAGGGCTACCACCAGCTCCAGTAAATAAGTTCTCAAAATTGTTTTTACAGCAGACACTGAATAAGTTTTTTGGACTCCAAAGTAAATGCTTCTTCTGGAAGTGGATTTTTATTAGAGCTGGCTGAGGCTGGAGGAAACAGCCCCTTTGACGTCAGAGGCTTTATATCGGGCTCTTTCCATTTTTATACTGTGCTCCTCTGGGCATTTAAGGCATTTCCGCTACATAGCAGATCTGCCTGGAACTGCTTCATTCCTTTCTGCTCTGATTTAAAGCAGATAAAAGTTCTTGCCTGTTGCCAATCACTAGAACGTGTTTCAGTGTAATTTCAGGTATCATTTGGAGTTTATGTCAGTGAATATTTAGTTCTTTGGAGCACGAACCTTGGGCAGACCAGGTTTCTCATAAATAAAAGAGCAAAGATGCTGAGCCTAGTTTGTTGCTGGAGATATACGATCACACTCCCTCTCCCTGTGTGTTGTAAAATGTGTGGTGTTGCATTTGCTGGCTCCCGGCCAGGTGTTTGAGTCTGTTTAGCTGCGGCCAGACTTGTTGCATGTGTTCTTCATTCATCACAAGCCATGTCTGAACTTGGCAAGTGCTGCCTAAGCCATGGGTGACAGCTCTGCCAGGTGAGCCATTAGCGGCTGGTCGCGGCTGGACGTCTTCTTCCTGCAGAACTTGAACGCTGATCAACCGTGCTAAACAGCAAACTGCAGCTGCCCTCACGTGCATGCAGTGGTGGAAACAGTTTGACACACAAATCAGAAATGTCACTGCATTTAGCCAATGACTCTTGGCTGAGAAAGACCTGGACTTGTGCTCGGACCTGCAAGAGACCAGATGGCTAATGTGGTCATTAGCCATTGCACCGTAATCCCACATCAAAACTTGGCTTTCCACAGAGGTCTGTGAACGGGAGTGAAATGTAGAATGTTAAATACAAAGCAAAGCAGAACCACTCCATTATAACCTGCAGTGATGGGAATTCAGTGCTGCTTTTAAGCAGCAGGGTTCTTAACTCCAGGCTTTTTCTATTCGGTTTTATTTCCCAAACCCTGCATTATCTTGTTAGGAGAGACATTATTTCCCTTTGGTAATTTCTCTTCCCTTCCTCTACTCTCCCGCATTTTTTAAGCTCACAGTGGGGAGATTAAAATTTATAGTTGTTGGAGTTCTGTCTGTCTTTATTTCCATCCTTTCCTAATTCTTCAACTCATCATGTTAAAATAGCACTAATTAAATCTGTTCTCACTTAAAATGCAGTCCTGCCTTCAGTAGGCAAAATTACATCTGGACTCTCCTGAATCGGTCTAACCTTGGCAGGATTTCAACAGAAATCAGTGGGAGTACGCTGGGGTAAGATTGGTGTCAATAGATCAGAGTCAGGCCTCTGGTTATTCGAATTATACACAGTGAGTACACTACTATCTGTCAGAGTTTGTTAGCTCACATGCAAGGTTATGTAAGCACAAGTACATTGCTCAGCTGGGTCAGCTCGGACTCAACACCCAATCGCCCGACTAGGAGAGGGCATTGCAAGGAGCTGTTCAGATCCTCTGCACTGCTCTGCTGGTTTGGAGATGGTTATTGGCCTTTAGCAGTGTCCAGCCCACAGTGGCTGTGTGCTGCACCCACATAAGAAAGCCTGTGGAAGTAATAGAGGAAAGATGCTGCCAGAGCTGGCAGCCAGAGTCCCAGAGTTTTGCTGTCAGGTTTATCCCAACCTTTCAATACCTACATAATGAAAAATTGCTGGTAGACTCCTGTGCAAACCTTTGGCTGGCGTGTATTGGGAGAGTGGGGAGCATTTGTTGGATCAAGTCTCTAGTGTGGACATCTCCTTGGAGGTAATATCCCAGCCACCTGAATTCAACATGTGCTTCCAGCTGGCTGTGGCACTTTTTCTCATGATCTGTCCTGGACTCCTGTATTTCTGTACACAGCTGTCTTTCAGAAGTGTCTGGGTTTAATGGCATGGGAATTTTTCCCTCCTGCCAGAGGCTTTGGTACCAGTCTTTGCATTCCTTTCCAAAGGAAGAGCTAGAGACTGCAAAGTCCACACGAGACTTTGCTGTTGCAATCAACCCATGATAGAGCCGCAATCTCAAATACTGAGACAGATATGTAGTTAGTAAATAGCTTTGAGAATTTGTTGGAATAAAAGATACATATACTGTATAAATGTAAGAGATCTAATTATTTTTTTGTTAGGACTGTGCTGAGCAACACTGCTGGGGAAAGATCACATACTGCCTTTCTATTTCTCTTGGGATAGAATAGGAGACTTGCTTAGACCCAAGAAAAACTGCTTCTGTGCCTGCCTCTGATTCATGCTGCATAGTTAAATGCCATGGGAAGGCACTTGTACTACAAACACTTTTGTTTATAGGCAGACATTTAATTATCATATTACAGAATTCTCAGGACCAGCTGCCACATGAGATTTCTGGCTAGGACATTTAACATAAAATTAAAACACAGCGTCACATGCCCATTTAGCTGAAAACCTGAGCATAGTATTTGTACTTTCCTGTTCTCTAAAAAGCTTCCTGGATGATATTTCAGTGCAGATTAGTCATGAGAAGTTGGCATGCTGTAAGCTTGATGACGTCTTTGTGACTGGATCAGAGAACAAATACTGTGATCTGTTCAGCCATGGGCTCCCTGTGAGTGATTGAATTTCTTCTCCAAGGAGTCTAGGTAATTTGCTAGGATCAGAGCACTGGGCATCCATGGAAAGGAAAACCAAAGTGTATTGTTTCCATGCTTTTGTATCCAAAGTTTTATTGATAGTCCTGGATGCTTTGGGAAAATGCATAATAGTCCCAGTACAATGTGGAAAATAATGCTACATGTTAATAACTCTATGTAAAGAAAAGCTTGGAAGCCTACTTCTAATCATACTGTTTGCAATATTCAGTCCTTTTCTCAAGCAAGCAATGATTATATTTGTGAGTATATTTGTGTGCAGGGCTGTGTTTTCTCTCCTCACCCCTTTTTGCTTTTTCCTGCACCTGTCACATCTGCCTTCTGGGTTGCATTCCTGTCTCTGATACTCTGTGTGCTCTGTGCACAGGTCTCCTTTCCTTCTCTTCATGCCAGTATGGTTTAGTCCCAGTGTCCAAGTCAAGATATATTGCCAGTAACCCAGAAAGAGCTCACTAATTGTGGGTAAACTCCCCAAAGATGACTCAGGAGTTAGCTCCCTGTGAGTCCAAGTGGGCAAGATTTCTGAGGCATCTACGTCCTCTTCTGGTACTCACTGGCCAACAGCATCTACAGGATCTAGATGCCTGAGTTTCTGTAACAGTGACACTGGAAAGCACAGTGATGGCCACAAAGAAATCCCTTTCCTACAGATATAATCCAAATGAGAAATCTGCTGGTTTTCTGGTCTGTTTTAGTGTGCGTTCTCAAGAATTTAGCCTACGACATCTTCCTACACCGAGAACTGGAGATGAACTGGCAGGAATGTTTCACTAAGTTCTGGAAGACAAAATCTCATTTATCCTATAGGGAAAGATTGTCTTAAGTACCATCTTAAAATTGCGAAGTGACACTGCCTTGCCACCATGGGTGAGAGTCACTGCTCCAGGCGAGGACATACACTTCTCTCAGGATTTGCCATCCATTTTTGCTCCTCACTTCTGTCCTGTCTCTGAGTCTGGTCTTTGCCTATAAAGCCATAAATAAACCAGAATGCAGTTTTGCCTCCAAATCACCTTCATCTAGGTTGGAAAAGACCTTGAAGCTCATGTAGTCCAACCATTAACCCAACACTGACAGTTCTCTCCATGCGATAAACTCATAGCTGTGGGACTCCCAGGAACAGTTATGGAGTTTTATAACTTTGCAGGTTTTTTGGGGCTGTGGCTGATGAGCCAGCTCTCCTGAATGAAAGCTGGAGCTATCTGGACTGGTGTGCTCCTGTTCAAAATTCGTGCAAGGCATAAAATACCTTTAGCACTGTCTCAGGGCTTCTCAGCAGTGTTACCAAAATGTCAAAGCAACACAGGCTGTATGAGAGCTATTGAGAGTTGTTTTGCTGAGAAGCTTCTGCTTTTGCTAGACAGTGTCTCCTCTCTGAAAAAAAGCGTCACATTTAATATATCTTTGTCCTGTTTTGTGCCAGTAAGCAGGAGGAAGATTGCTTCTGGCTTTGTAGATACTGTGCAGTAGTAGAGCTGGTCTCTTTTTTTTTTTTTTTTTTCTTCAGCATATTTAAATCAGCACGTTACTAGGGTTAGTGGTCATCCTGGGCAATGGTCTTCATGTCTGAGAGCTGGATCAGTATTCAGGCTGCAAATGAGGCTTTACCAAGCTGCTTGCCTGGTCCTGTGACCTCTGAGCTCACCAGACACGTGAGCACATCCAAGTGTAAATACTAAAAGTGAAAAAGGCAGCAAGGCAAGGAGAATTCTAAAGCGTGTGGGAGGGGGGGTATTGTTTGTTTATTGTATTTTAATTCCCTTCCCCCTTCATCCTGAAGTCATGAAATGTTTTTTTCCAGCAGTGTCATAGTATGAAGAAATACAAAAACACATGCTCCTGTTGCAATATAATGTGCTGGTGGAAACCATGTGAATGTTTTGAAAGACCAGGAGTTTCTTCACAGATCAGACTGATTAGTGTGTCTGAACTGCAATTCACATCTCTAAGCATCTACCCTGTATTGCCACACTGGTTATGATGAAAAATGACCCATCGTCCACCAGGAGCACAATTCATTTTTTGACATACTGGCTGAGTGTCTTGGGATTTTGAAGAAAATACTTCAGAGAAGGGGAGAGAGAGAAGGACGATAAATAAACCTAGAAAATACCCCATGTAACAGCTACAGGGCTGGTGAAAGGCTTCCAGCTTGAAAAAAGTAGTCCCGGGACAGTTTTTCACAGCTGCAGTTTTGTGTCCTTAGAGTTGCAACAACCCTGGCATGCATTTTAGCAGAGTAGGAAACCCTGCACTTGAAGCAGGCACCTCATTTCCACTGTGTTTCTGAGGGAAGCCTGAAGTCTCTGTGAGTTTCTTACACAGATGGGGTGAAGAAGATGGACAAGGGTTGTGGCTTCAAAGGCTGTATCAGAAAGATGAGACGTGCAGTTTGTGAAGGAGTGTTGCAATTTTCATTCCTGCCTGGAAGCAGGAGCCTCAAAAGAGCATGGCTGGGGCAGTTCGTGGGATTGGATCCATGGGTTTCCCAGGGACAGTCCCTTCTGTGCCTTTGGTCTGCTTTATTTGAGAAAAGAAAGAGCCAGTGCTTGCTCATGTGCGTGTTTCTGGGATGCCATCTGAGCCCAGATGGCTGTATCTCCAAGTGGTCAGTGGGCTTTGGAAGGAGGAGATTTACACTGTGCTGCTGTGGATGCATCTTGTGTGTCCTAGCTCTTTCCAGGAATGAAAACTTTGAATTTCCCAGAAGTCAGGCTTTTACTTACAGTGTGCTGAGATAGTTATCTTGCTGGGGCTGCTGACACACCACCCAGAAAATCTTTTCTGTGAGGTAACCTAAACGTCATAGATGTGCCTTTCAAAAAGGAAATACTTTTTTTTTTTTTTTCTCCAAAACCCATCTTCAGTTCCCCTTTCACTCTGAGCGGTGGCAGCACTAAGTCACTGCTGTATGTGCTGTACGAGCTCATATGAAATCCATGAAGTTCCCAGGCTTTCAGGAGCTGTGTGACCATGGGGGCTGGCAGCAGCGTGTCCAGGGCTGACTGATCCGTGAGCACTGGCCGTGTGGCCATGCCATGTGGAGTGGCCAAGAGCATGGCGATATGAATGAACAGGGCATCCTTGACATGTGAGGCTGATCTAAGTGCTTTTGGGTTTCCACATCTCCTGAGTCTCATTGTGGTTTTTGGTGGGGTTCTTTTTTCTTTTTATACGGGCTCTGTTTTCACAAATTCTCAAGTTACTGCAGCCTCACAAACGTGATCATTTAGAAAAGCGATCTGGGACCGGTACGAAGTGGCAGAGGGTCAGAGGTTGAAATTCTTCTTCCAGGAGTATTTTGTAAAATTGCTCAAAATCAGAGGCTCATTTTTATTTTAACACCTTACTTAACATAGAAGGTGTTGTGGGTTTTTTTTTTAACAGAATAATTAAAACCGCTAAGTAGAATTTAAGACATAATTAAGGACTTCTCCAGGATTATATGTGATAAATTTTACACTACTTTAACAAAATGTTCTACAAAAGTTTATTCTGTTAATTTGTATCTAAATTCCAAACAACTTTTCACCAATCAGTGTTATTTCTAAATTTCACATCCTCTCAAAAATTTCATCTCAATATGTTCAACTAGTTAGAAAATGCTTAGCACTGTGAACACTGTCAAATCTGGAAGATTTGCTGTTCATTACGCTGCTCTGTCGGGTCCTTGTGATTTCAGCTGACTGCAATTAATAATGATAACATTCGGCTTTAATTACTTGGGGTATGTTTCTTGTTTTTCAAAGGTGTGTTTGGCACTTGCAGAAAGCACCCTCTAATCTTTCACTGGGTGGATTAATCCTGCTGGGTTCATACTCTAAACTCTGTGGGACCAAAAGGGACTGGACTGCTTTGCTTTGCACAGAGCAATGACTGCTTTAGCCAGTGAAATATTTATGTCTTCTCAGCTGGCCTGTGTGACTCTCAAAGCATTAACAGCAGAGGGTTAAATGATATTTAAACTACTTTAGGATTCAGATGACTGCGAAAACTGAAACCTCTGTGGGCTCGCATATGCTTCACCACGTTTGCAGCACACAGCCGGCAATCTGTGAAACAGCCCATCGCCGATGGAAACACAAACAAGGGCTGTCAGAAAATTTCTGTTCAAAGGTCAGTGGTAAATGACAGACACTTAAATGTTGTTTTATCTCTGTTCCACAAGCTGGAAAATAATAGGATTGGATTTTGATCAAGAACTCTGTTTTATTCCCTCCAGTCATTAATGCTTTGCGGTCTCCTGTACCCTAAGACAAAGTATAGCTGATAGTAAAGGGAGGAGAGCTTTGACAGTTCATTCATTTTTTGGATTTTTTGGAGTTCCGTTGTCTGTATACAGTGAGCACCACTGTCTTTGACTGGGACTCAGTCTGTTTTTCATGATCCTTTCCAATCTGAGACTGCTGCCCACCAGGCTGGCCGGTTGCTGAGCCAGGCTCTCTAACACCCCAGCTCCCTGTGTGCCCCGATGCTGTCAGCTAGGGCAGATCAACACACAACCAGCGAACATGTGGATTTCCTTATTATCTGATACAAGGGCACGTCAAAGGCCCATCCGCAGGGAGACAATTTCTGTCTGAATGGGGATCCATGGTGATCCTCATACATCTGAGCCGTGACAGAAGTCTCCTGGTCAGCAGGACTGGGAGCAGAGTCACATTAGCTGTGGGCTGAACCTGCAGGAGTGTGATCTTGACACATAGAATTGCAAGGATTGGCGATTTGGGTTCTGGGCTATTTAAAATAAGTATCTTCTGAACCTTTCTGACACGGTTTCAGATTATTTTGCTAATTGACTGTTTTTTTTTTTTTTTTTTTTTTTTTTAATGAACATCCTCTTTTAGAATAGGAAAGCAGGTTTCAGCTTGCATAATATGAGAGGCCTCACTGCTTGGGTAGGTTTCCAGGTTCCCCTTGGGACCCACAGCTATACTCCCACAGTTATATATTCATATAAACTAATAACTCTTCCAAATATCTCAGAGATGTTAGGAAACTGTTTCCAGTGTGATTAAAAAATGAAAACTTCTCTTTAGAGAGCAGTAGCAGTGGACGTGCATGTAATCTTACATAATGCCAAATGCCCTTCACACATGTTTCTATAAAAGAGTTTCATAGATATTTACAAGGCTCAGAATAACAGGATCATGGGTCCACTGGCACATCCCCTCTTCATAGCAATAATAACAGTCTCCCATTGCCTCATGTTAACCAGGGGGACATTGGTCAGAGGTACTTAGAGGGTCTGTCCCCCCAGAAAGTCACCTGCTGCTCTCCCATCAGTGAGATACCTGAGGCAGAAAGGCTGAGCTGGAGTGTGATGGTGGTCGCCTCTTCTCTTGTTCATGTGCTGCTTTGCAGATTAACACCTGCCCTTGGAGGTTCCATCCAATTTATAGATTTGGTCACTGCTGTTAACATCCAGATGGCTGCCTCAGGCACTTTTCTCTCTCTCTCCAGGCCACGTGCCCTTCCAACAAACTTTAGCCCTTTTTCTGTGGGCACCAGGGTGGTTTTTGTCTAGATGGTCACATCCCAGAACAGTTTCATCTTAAGAACAGCATTTTCATGTAGGGTCAGATTCTGCCACTGTACTTAGGACCTCAGGATTATTCCTTGTTAGGGGGTTAGGACCCTATGTGCAAGGTGCTGTACAAAAGTAAGAAATACAGGTAGCTCCTGCCTCATGGACAGTGCAATCTAAGCTTCACAACACATTTTCCATATTAGCACGGCATTCTCTGCACTGTGGTATTGCCCTTCCTGTGTCTTTACTAGGTGATTAAGATCATCTTCCAGTAAGAAGCAAAACGATTCAGCATCTTGTAGAAGAGGAAAAATTGTCAGTCATCTTTTAACTCAGAAGAAAAATCCTTTTCATTTGCAAGAGGTACTTCATTTTCAAGAAAGCCTCATTTCCTCTGCTTCCTGTCCACCCTTCCACAGTTCCATCATTATGTAGCACCATATTGCATCCTTGACTGCTCCAGTAGTTGAAGTGAGCAATGGAGGTGTCGTATTTGGAGGTAATTAAAGGTTGCTGCTCTCAGCCCTCACCCAACAATGTACCCTTCACACAATGTACCTTAGTGGAGACTTCACCTTGTGTATTAGCATTGTTTGGTCATTTCACTTCTAATAGCCCTTCTGTTTCCTTTACATCGCCTGACTAATGCCTACTTGGAGGACAGTGTAGTAAGTGACTTCTCCCTAATCTGATTTCTGATTCTTACTAGCCTGGATAGACCAGCATTAGTTTGCTATTTCGATGTGATCCATCAGAGTCATCTCCTAGACAGGGCTGCTCTATTATATCATTTACGTCGCAAAACCACAGCTTGATTCAGCTGGTTTCCAATGTAAGGCCAACCAGGTCATGTGTGCGCAGAGCAGAGACAATTAACAGCCTCCCACTGTACCAAACCCAGTGCAGGAGCTGAGCGAAGATGTCTGCTCTTGGGCAGAGCTTCTGGGGAGAAAAAGGGCTTCTGCAGGCTGTGAACAGGTTGTATGATGCAACGCAGTGATAACTGTGTCTGCATTAAATCAATACTTTGTCATCTGTATGCTGGTGGGATTCACTCAACCCCTTTATCACCAAGTCTGGACTGTTTCTGAGTGCAACTTGAAAGAGAAATCTCCAAAAAGCATTGGTTTTAACGTGTCTGGTGGAAGTTACAGTTAAGTCAGCCATCAGATATAGCTAGCAAGGTGAACAGAGTGTCAAGGTAAGGATTGGCACAGGTTTGGGATGGAACATCATTACCCTCTCCTTTATGAAGTGCTATACTTCTCCCTGCTGTCCAAACCCTTACTGATGGACTATTGTCTGGAAAGAGAGAAAACAGTAAGGAGGGAGGTGCAGTGGTCTTTTCCTGAGTTAAGGGACCTGGGTGTGGTGGAAAGAAGCTGCATCTGCCATTCCATCAGAAGATCCTTCCTGGGAATTAGGTGAGGTTGGTAATGCTCTGGGGATATGCCAGACATGTGGGCTCCCAAGCTTGGAAGGGTATTGCAGTCAGACATAGTCCTTACCACCACCTTTGCTTCAGAGCAGCTGGCTCAGGAGAAGCACAGTGGGGCAAATCACCACACTGACAACGTAATAAGGTGAGGGTCAGGGTAGGAATAGCTTTGGGACCAGTGATTTGACTTGGATTCTGGAAAAGATCTGCTTAAGTCTGGTGGAGTTTGGATGTGTTCCCCATTCCCTTTGGAGTTTCCCTTTCTCATGGCTCCCTGTCAGAGGTGTTCATTGCTCAGACTTAATGAGATTTCTTTACTTGGCATTGCTAGACTGCATGTCCAAACTGAATCTGAAATTCCACCATCCTCCCTTGCTCTGTTCACCAGCCTCAACCTCCAAGAAAGCACATGATCCTCCTCAGCATCTATCAATTTGATTAACAGGCAGGAAGATGAAGAAAACAGCCCATTTCTTCCACAGTTCAACATGTACATTACTGACAGTGGTGATGTTTTGGGTTTTTTTTGTCAGCAAGCAAGAAGCAGAGACATGGTTGAGCTGATTTTTCAAGGGCTTGATCTCAAAGGCCTCTTGCATCTTTGCAAACTTTTTTGCAAATCCAACTGCTTTGAAAACTCCTGGATACGATTGCACAAATCTTGGAGCCACATGTGCCAAAGTCAGTCATTCTGCTGCCTGTGCCACCTGTTTAGATAACCAAGCAGCTATCTGCCTGCCTGCCAAGCCCGAGGCTGACGTAAGGGCATAGACGTAAATGGGAAGAGTTGCAGCCTGAGAGAGGGTGGATCTTGCCATGAACTGTTCCCTGTCTCTGTCATTCCCCAGCATCAAAGGTCTCTGCTGTGACCTTTGAGGATGACTGAGCTTAGCATGAGGATGAAACTGCCTGTGTGAGAACTATGCCTATGCACTGCAACCTGTCACTCTGGTGGCATCTTGACTTAGGTCTGGGCGTGGTGAGAGGCAACTGCCTTTCCAGCAGAGTCAGAAATAAGTTGGTTTAAGTCAAGAGCTTTCTGAGTACCTCCTTCACTGTGGTTTTCTCTAGCTTGGCAGCCTCCAGCATTACTGAAATGTGAGTGATGTAGGCACAGGGTAAAATGGTTCCTTCACTGCACAGAAACTAGTGCAGCTCCTGACCTGTCCCCTGTCCTGCTCTGGTACTAGAGAACAAGACAGAGATTTAGGAATCCACTGACTTCACCAGGAAAATTATTTTGATATATACAGATTGTAGACTGACTCTAGGACTGATGGATATGTAATATGATGACAACTGTAGTGCTTATTGAGTGTTTGGAGGTTTTGGTATAAAGGCTTAAACTTTCATTCTTATCAAGGGCTTGGGCTTGGGTATCTGAAGCTAAAAGCAGAAGTTTCTACTATCTGAAACAAACAACTGCAAGGCAGATAAAAGTGGTAGCAGACATGTGCTTAATGAATTCAGCACAAAAAGTAGGATGTAGTAAATACTGATAGGTGAGCAATATTTGAGAGTTTTCCAGGACAGGCTTACTAAAAGTACAGAGCAATTGATAATTACTGCCTTGATTCTGCCTGGTGGGACATGTTTTCTCATGCCAGTTGTAGGAACAGAGATGGGTGGCCCTCTGTCCTTTCAAGATCATGTTGAATCCAACCCCAGTGACATCAGGTCTGGTTCTGGACCCAAGGGATTGAATTCCAGACAGATGTTAAAATCTTTGCCCCCTTTTTGTGTCTGTCCCTGACACCAGGAGCTTCAGAGTAGAGTGGAAATGTGCATGAATCTTGTGGTGCTCACTACATCTGGAGCCAAGATCTAAGCATGATACATTCACCCATCATATTCCACCTTTCTTCCCCCAAACTGTATCTGTTGCCTCTAGGCAGAGGCAGAGTATCCAGTATCCTACAAAGCAGCATAGTCTTATGTCTGTCCTCCATTTCCAAATCTTTGTCTCTGTTGTTCTGCTTATGGGTGGATCACAAAAATAATTGCCTAAATGAACCAGGCGCCTAAACACCTTAAGTGATTGTGTACTCCAAAGAATAACAATGATTAGGTCACCCTCCTTGCTTATCTCAGGTTCCCAGCCTTAAAATAAGGGCAGCAATATTTTTGCTTTTAAAAGAGCAGGACAAACTTGTTCATGTTTGAAGTATTAATTGTTGTTATTATTATTACTCATAGGGATGACAGGGAAGCACCTAATGAATTCTGGTTATGTTACAATAGGCCGTGACTGCTATTGTCATGACTAACGCAGCATAAATTTACTAGCCTGCCTGTTTATACTAATGCAAACTCCACCACATACTTGTGGTCCATTACCAACAGATCGCCACAGCCAGGAAGTTCTTATGGTGCTGATCGTTTTGTATTACATCTCCATCCTTTCAAAAGAGAGCAGTCTTGCTCATCCAATAGAGTATCTCTGCATGTGTCTCCGAACAGCAGCTGCCCAGCGTGTTTCTTGCTGCCTAGCAATGGCAGGGTCTGTCTGGAGCAATTTCTTTCTTTCTGCTTTAAAGGACAGAGAGAAGCAGCTCAGACTTTCCAGCTGTTGATTTCAGATGCTTTCCACAGAGCGGGTCCTTTCGACTATTAGAGAATTGATGCAGAAAACCAAATTCCCTTCAAGTGCGTCTTTGCTCAGGACAAAACATTGCTCACCCTGTCTTTTTCATTTGGAGAGAGCGTTTCTAATTATATTCCTTAATAATTTGCCAGAAGTGACCTGGGGTGCGTGGGGTGATAAAATGGGACATTAGATGTGTGTATTTGGGTAAGTAGGAGTGGCGTTGGCTTTGCTGTTGGCTGTCAGACAGGCGTGACGCTGTTTCCCCCATTTGCAGCCATCACGCCGGGAAAGAGCAGGATTACAAACAAGCCGTCCTCCCCAGGAGCTCTGCCCAACCCTCCGTGGTTCAGGCCGCAGGAGCCACACACCCCTTTCTGGTCAGGGCCACCTCTTCCTGGCTGCTGCTGGCCTGTGGCCCACACCTCCGCCCCTGCATCCCCACAGAGGTTTTTGGTGCTCACCTCTCCCTCCTCCCAGTGAATTTTCAGCCAAAGGCCACCTCTGAAAGTTGACTACGTGGTGTGTTGCGTCAGTCCCTGCACAGCTCATGATTCAGCAGTTGTACAAGTTTCATACCTGTTAGGGATGTGCCAGAAACCACAAATGTTCCTAAGCCAGCAACAGCTAAAGGAACTGGGAGTTTCCACTCAGCTGAAGACAACAGTGTCTGCAGTAGATTTTCTTGCAAATTGGTTTCATTTCATTGCCAAGAGATGAGAGCAGGAAAAGGATGCCAAGGGTTGAGAGCAGGAAAACCAGCATCTGGATTTCTAAAGCCCAGAAAGCCTGAGATCTTCACAAGTGACACTTTACTCTGCACTGAAGTCAGTTTAAAGGGAAGAAAAATCTTTCTGGAAGCAAGGCCATGAAACCCTTAAGTATTTTAGGAAAATCCCAGTCTGTGAGATCAATTAAAAGAAAACACTCCTGAGGTGCATGGGAGAAACATGCAAACATCTCTGCAGGCATCAGCTGGAAAATATCATTATTCAAACAAGTGTTGGCACGGGAGCAGTCACCGCGGCGTGCGAGCTGCGTGTCCTGGTGCCAGACCCCAGGCAGAAGGGCTGCCCTGCTGCTTATGGAGTGGTGGGTAACCCAAGAAGGGGCATCTCCTGGCATCCCACAATGCCTCCTGCCAGCTCTGTCTGCCAGAGAGCCAGGAACGTGTGCCAGCCATGGCAAGATTGCTTCTCACTTAGTGTAGCAGAGCCTGGGACACAGCCTTATTAGTTTCATTCAACTGTTGGCTCAAATGAGTTGAGCTGGCAAGCAGAGCTGTGACAGCAAATGCTTGTGTTGCGAGCACAGGAAGCCTTGTTCCTTGCCTTCCTCCTGCTTGTTTGCCACCCCCTGCTCTGTGCAGGGATTTTAAGATCAGTGCAAGTTAGGTGTGAGGGGGAAGGGAAGGACTGAACATTTGAGGGCTGGCAATAGAATAGCCTGTCTTTGCCCAGGGATTATAGTTGCGATGTAGCCAAGATAACAGTGATTGGCGTGCAGTTGTCTGGAAAGAAGGGAGTAGTTGAGGTGCAGCTGAAGGAGTGGGAGGGATTGTTGCCTACTCGGGCCTGCGGGTGATGGCTTATGCTTGGGAAAAGTGGCATTGCTGTAAATGGATGGAGAGTGTGGGTGGGGAAGAGAAAGAAGGGATGGTGAAGAACCAAGCCTGGATTGCTATCCTGCATTAAATGAAAACATCTCAGGCCAAGGCTGATGTTGAACTTGTCAGGCTGTTCTTTCTTCTGCTTTTCCCCTCCCAAAGGAAAATTTTCTGGCAGCCTGTGTTTAACAGTGTGTGTTGCAGGCAGAGATGGGGATTCCCTTGAACTGTGAACTGTTGTAGGCATGGGAATCCTCTCTAAATAGCCTTGAAGTCATTTTCCCAACATGCTTGCATTGTAAGTGTGTGCCAGATCCCCATAAGGGCTGCTTGGCTGTGATCAAACAGAAGGCTTAATGACAGGAGATGCAAATGATTGCTATGGTTGCTTGTTGAAGACGATCTGAGCAGAAGTGGGAGGCTGAGTTCTCATGAAGCTGCTCTGCGTTAGGCTGGTGTGAGGTGGGGGTAGGAGTGGGGCTGGGGGGGATTCAGCCTGCAATGTGCCCTAATACATTTGGGGATCATGTAATGGCTCAGCTGAGCAAAGGGGGCAAAATGTATGCACATGGGTTGAGCAGGACTCTGAGCTCTGCCACTGTTTGGTGTGGCTTTGAAAAAGTTGCATTTGATGAATAATTTTAAGCATAAATTGAGTGCAAGAGGGAAGGATGGTGCTCTTTACCACTGCTTGGCCTTTCCTACCAACTCCCGCCGTGCATAACTGACAGATCACCTCCCTCTCCTCGTGTCCAAGTACCAGTACACTCTGCTGTATGCTGTGTTTGATAGTAAAGTGTTTCACTGCTTGGTTTGGGCTTCTGCCTGGAGAAAAATATATATACCCGGCATCCACCCAAGAGCTATTTATAGCAGGAGTTCCTGGAAGAAAGTGTGACAACTTCAGCAAACAAGGAATTGCCAAATAATCCTGTAGAGAGCAGCAAATAAATCCCCTGCCACACACACCAATAGCCCCAAATCCTAGTGGGAATCGGTACCAAGTGACTTAGTGAAAGGAACACCAGCAAGACTCAGTGAGTGCTGTTTAAGAGTCCTGCACGAAATGCCATGTCATGAGCAACAGCCCACGTGAAAGATCATGCGAGCTTTTTGTCCTTCTGACAAATCCCACGAAAACAAACCCCGAGGACACAAAGACTCGATTCTCCAGTGACATGGCACAGTGTCTTTGAAGACACCTCCTCTATGTAAATAGCGATGTGTGCTTCAGACTTTTCCAGTCCTCAAACTTTTCTTGGCTTTGGTGTATGTCTTAAAAAACAGGATCTACTAAAGAAGATAATATCTCTGTAGTGTGACCTCTGGAGGTACCTGTACAGCTGTTGGACTGGTTGTTCCTATCAGGTTGATGCAATTTCTTCATCAAATGTTGTTTCCCCTTTTAGTAACTCACAGACAGCAGATGTTTCTCTCATCTTGTCAGGAGCTGGTGGGCAGAGGTCTACAGAGAAACCCAGACTTTATTTTTTACTCTGCTTGGCTGGCTATTGCAACAGGGTGACCTTGACCCTTCCTGGGCTCAAGGAGTTCAGTGTATAATTAAGCACTGAACCCAAATACATAAAAACAACAACAACAACAACAACAAAACCCCAACCAAAGCCCCAAACCAGATATTACCTAACTTCTGTGTGGAGCAGAGTCCTGTGCAGTATATCACACTGCCTCCTTCCCAGTACTTCTCTGTAAACACCGTTTACATGATGTGTTTATACAATCCATATGCTTCTTGCAGTTCTGCGATACCTTCACTTGTTTCACCTGCTGGACTAGTTGTAACAGGCACTAAATTACGATTTTTTTGTTGTTGTTGTTTGCTTACTTTATATGCCTGCAATTTCCTGGTTTATATGTCCAGAGAGGTTTTGTAGTCTTTAATTTAATATTATTCATAGATTTTATTGAGTATTAGTTAACTTTGTAAAGCACCTTAATGGGCAGTGTCTTTTTAATTATATATGGCAAAACCTAGAGAAACAAAGGAAAATTGACCCAATTTGTTATAGCTGGTTTACAAAGAGCCCTTGAGGTGACTGAGCATCACTTTCCCTTTTTATTGTGCTTCACACATTTCCCAACTCCTGTCAATTCAGATCACATCTAACCTCTTTTTCTTGAAGCAGCCTCCACATGCAGTGCGGCTGCACCTTCTCCCTCCAGCACTGAGCCAGACCCCAACATCTTGTCAGTTATTTTAGGCAGGAGGAAGAAGGAAAATTCGTGGACTTTTCTTTTCCTGCTGCTTACCGGAAACGTGCAAAATGCTGTTTTTTTCTGAATGCTGAATACTACAAGACTCTGTCTGTGCTCATGGGTCCAAAAGCTTTGCACGCAGTCCCTTGCCCCCAGACAATTCCCCTGCGCTCTTAGGGCTACAGACCCGATGCTTGCTTTCACTGCCACCTTGTCTGTCTGCATTTCTTTGTTTCTGTCACAGACACACAAACCTGGAAAATAAAAGGGAAAGTTGTCAGCAGCATGTGCCTGTGTTTCAGCTGGAGGCTGCTGTTGTCACAGCACTCTCATCCTAAAGTTCAACTATTTCCTACAATCATCTTAAAAATAAAACTTTCAATCCTGTTGAACTTGTAATGCTATTATGTCTATCGTGGAAAGGACCAAGAAGCATTTTCTTGCAACTCTACAATGGCTAAATGACTCTGCATTGGTTAATGTATCTCCTTTATGCAGCAAAAGCTGCCATAAGCATTGAGATAATCTATGCCCTTTTCGAGGTATCCATCAAATGCTGTCTGGCGCATCAGTGAAGTGTGAGATGCAGCTCTGGTTTGTATAGTTGGAATAGGTTTGAATATCAGCTACACCATATCCTGGATGCAGCATTAATTAAACAGAATGGCCCTGCTTCAGGCCCCAATGGACAAGCATCCACATGGCAACTGTGAGCCTTGTCGGCAGCAAGAGATTAAAGAATTAATTGGCAGGGTTAATCTTCATGTCAGGGTTGGAAATGAATTGTTAATTTGTTTGGATGAGTGTAAAGTCCTCTCCCAGCGATGGCAGGTGGGATCACATGAGAAAAAGCCTGTGAAGCTGCCCTTCCTGGGGACCTTTCTATTTAACACCTCCCGCAAACAGACCTCTCAAATTCTTTGCCCCCGACATGCAAGACTCCTGCGCGGGGTCGGAGGAGCAGGTTGTGCCGCTCGCGTGTAAGCTCACGTCCCTGCAGACGACAGCCCAGCTGCTCTGGGCCGCGAGACGGGAGAGGGACCGGCTGCAGCTCGGGAGGGCCCCTTAGCCTTGCAGCTTTACTTTCCGATCTTGCTCCCTTGTGCTGAGCAGATCTGACTGCTGCATTGCAGATACTGGATCAGGCCAACCTGCTCTAGGATCTCAGAGTGGGGCAGAGATGTGCTGACACCAAAATGCCCCTCTTGGGGCAAGCGGTACCGGCCTTGCACAAGCATGCAAAACTTGATAGGTCTGTATGGACACTAAACCCTCTAAGACACTTCTCCACGACACTGTAGTATGAGAATCTGTCAGATCAGTTAACACTTTTCCCTTTCTGTTCTCATTTTACACTCAGGACAGCAGAATATTTTCCATTTTAGTATCCTTCTAATCTGTTAAGGCTAATGCATTGGTCACGTCACATTAAGACATGGGAGAAAAGCACTTCAGGGCTTCAATTATTTAAATGAAAATGTAACTTTTTGTCACTTACGCTCTCTTTTGTGCATTGATTAATCTAATTAGTTCAGTAATAAGAATCACTTTCTCCTCATACTCTGGTCAGATATGTTGTGACATCAAATAGGACTGGCCTATACAGAAACCTGGGATCTTTGTGCAACAATCCTGTTTAAGACCTTGCAAATTATTACCCTGTTGCCCATGCTTCAGTTCCCACCATCAGCTCTTACACCTACTCTTTCATTTTCCTTGAAGCAGGGCTGAGAAAACTCTGTTTGTGTTTCTCAAAACTGATGAACTTCTGTTCACACAACACAGGCACTGCAAGGTCTGACCTGATGATGTGTACAACAGAAGGCCAGGTCACAAATATAGTCTGATCTGCTGAAGTTAATTTTTAAGTAGTTGCTATTATACATATGCAAGATATGCTCCTCATTTTTGTAAAAGCCTTTTGTAAAAGTGTGTATATAACTATGATACAACTGGATACTGAAATACAGGTACACTGGGTACTGAAAGACAGGTACAATCACCTCCTGTTGTCTGCGACAGTCTGTGGCAAGCCACCTCTCTCCGTGCCCAATGCCTAATTTATGGGGATGCTGATTCTGTGCCAAGGCACTGCGAAATAATGAGAGTTTTTCATAGCCAAAGATATTTGGCTGGGTTTAGCCTACATATCTGCATCCTGTCTGCGCACATTGTGTGTCACCATAAATGATACCAAGTCCTGCCAGTAAAAAGAGTTGGGGGCGAATGGCTGTTTGTGGTGTTCAGGTTAAACCCCCTCCCAGAGGAGCGCTCGCTGTTGTGCCTTCATCTTCTGCCAGATACTGACAACTTCTCCTCAGTATTTCCCCACTCGTCCAGCTGCCATCCCACAAGCCCCATGCTGATGACTGACTACAATTTTCACCTCTGTTCTCCTTCTATTGAACAAGACTAGAAATGTCTTAAAAGCTGCTCTCCCCATCTGTGTGAGCCTACAGACTTCCATGTGACTCTTGGACTACAAGCAAAGTATCAATGGGCTGTTTTGCTGGAGAGGGGAGAGCAGGGCAAGGTTATCCAGAGAGGTCTGGGACAATGAGTAGAGCTAGGAGCAAAGCAGAAGGGCTGGTCTGATGTTTGGGTGATGCTTTTTGTTAGGCTGTTACAGTCGCTGAGTGCTAAGTAAAAATATGCCTGATGTGATAGTTAGGTATCCTTAAACTGACCACAGTCACTTGTTAGAGACCGGAAATAATAGTACGAAACTGTCATCAAATGACACAGCAAGTATCGTGTGCATTTGTTATAAAAATGTTTTGGGCTGCTCTGCATTCTTTACATTATATGAGGCGATCTATTTGTAGGTGTCTGTCAAGCACCAGCACTTGCTACTTTCACCCTCCATTTGATGTTCTCCTCACCCTCCAGGCAGCCAGATGGTTGCATGTAAGCCAAAACTAAGAAGGATTTCCTCTTTTCTTTTGAAGGGATGGGTGCTCAGAGATTTATCAGTAATACAGTTGTACTTAATCAGATAGAGTCTGTCCTGTGTAACTAAGGCAGCCCACAGCATGTTGCTGGCATAAGCAGCTACTCCAGTGAAGTCCCACTTGAGTTGCCATTTTGCATTCCACATAAAACTGGGCTTTATGCGTTTCTGACTTACCGTTATTAGTCTGTTGTCCTAAAATGTTAATAACACGGTTAATGTTCTACTACAGCTTTTGTGTACTATCATGTCATATGGATGGTTTAAAAATTATGGCCACTAAGTAATTTGGGACAAGACTGTCACGCTGTTTATGCCACATATAAAATTTTAATATTAAAAGTGAATGACAGGATTCATCATAGACCTAATTAGTTCTTTAGAGAATCTACTTTGTGCAGTAGCCTGTACTATGTGTATTGATGTTAACATATTATATAACCAGCTTTAGAAAACACAGCAGTCTGCAAGCTGGTTTCTACGTCCCTGTGCTCAGCCACTATCCTAAGGAGAGTGCTGAAAATCAGCAGAATTTTGCTAGAAAGCAGGCGTTTCTGCTGTGGGTTTTTTGGGGCATAGTAGAGCAATTGTTTATCATCAAATCAAATTTGCCTGCAAACTGCTCTCCAAACACTTCTTAATTGATGTATATATAGTAGGGATTTTACAAAATTAGTTAGATATTCCATTTTGCTGTTCAGATTGGTTGGTGAAGTAATGGAACATGCTATTTTGAGTTTGGAACATGCCCCAGGAGTCGATTAAACGATCTCTCTTACTCCGTACATGAATTGTGCATTTCCATGCAAACATCAGAAGTATCAGAGCCGCAAACACAAACCTGCAGTATCTGTGCTATCTCTGTATAGCAGAGCATGTAGTTTACTACCTGTTTAAACACTTAATTATATTTTAATAGACAATTATAGGGAACTATTTCTGTTGACAAACTGTAAAACTTAGTGGATAAAGTGGAATTGCTACTGTGAATGCAGTGATAGGATATTTTAGGATCATCTAGTAACAGACCTTTTAGAAACCTAAGACTGGAATTTTGAGGTTTTGCCATTTTCCTGAGTCATGACCCTTTCTGCAGGCTTCAGTGCTGGAAAACATCCAGATCCTGAACAACATCTTCACCTGGATTCTCCAAGGAGATGTTTGCTGTCTTCCCTCAGAAGTGGAAACAGGAAGAAGAAATCAACTGTTCTGTTTGTTGTTCCTCAAATGTTTGGGAGGCAGGACCCTGACAGAGACTTCATCATCACCTTTATGGCTTAGGTGAGCTATGTGGTAGATACAATTTGTCATCTGTTTCCCCATGGTAGGAGGGATTCTGCTCTGGTCATTCTGTGTTATGGTTATGAGGTTGTCCTGATCTATTTAGATCAATGAACGACCCAGTAAAGATAATCTTGTGTAAAAGAAACAATAAAATATCCTATAAGATTAACACAAAATGAGAAATCCACTGAGCACACATCCTGCCATTTCAATCATTATGGGTAAGATACCCACAATTAAGTCCTATATTACATAACTATAGGTAGGAGCAGGCCATGTTTGATAAATTTGTTCCAATTCTTGGTTATGTATAGTTCAGGGAACTAAAGCAATGACAGGTGAAGGTAAAGTTCCCAGACCAGGAGATAATTAGGAGATATGTATGTGTTCAAGGTTGGTAGAATACAGGTACTTCTTGACAGTGCAGTCATTTGTCTTAAGAGACATCAAAAGAGAGATGAACAGCACTATATAGGTTTGACACTTTTATTAACAAAGAACCCATGGGGCTCATTCATTAGTACAAAATACAATCATGTTCCCGTATGTTAAACAGCATGGTTTTTTTTTATTTTGTCTCTTTTAAACTGTTTCACAGTTATCAAAACAAAGCCCCTGCATATTGAACTTATTGTGCAAACAGTAATTATTTTAAGGATCAATTTCTGCACTAAGCCAAGTGTCAGAGAGCAGAATTTAATCTTGTTTTCACCCTTCCTTTGAAGGGCTGCATGTGCTTCCTCAGAAACACATTCTAGTTGTCTTTTTTTGCAGCAAACAATCTAAGGCCACAGTTTATCTGCAAATAATAAAAAACAACTCAAAGATTTTAGGAAACAAAAAAAAAAGCACTTTACCCTTCATGCTCTTGTTTGCTTGACCATGTTTATACCAGGCAGCACACATCACCTATCGGGTATTACAGTCCAAAAAGCACCTAATGTTTTAAGCTAATATTTTGAATTATTAACATGCAAGTTAATACACAGCCACATTACTTTTCAAGTAACAACTATAACAGTATCTGTTTAAGGAAACTATGCTTGTTCCCTTTCCAGATGATGTGAATGGAAATCCTGCATTGATTGTATGGGCACGCCATCATTTAAATCAAAAGGCATCAGAGCTACATCTTGGGACTTAAGGTAAATACTAAATTTTAGAATGTCCTTTCTGAAACACTCAAATTTTGGTTAAAGCTGCATTTGCTATACAAGACAGTATTTAAAGTTGCAAATGAAAAAAAAAACCTGCAGTTTGGAAATGTGCATCCAGTACATCTTTCACACTGATGTAAAAGTGACTTGAGGTGAAGTGCTAGAAATTAGACAATGTAAGGAAGTCATACTAAAAGACGACTAAAAATATATATCCGTGTATGCCTGTAGAAAAATCCCTGCTTCTTAAATGAAGACAGATTTCATAAAAAACCATTTAAACTTTTTTAAACTGCAGTTATTGATGAAATGAAGGAAACTTAATTACTGTTCTTGTAGGTATCAGAAAGTACAATGATTTACCACATGAAGCACCGGGTTTTAACCCCAAACCCTTCTGTTCTGTAAGACATATGAAGTAATTCTAATAGTTCAAAATCCCCTGTAGTTTAGACTCAACTGTAAACGTGCGTATTGAGAATGCTGTGTTTCTGCTCTTTGAAGTGATCTCTTGATGGTGGCTTACTTATTCCAATTAATGCTTGGCAGGAAGCAAACATTCTACTTTAAATGAAGGCAGCAGAAGGGCCAAGTAAAATGCTGTGCCTTCATTCTTAGCAGCAACAAACTTACTGTTCTAAATGACCTGAGGAAGAAAACATTAAAATATTGCACCAAAACAAAATTAAACAGCAAAACCAAGGAAACACACTAACAAAAAATAGTATGGATAGCAAATGACCAGTGCAGCCCCTGACAATAGATCTCTAGACAAAAATGCAGGAGTAATGAAAAGCTTTGTGCCATTACCAGAGGATTTTGTTCCCCCGATGTCTGCTTTCACTTCAGCTATAAGCTATGTCTATTCTGGGTATATTTACACCTCTCCCTATGTCTCCTATCTCATTCACTAACCACAGAAACCATTTAGGGTCCCTTTTAGAACCTTGAAGTATACTGGAGCTTTAACAAGACTTTTTTTTGGTCTCAAATCTGACCATAAGTAAATATCCAAACCAGAGGTAGGCTTATAAAGGCTTCTGAATAAATAAGTATTGTCCATTTTGCTAAGTATACCTGCTGCTGGCAAAAGGATTCTCCTTTGCCATGCTTCTCCTTATCATGCTATCCATAGGCTTAAGATGCAGAAAAAGAACTCACAGTAGAAGAGGCTAGAATAATTCCCTTAAGAAATCCCTTGAAAGAAAGCATAGTGCATAAGCTCTTATCAAAGTTCAATTTTCTTTTACATACTTGTGTCTTTCATTCAGTACATGGTTGCCTTCATAATATTGCGTAATAGCTATTCTGTCATCCATGATGTCTTTAGAATCATTATACATGATGAAATAGTACCACTTGGCAGTTGTTAGGAAGGGCAGGTTCTCATGAAAAACAAAGTTAAGCTAAAGAATTCACTCCACTTCTTAGTAGTGTTCCTCTCTTGGATGCAGACAGTGCAAAACTGAAGCCCCTTGAACACTGGAATCTTTTGGAAATGTTTTCTTACCCCACATTCTGTTCTACTATAGAAGTTCTCAACATCAACATCACTACGTAAATTCTTCCATAGTGTTCCAAACAAAACAAATTCTTTTCTCTTCAGAAGATCCTTACATCTCTTCCTTGTACTTTATGTAGTATATCCACTTTTTAGAAAGCATTCAGTATGTTCAGGTACTTCTTGACTATCCCAAGCATAGCTGCTCCCACAATATCCTCTGTGCAGACTAATCCAGCAGATCCTCTTCCATCACCAAACATGCTCATACCTTCTCCATTTTCCTTTGCCTTTCTCGTATACAAACTTAACTTTTGAAAAAGAAAACTGTTTCCTTCTTAGCTGCACTATCAGCTTAAGCAGCAGAAAGATTAAGACATTCATCACAATGATGCTCATTACAAATTCTCTTCAGAGCATGAATGAAACTGGCTGAATTTCTTCTACATCAGTTGGATGTGGATCAATCTACAGAGAGAAGAAAGGCAACAATTACTGCCTGTAATTCTTGCATTTCTGTATGTGGGGTTGATTTTTTTTTTTGCCATCTGACAATAAAAACAGCACCTGCTGTTTATTTTTTTACCTCTGAATAAAGAGGTGGAGGCTGAAACCGGAACTCTTGTATGTAAGCAAAGACAGGACAACACAATTGTTCCTCACAGTCAATTGGTGGTGGATAAGCAGGAACATGTCTAGAGAACTCTTCCTCAGACACTACATCAGCATAATTTGGTGGTGCTGAAACACAAGAGATGCTACTGTCAAATTTCAAACTATTCACTCACTGGAAAACAACATACATATTGCAGAATCCAAGACTGTGAAGACTGTATTTATTAAACATTGTACTACTGTCAATTTGTATGAAGCACACTATAAATACTCTAACTAGAACTATGTTTTCAGTAAGCTTATGTGATTCAGCAGAAACGCTACAGGTGTTTTTAGGGCTACTCCAGCAACAAACCTGTGTTGTATCAAGATATATTCAGTAACCATTAACTATAAGGTGTCTACCTCCAAAGTAAAATTCCCACTATCAGAAGTTACTTATTTCAAGATTCAGCTGAAAGTAGTCATGCGTAAAGAGAGACTTAAAAAGGCTGGAGTTAGGGTATCCTCACCAATTCTTTTGGATCCTGACTTAAGATTTATGTGCCTCACTTCTCACGAGTCATAGTTTAACGGCCAACATCCCTAGTAGTGCCCTTAAACTGGCACTACAGTACTATGCTGTATTATAAAGAGTTCAATATGTATTATTACCTTCAGGGTGTTCTGGCATGGTCAATGCCAGCCAACTCATATCCATACTAAACTGGCTGGTAATGCTGGAATTTCTGCTTGAAAATCCAATACATGGAATAGTGCCAATCACCAGAGGCATTTCAATCATCAATTTCTTAGCACCAGGAATATGGATATACACCTATGTGACAACCCCCAAATAAAAGAAAAAAACATCGTGAGACCCCACTGAATTGCTAGGAGCTACCCTACTCCCTACACTGCAGATTGTTTAAAAATTAGGACTTCTCATCCCAAGTATGTTTAGCTAGTACTCTGGCAGCTTTCCTTATTTTCCAGCAACTTCCATCTTTCCGTACCTTGTCTCTAGACGACATTAAAAAAAATACAAAACGGGTTGACAAAAATAATTATGCACTTGATTTCCAGTCCTATCTTCCCATTGCTGAAAACAATTGCTAGAGGAACCCATTCAGCTTCAAGTACCTTCCCCTAATAACCTCTGGAGATCTAAAACTAAGCTGCTTCTTCCTCAGAAACATTCTTCCATTTACCCCATTATTCCGATCTTTCAATTTCAGAATCTCTTAAAGATCTTCAGCCTCTCACCTATATGGTATTTATTTATATTTATTGTTGTTCCCAATTTCATTATCTAATAGCTGCCTAGTAGAGAAAATTTTTATGTTCCCAACTCAATGTAGTATCGAAGAGTATGTACATTTGTAATTAAAATCCAGACTTACAGCTAATGAGTATTCTACTCTAATAATACAGCAGTCAAGTATAGAGGGGGATACAGGTGGGATTTTCAGAGTTTTCCCATTCCAGGTATCTGTACTCCCAGAGGCAATATGGTTTCCTCGGACATTGGCAACCATTTGACGAAAAGTCTTTGTCTTCCCACTGGCCAGGTAAGTTTGTGTTTGGAAAATGGCAGCTTTTGGAACAATCAAGCGAGAAGAGCAGTTCTCAATTTCTGCATAGATTGGTATGGCTTCCCCTTAAAGACAGAAAAAGTTCAATGAATAATTTGTAATTACCAACTTTCCTCTGGGAGTATCAAAGCATGTTATGCAGCACGTACATCATCTGCAATGTTATGAGAACAATACTTGTTAGTTTCCTCAAGCTAAGTTTTTTTTTCCAGAGTGGTATCCAGGCAGAATTATAGACACCTACTATGTTTTACATATAAACAATGATTCATTTTGAAACATTTAAGCATAATATGAACAAGCTATAAAAGCTTTATTTGCAAATTATGCACCAATCTTCTTTTTATATAGTACTAACTGAATTTCAGAATGTTTTCTTTTATTTCTTCAATATATCTAATGTTATCAAGATGACAAAGAAGCTGCTAAAGCTCATTCATACAGAAGCATAAACCTGCACAAACGGGACATAAAAACCTTATTACATCCCCAATTAAGTATTTTATCCCAAATAAAAGCATTTTGTTGTTCTTTAAACTCAAATGTACATGGTTTTTCCATAAGATTACGAACTAACAGGACTTCCCTTCAATTTATATTCCCAAGGGGGGAGTGAGGGGAAAGGCAAGATGATTTTTGTTAAAGCAAGTTCATATAGATCTCAGTTTACTACCTACTAAACTGTTCTTTCAACTATAAAGCGTTGGCTTCACAGAGATAAAAGCGCCCTATGAGATGTTTAATATTCACGTTTTGAAGATAACTACTCTTACCATTACAGTATCCCTTCCTCTCAATTTTGGCACTGAGAGACACTGGCCCAGAGGTGAAAAACCAACAGCCAACCATCTTCTCCTGACTTCTTAGAACCGGTGTCTATAAAATATAGAGTATTTTTTCATTTTATGGCATAAAGCTATCAGTCACTTGCAGTTTAATGTTAAGCATGTTAGTCGTTGCAATCTAGCTCCAAAATGCTCCTATTTGCATCACTGTACTACTCGGCTATCTCAACATACGGTTGTTTTAAAATCCCAGTCTGCATTTAGACCATATCCACTAGGGAACACAGAGACCAACGCACTTTTGAACATAATCTGTCTTCAGAAAGACTGATTGAGCAAATTTTAGAGGTGTGACTTTTTAGAGGTCTAATGGAGTACTGCAGTATTTACGCCCACATTCCTCAGTGCAGAAGAATGCTGAATCAATTTCATCTGCAAGCAACTAATAGTTCAGTGGGTGAAGTGTTTTCACCTTTGTATCCTTCACAAGAAAGGACAAATGTATACACACTGGGCTAAGGTGATGCATCTTCTTAACTTGCAAGCCACACAATCCCTGAGAAATTCAGGCTCATGACACAAATCATCTTAATTATTCAGTGTGCACTGTCACGTTAGATGGCTGTACACACTCTCTGTAAAGTTTTCATTAGATTAAGCTTACAACATACAATTAAAGTACACATGTTAAGGGTCCAGGCCAGGATTCAAGCCACTTACAATGATTTACTAGGTAGTAGTGCCCAGTGAATGTAATTATGAAGTCTAAAACTTGGGGTGTTTTGTACTTTTTTGGTGGTAGCCTTGAAATCCATTAAGACCCACACTGCCCTTTTTCTGTGCTCCACAGCCCTCTCCTGTGCAATAACATGGTCTACTCTACCTTGCAGTACCTGGATATACTGTCTTCATACTCCTAACATACATTGTTGAATATAAAGACTGTATTCTGCTTACAAATGTCACTGCCAAAATACTTCTCCAAGTTCTCTCTAGAAAAAGATTAAAATGTAAGCATATAAAGGAAAAAAAACCCTGCTCAAAACATCTCTTAACTATGTTCGTATCATGATGAAATGTTAAAATTATCCTAGCATTTTAAATAAAATAGAAATTACTCATTCATATTTAAATGAATAACCACTTAGATCCAGTTGCTATCATGAAAGTGCAAGGTATAATTTTATATTATTTTCATAATATGGGTTGAGATAAAAGACTCCGGCTCATTAGCTTCCATCTTGCCTATTTTCTCATTACTTAATGCCTGATCTTTCTTATTACTCTACAGTATTTCTAGTGATTATTAGAAACTCAATGCTTTAATGTGGCCAAATCTGTCATAAGGAAATAACTGAAAAGATCTCTGAAGCAGCTGCATGCACACACTTAATGTTAGAAAACGACATGCAAAATGGAAGGATACGTAACATAATGGCCAGAGCATAAATGACAGGCTGGGCATGATTAATACTCTTCTGTAATTACTGTTCCTCAACCTACTATTATTGTAGAGTTTAGGACACTGCAGCCCTATGAATGTAGTTGCTCTGGTAAGAGTAACTACTTTACGCTTGTGCATTATTATTATTAAGCTTTATTTATGCATCTGAAGCCTGCATAACTTTTTGGCAAGAGCATCTCTGCCAGCAGGGATGTAATCAATGGTATTAAAAAAAGCCACTCTGTTTGCTATTCACACAACCTAAGATCATCTATTTATAGAGAAAAGCTTAGGGAGCTTACATGCTTTCAGAAGTCAGAAAATGACACTCCAGAATAACATGGAAATGGTTATGGCTGGATGTGAATGCTTCTTGTAAATGGTTTTTTTGCAGCTGGCTTTAAAGGGGGGGAGGAGGAGTGGAGTACCCTCTTACCAATAAAGCTGGTGAGCTGACATCAATATGGCTAATGACCTGAAGCTCCGTCTGTACACTCTGATCAGGTGCCGCAGGCCTCTCCAGAACTGCTTTCACATAGTACTGGATGCTGCCATACTTCCCAGTAAAAGAGGTCACCAGAGGTCTGAAAAAAGCAGTCATGAAAGCATTGCCATAAGTTTATAATTCAGTTCCAAACATGAACCCTTCCTGCGTACATAAATGTTTACCAATTTACAGCATGTACTTTTAGGGCCTTAGGGAAACTGAAGCAAACAAGGTATGTCTAGGTGGTGGTTGATTAAGACAAAAGTATAAAGCTGACCTATCAGTTTGATATTAAAAAAACACAAGTCAAACTACAATTAAGTTAACATTCCACAACAAACAGCATCCAGTACAATCCCTTCAGGTTGGATTATTTAACTTACTCTTGAGGGAGCTGAAAGCTGAACGGAAATTCATGTCTTCCATCTAGAAGAGTTAAGCTTTCCTCACCTGTAGGATACAAATGAATAGTATGTTTTAGTTATTCCACAAATAGAAGAACAAAGCAGACGCTTTTATAAATTATTTATGTATAAAAACACCCAAATACAAGGGACTAGGAGAAGTTTTTCTTGATCCCAGTGGGTTCTGGATGGGAGCCCATGCTTTATTTATGCTGTGATGTGATTTCAATGAAAAAATCACGGAAACTTGGAGACCCTGAGTTTCAGTTCAGGACTCTGGCCAATTTCTAATCCAAAATGGCTTCTGGAAAACATGAAGTAAGTTTCTTTTCCTCTGCAGCAGGACAGCAGTTAATCTATTTTTTCAATTAACAATTAAACTAAGTTTTGTGCTAAAGAGCTGCCATTTAAAGTCAGTGTTATGAAATACTATTAGTATATGTAATCTTTATACATTCATAGAGGGCTTACTATTACACAGTTTTGAAGGCCTACATTTACTTTTCCTACAGATAAACTTGAGAAGCATTTCACCCTTACAGAAGAAAATGCCACTTCCCTTTAATTTTTCAATTCTGCCATAGTGCTGCACTGTCCGAATGACAAAACTGCCAGCTAGAGACCTATGCCTATGCGACAAAGAGCTTCCTCTGCTTTCATAAACCACTGCAAAAGGAGGCCAACTGCTTCGAGTGTCTTCCACGGGCAGCTTCCAGACGCCTCTTACAGAGCACAATGAACACGCAGGTGCCTAACCTTTGCGGGAAACCAACGCAGAATGGAGGAAACTATAAGAGCTGCAGACTTTCTTCCGGCCCTGTTCCGCATTTTTCAGCCGTTTATACAAAGAATCAAGGGGCCACTCGCTGAAGCTGTAGCAACCCTCCCTCCCGGGCATCCACGTGAAGGCTGTGGCTGCGCCAGGAAGAGTTTACCCGTGCGGGAATGATGTCCCCGTTGGCCGGGCACCTACCCAGGCCTCACGCTGTCTCCCAGCATCCAGGTCCGATGCTGATTTCTCCCCGGAGAGGGTTTCAACCCTCAGCCTTCCCCCTCTCTGCAAAAGGCAGGCGCCTTCCTGCGGCGGGGTGCCCCGGGGCCCCTCGGCCGCCGCCGGAAAGCAGGTGGGGTGGGGACTTGGCCCCGAAGCCCTTCCCCGCCGCCTTCCTCCGCGAAGGAGGCGCCACTCCCCCCGGTCCCACCCCCGCTGTCGCTGCGGCGGGCGGCCCCGCCGCCCCTCACACGGCGGCCGCCCGGGGTGCCTCCATTCAT
>NW_020799112.1:12236839-12267286 GCF_003259725.1 Athene cunicularia
CTCGGGCGGCGCGGCCGTCCCGCCGCCGGGCCCCGGTCACTGCCTCTCCGCGCCGGCAGCCGGGCTGGCTAAGAATGTTTAAATGGGGCACAGCGGTGCGGTGAGGCCGTTTCCCCCCTGGTTTGCCAGGGAGTTACTTCAGGAGCTCTGTGGTGCCTGCGCGAGCCCCCTTCCTGCCCCACTGGCGAGCAGGCGGTGAGGGGGGTTAGTCTGTCCAGGAGCCGTCCCGCACGGCCTGGAAGCCTCACTGTCCGCACCGATACTGTGTGTTTCTGCACTTTGTCAACCAAGAAGTGCCCTGGTTCAAGAGCTTGTTGCTACAACCCACCGCTCTGTAACTGGAGAGCTAAATGGATGCACCGAGCTGTGTACTGTTGGGCCTGAGCAGTGCGCCATCAACCCTTCCATACAAATGATCTGATGTGATACCTGGAAGATATTTTCACTAGAATAAGTGCAAAGTGTGCTGTTCTTTCAATGTTTTGGAAAGCAAAAGGGAAAAACCCCTGCATCTACAGGAAGAGTGGCAAATTGCATTGATAATTGAGTACCAGATCCAGCGGCCTGGCAGAGGTGAGGCTGCTCCAGCTCCGGCCCCAGGTCCAGCCAGTGGCCAAGCCAATGCATGTTACAAACCAAAACGCTTTGCATATACTGGACAGATATTAAAATTAATTTTGTTCTAGGAAGTGTCATATTTTATGATTGCCTGAATTGACGGGCATCTTCCTGAAGGTGTGTACACTGAAAGATCTGCCAGCACTTCCACTGGTAATGAAGGAGTCATTTCCCAGTCCAAGTCACCTGCCTGCTTAAAGCTCTGACAGCTGCATCTTCCTGCATTCCTCCATTACACTAGAGTACTGGAAAAGACCAGCCTGGTGTTTCCCAGCTGACTCAGTTAATTACTGGAATTAGCAAAAGATGTTTTCCAGGCTCAGAGCATTGGCTTTTAAATAACTGACAAGATAACGTGAGTCTTTCTCAGAATCCCTGGCATACTGATATGATATCCTGTCCCGTGGAACATAGGCTCGTATGCAGAGGTACTTCAGTGATGAAGAGCTTGTCCTTGCTGAGAGTGAGGTAGGCTTTTTGGAGAGCTTTCGTTGGCTACAAGTTAATGCATTCCTCTGTGTTAATCAATAACAACATGGGAAAAAGTAATGTGGTTACAAATGGGGTGAACTCATAGGCTTTATTTGGACCCTTGGCCACAGGTTCACCACCTCTTGATGAAAAATTATGTAACTAAAGAAGATAATGCTGTGATAGGTGTTTTGAGTACTTAAGGAATTTTTGGATATTTGTATCTCTTTCTGCCTTTTGAAATAGTTTTTATAGAAACTGCAAATGTTGCATTATAGTTGGAAATTGCGGTGTACAAAGTCATGCCATGCTTTTTATTTTTTAGTTCAGTTAAACTAATATAGCTTGAATGTCTAGTTTTGCATAAATCTTTTCTTTATATCCAGTTTTTTACATTAGCAAGTATCAGGTTAGTTTTGTAGCTAGCCAACAGAACATGCTTGGCTGTGTGTACAGAACATTTTCTTATTTGCTAAATTTGCTTAGGTACAATGTATGTATGCAGTTTCTTGCAACTGATTTTGGAAGTTTGATATGGATTTTTTTTTTTTTTTTTTTTTTTTCCTATATAAATTAGATCCTTTGTAAAAGGAATTAATTCTCGTATGGGTATCATGCTACTATTCAAACCTTACCTCCTGTTTATTCTTTGCAAGTGCAAATGAGCTAGATAGGGAAATGAATAAACATGGATTGCTTATGAAACAAAATATTATACAGAATTAGTGAGAGTTAGGAGGCTTGAATAACTTGAACAATTAGCCCATAGAGGACACAGTTAATAAGAACGTTCTGTTACAGTCAGATGATACTTGTTCCAGATGTTTGTTTGCCCTTTAATACACTTTTTTTCATCAGGATTCAAATACCAGAACTTGTTTAAATTATCATGGAGCAATTGGTTTTCTCATCCACCCATCTTGAGAATACTTTCTGGTGCATGAGACATTTTAACTGACCATACAGTGAGGCTCTAATATGAATGGTGGAAAGCACCACATCACTATTTTAGTCTCTGATAAGCCAGAAGGAAGGAACAGAAGATGAACACTCAGACAGCGTGGGTGTATGTGTGTGACTGGGTATTTGTGTGTGGGTGCATGTGTGAAAGAGCAAGAGATACATTAACATGCTTGGTTATATTTTCATTTAACTTATTTTGCCACTTTATTCAGGACTGTGTAAGAAAGAACTGCCTGACCAAGTTAATTAATGCATGAGTTAGCCTGTAAGAGTAAAGAATACACAAAGAAGGGTCTGATTTGAGAGTATCCACAGAGCTGTGAACAGCTCCAGCAATAATCAGACTATCTTGAAGGTGAAGGAACTAGGAGAACATTTTCTCACAGCAACTGGTAATGTCCAAGCTCTGCTGGTTAATTTGGAAATTACTGTTGTGGTCAGATCACTGAATTGAGATGGATCTGACAGTCTAAGTTTCTACATGTAGTAATTATTTTTAACTCATTTCAGTGTACACATTGAAAATAGGGTATGAGGGCATGAACCTGTCAGAAGAGTTACTGAATGTATCATATAGATTCCAAATTTCCACAATGGGAAGGACACCTGATATATAAATAACCATTTTGTAGAATATACAAGCTAAGAAGTGGTCTTAGCAGGAGTGAGCTCTGCCAAGAGGGTCTCTATGTTTCAGGGGTCCAAGCTGTGAATAGGAAATAAGTGAAAAACTTGATCAGTATTTGCTGTCCTCTTCCTGTTCAAAGGGAACGGAAACAGAGCTATTACTCATGAGTCAGGCACCAGCACTAGCAGTTTGCCAACTAAGCCTTTCAGATCTTCATCAATAGCCTGACAGTTTAGAGAGTGAACAGCTATTTCTGCTACTGGAGGAGGACTTTGAGAAGTGTTTATGAGAGCTGCTAACAGCTAATTTACAAACTCTGGGTTTCTCATTTGAGACTACTGTACTATAACATCCATTCAAGTGTCTTTCTTACCCAGTGCCAAACACAACGGGCAAAAAAACAGTGACTGAGCTGCAGTTGTATTTGGTGGGAGAGCCATGAGATAAGCTCTGCTTAAATGAAGGCCTCGCAAAGGCAGTGAACAGTGTGTAAACTCCATACTGACTTTCTTTCTGCATAGTAGGGAGGATTTGCCTATATACCTCGATAGTCACAGCTATCTCAGCAGGTCTGACATGTTAGAAAGCAGTTGAGTGAAAGCAATGTTTACCCCTGAATGCAGATATTATAGACTCTTTCTAAGTTCCACAAAAGCCCTCAGAATATAGGGCCTTTTTTTTTGCCAGATACTTAGAAATGTTCTTTCTGGGTTTGTTTATGGAGTCAGGACAAGGAGGGATGGGAGGGCATTATTTTCTTTCCCTAGTTCCTGGCTTTTACCATGAGTTCCTTCATCAGTGCCATGCCAAAAATGCAGCCCTGGAGCTGTGTGTGAATTCTCCTTGGTGCTCCAATCAGTTCAAAAAGGCAACGAATGGGTATTGGTAACACTTGCTCATACGGTCTTTTATTGCTTTTATTCTATTACCAGTAATTGAAAGGTCAGCCAAATTTTTCTTAGACAATTAAGTGACATTTACCAATAGGTGATTGCGAAGAGCCAGAGATGCTTTTCTAAGTGCTGCTGCAAACGCAGTGCTCAGCTAGTCTGATACGTCACTACTGCCGATGTGTAAAACACCAGTAAGCCTATTTTTAAGAATCATGCTGTATGTGGTATATTGAGAAAAGCAAATACTGTGAGATACTGGCACAGGAATCTCAAGGTGCACTTTTTATCTCAGCAGGTGTTTGTTCACACACAACCCATCACACAAAGCGCAATTGTCTTGAAGGCCAAAAGACCAATCTTAGTACAACATTCTGTCTGGAAATGGAAAATCACAGATGACAGTGGGACAGCCGATGTAGGAAATCTGCAGCAGAGGAGGGGCAGAGCAGGCTGCACTAGGGTGATGAGTGAGAACCAAGCTGTCAAGGCTCCTGCACGGAGTGCGTGGTTCATACAGCTGCCTTCTGCCCTCTCCTTACCTTCTGAGGGCTGGCAGAGGTGTGTCTCATCCCCAGGTCTAGAGGCTGGCATAGAGGAAAGGGTTGTGGTGCAAACTGCAAGGGATCCTTTCCGCTTTCAGTGGCAGCACAGTGCCAGGACCTTCCCCTTCACCTCCAGATGAACAATCATCTGAGGTGGCAGCAGCAAACCTGCCTGCAGAATGAGGGTCCCTGTACCAGCTCTTAGCCCAGTGCACTGGGATTGCATCCCAGCATGTGATGGACCGTCATGTAGTTTCATAAAGAAAACACTTGAGTGACCTGTTGTTTGCTTAAATATTTATATAGTGATTCAGCTTGCAGGATCTGTTACGGCTAGTTCCCTCACATAAAAGTGATCTAAATCCAGCACTCAGCTGGGCAGTAGAGGACTTCTTGAGGGTGACTTTGAATGTTTACAGCTACTACAGGCTTTGCAAGGAGCGTGAGTAGAGAAAAATGGATGTGGTTAGAACATCCCTTCATCCTGGTGTCCCCTGAGGACAGAAAGATTTACTGGGGTTAGTGGCGCCTGCACAATTAGAGTGACATTCTGGAAGTGCTCCTCTGGAGGAAGAGCTTCCTACAATTGTAGCATGTACCCCTCTGCATTTCAGTGACTCTGACTTCAAAGCAAGATGGTCAGAAATATTCCTATAAATATTTGACACAGAGGGAGGATACAGATTTCTGTTGTTGAATCAGCTCTGAAACAGCAGCTGCATTATTCATATGTGGATCGTGGTTTGGTGTTCCAGCTCAAGGGAATGAATAGCCAGAAAGGGAAAGGGGAATTAACAAACTTATTTGGGTTCTTAGCTTTGTGCTGCTTTAGCTGGTTCCTACCATGCACTGTAATTTGAGGGTTTTGAGGGTTTTGTAAAATGGCTTTTTAAAAATTTAAACTGAAAAAGTTTGAACTTGGGATGAACCAGAGTCTCATACCAGAAAACCTCACACTGAGGGGAAATGTATGCCTGGATCTGAACTCACCCTTTGGTAGAGCATTGCTGTAAACAGGAACATGTGCCTTGGGGTGACACTTCAGCCTTAACAGTTCACACCAAGCAATGACATGGGATCATATCTCTGAAAAAAACACAGATGGCATATCCAAAAATCTCAGTAAAGATAGTTCCAAGTGTGCTATTTGCTGGACAGCATCTGGTTGAAGCAGTGGCCCTCGTGGCTGCGTATGGCTCTCAGCATGGCCCAGCAACACAGCAGTTAGCAGATGTAGAGTGCTCCACGTGAAGTGTTTTTGTCACAGTACCATTTCTTATGGCAGCTGCTGTTGCCCAGGCTTAGGAAAGAAATCACTTCAGCAGAAAATGGAGATAATGGAATGCTTTATGCCAAAAGGGAATGTAGAGTAGGAGCTACAATGGATGGAAAGTGGAGTCAGCAGCCCGAAATAACACGAGTGATCGGCAGGACAGGAAGCAGCCTGGGATTGCAGTCGGGCTCTGCTGGTGGGAATGCGTACTTTAACTTACAACAGTGTTAACCGGCTTTTACTGCTATTTCAGCATAGTTTGCAATATAGACACAGTACGATTCTGTCCTTAAAAAGATGTGTGTGTCATGAGGTGCTAATGCTTGATGTCAGATTGTTGAATGAAGAAGAGGAAGGGTGATGTTAGGGAAGTTGTACAGATGCATCGAGATACTTGACCTTCTATGCCTGGAATAGTGGAAGCTGCTCAATAACGTGGAACCTCTTTCTTCCTCACACTGAGGGAGGGTTTAGAGTTTCACGGTAGTTGCCGAGAGTTAGGTCCATCTAGTCAAGTATCAGAAGCTACTAAATTTTTCTTGTATGCTTTTGCTCAAGCTTAAAGTGCAAGCTAGTATTTCAGTCATCATTAATTGCACTGCTTAGCACAGGAGGGCAACATGTGAAAGCAGGGCACCGTCACTGGTAAGGTGTGTGGAGGTGGGGTCTCCCCACATGCTCCCATCAGGAAATCAACCCTGGATGGCAGAAGAAGGTAGAAAAACAAGCATAGCCCCAAACAACCCAGCTCCTTAGCAACCTTTCCCTAAAATCTGGTGACCAGAATAACCTTGGACCTGTAAGCAAGGCATGTCATCAGGTCAACTAAGGATATTCTTGGTGTCCAAGAGAGGACATCAAGCTCCTACCTCCAGTGCTTTGGAGGGAGGTAGAACATCCCCAGCAATGGAAGCTGACTGACAAATCTAAGGGAAAAAAATCCTCTTACATTTACCGTTAACCAGCTGATGTTGCAAGGCATGAAATCTGATTATAATTATTGTCTTACGGTAGAGCTGCACCTTCTGTAAGTGTGTGCCATTATGGAAGTGCATCTCAATCTCTCTTGAAGAATTTCATAGGCCTTGGGGAGACCAGGACATTTTGTGTCACATCTTCCTCCCACTTGATGTGTGTACAAGCAAAGACTTGCAAACACTGAATCAGAGCATGCATCCTAGAAAGATACTGAATCTTGCCATAAAGGTGCCAGGACGTGGCAACACCGTTATTCTTGCTAGTCACCTCTGGTTTTTATTCATCTTGCTTCAAGGAAATGGTGTCTTAATTCAAGGTAAAAATTATTAGTTTCTAAATAGTAGGTCATTGATTTGCTAGTTTGTATGAGCTTGATTCATTTCCATTACTGAATTTTTGTAGATATCTATCAAGAGTTATCACCCTCCCAAACCTTTCTGTTGATAAGCTGAATCTTTTGTGCCTCATGTCAATAGGCCAGTTTCCCAAAATCTGGGAGTCTGTGTTTCAACTGGTGTTGTCTTAAAACCATTAGTCGGTTAACCACATTTAGAAATATTTAAACATTTCTTGGAGAAACCAGTTCAAGCTGTAATTAAAACAGAAATGAAAAAGCTGGGCTGGCAGTAGCTGGTTAAGCCTGTATTTACTTTTAACATGAAATACACAAATTATTCTTAAATGTAAGAAAAGGTTAGGACGTTCTATTGTTTCGGTTATTGCATGCATATATGTTATCTGTGTGTTATAGACATGCAAGTATAGATATATGAATAAATGCGTGTAAAAGAAAAATAGAAGACACATAAAACTCACTTGCTACAGTAACTGTTGTTGTGGAAGCCAATAATGGTCAGCTAGCCATGAAAAGCACGGGAGATAAGAACACACCTACTAGCAATACTATTCATTTTTAGAAGTGTGCACAATGAAGCAGCTATTTTGACACTTTCTTCTGAAATATGAAGTATTAGGCATTGTCAGAGCCAGCATACAGGACTAGATGGACATCCAGCTGCCTGCTGTTGTGATTCTTATCTTCCTCTATGGGGTAAATTAGAATTCTTTGGATCAATGGATGTACACAGTCTTTTTTTGTATCAGAATAACATTACACATCCTCTTGTCATTATAACACACCCGAAGATTATTTTCAATGATAATGACAAGACCACGTCAATCATAGGACTTTTGTAGTGGGAATTTGCTTCTTATTACATCTTTCATGTGCCAAATTTTCCCCTTTTTTCTCCGTGAATTACCACTCCGAAGTTGGTAGCAAAATGTTCAGAATTTAAAAAAGAGAAAAAGAAAATGTCTCACTTCTGCTGCCACCACTGCTCTACGTTATACAGGCATTAACTTCTCCTGTGCATCTGTGATTATAAAAATGGCATAGGCAGAGGCTACATTTTGTTCTGCTTAAATATCTGTACAGATCACAGCTTTTTGCTGATAGACACTATTGTTGGAAAACATTAGTATGCGCTACCTGTATTTTTCCATGTTCAAAGGAAGCAATCACGGAGCACTTCATTTATTTTACTAAGAGCTCAGTAAATGCTGCACTGTTGCCATTCTGCAAAGAATGTATTTCCATGTAGAGGCATTATCATTAACAGATTCTTTTCAAATTCCAGGAAGAGTGTGATATTTTTATTTGGCATAATGAAGTGTGAGCACTTATAAAATTTGATTGGTTTTTGGCCTTTAATTTCCTCCACACTTTATTTTTTTACCTAATTAAGTTCACTGGAAATTTCTTCCATGTAGACAAGTTCTAGGCCTATTGTTAGATATTGGGCTTGGTGTGTAACTGATTGAAGACATGATTGGCATCCACAGGATCTGAAAAATTTAGAAATGCATTGCAGAACATGCCAGCTGCAAAACAACTGCATCAGAAAATTACAAAGAGCAAAGATTTAGCTGAAATGTTGATGGAGCAACTAACAAGGTGGCTGAAGTCAGGCAGTCTGGATCCTCAGCATGTCTGGAGAGAAAAGACCATTTTCAGATATGTCTCAGACACTGCTGTGGATTTAGAGGTCAATCTCACTCTGAAATTTTATAAAGTTCATTCACGTTTTCCAGTATGAAGGACGGGAGAGTAAAACTTCTTGAAAATTAGTAGGATTTAGGTTCCTAAATTGGGAAGATGCTTTAGAAATGGGGTTGGTTGTCACCTTGATTTAGCACGTTTTCTTTATCTTTGTTCTGCTCATTTTGTGCAGATTTCCTTGGGACTATTTGTCCTAATAAATAACCAATTTAAAACGAATTATAATTTATTAGTCTCTTCTAAATCCTCAGTTTTCATACTTTGCTAATCTGTAAAACTTCCCAAGAAAAATGGTGTCATAATTGTAACATTTTGCACCTTGACATTAAGTGTATATTTCACTCATGGCCACTTTAAAAATCAAAATAGAAACTTTGTAATAATCTCCCTTTACAGTTTGGGTTATGAGAAGCTGAGAATTCCCTTAGGCTTGATTGATAAAACGTGGCATTTATCCTATTCCAAGGATGATGTTCAGCAAACTTTATGACAGAGGGAAACAGCTGGTAAAGTGGGTTCATGGAAAGGTGAAGGTAATATAGACATAAAAAACAAGGGGATAATGATTTTAAAAGGGATAATAGTTGTAATAACACCATTAACCTTTTGCTTCAAATTATTGAATGTGTGGTCTCTTCGGCAGGCTAATCAAAGGTTTGCATTAACTGCAACGCAAGAGGAAGTGGCAATATACAACCTGAGGTGATTTTTTTTCCCTCTTCCAATTATTCACTATCAAACCCTTACTTATAAAAAAGGAGAGAAAAACCAGCCCTGTGGCTGTTGAAGACCCCTTCCAATTTTGAAACAAAGCTGACTTGCTTTCAGAAGAAACAAATTCCAGCTTCCTTCCTGCTTTGTAAGAGGTGGATTTTGCTAGGGGAAAAAAAAAAAGAAAAAAAAAAATTGTTATAGATCAATAGAAATTAAATAGAAAGAGAAATTGAAGATGTAAACAGGTGGCGAAGCGTTACAGGACAGTCTGTCAGTAGAGCTAGTCCTGAGCTGTTTGGTGGCACCGCATGGAGGGGGACCAGCATCAGAGACCCACCTTGAAGGGCAGGTGTACATTCTCTTCAGAAACAGTGTGGGCACGTCCCTGCAGAGTCCTGATGGCTCACTTGGGATGAGTGAAGCTCCACGTTGCTCTGTCTAGGTCACTTCTGGTATCTAAACAGCCTGGATCAGAGAAAAACTGCCTTTTTTCCTTTCATGTTACATGTACACAGGGTTGACTAGCAGAGGCAGACTATGACGGTTTAGTCATGTGCTGAAAGGCAAACACATTGATGGTGGAAAATTGCCATAGATGATGGAGAGGCTGATGGTGACTGGATGGAGTTGTTCAGGAATTTGTCTAGTTGGGCAAATCTGCTCTGTCATATGATTTTGCAAGTGATGATCTTTATTGTTCGCTTAAGCATCTATCCAAGGTGCACATCAGAGCACCTTTGGTTGGAAACCTCCCTGCTGTATGCAGTGAGCGGAGAGAGAACCATCTGAGTTAGACACCCAAAGCAAGGTTGTCTGACTGGCTTGCAATGTGTCGTGTCAATCTAGTATGAAAGGAATAAGTGTAAAAGGAAGAGTTTGCACCGTTCCTCGCTGACAAAACCCAATACCGTTAACAGCCCCGTTTTGTGGAATCAGAAGACAGTGAAAGACTTCAGGAGCAGCATGCCTTGAATTTGAATTAGCCAGATTGAATTTAAAATCAACAAGCTGAAAGGGCCTGAGATAAGAAGTCAGAACATTCAGAGGAAATGAGAACTGTTCTGGGAACTAAAGGTGAGAGAAACACTAAGTCACATTAAAAATATTCAGCAAGAAAAGAGACACCTTTTCTTTTTCTGGACACCTTTTCTTAGAAGTCGTCTATAATCAGTAACCTTTCCCAGGCACTTTCCCAGGCTGTTTTTAGTAGCTGAATCCTTTGTTTCAAAACCACCCATTGATTCAGTGCCCTAAGTGAGAAGTAATTAAGGTGGACAGAAATCTTGCCTGCTGTATGGATGTATGAGGTGTAGAAGAGAGTGGCAGAAAGGGGAGTGAATGAATTTTTCCTAAAGATAGCTCTCACAACACGTGTGAGTCTGCTGTAGTGTATTGTTAAATACATGTGTGTGTAGATGTGCAGCTCTATTCATCTTTCTGTCTATTGATCTATTTATTTCCATATACACACATGCTGATGTACATATGTGTGTGTTCCTGAAAGATAATGAACTGTTTAGGCAGCACTTTGTCAGAATATCATTTAAAGAGTTACATCCTTTTAATGCACAGTAGTTTAAGCAAACTCCAAGGTTCTTACTTGGCAATAAACCCATTAAATCATCTTAAATACCATGTCATAATGACAATTTAATGCCACCAGATGTGACACTAGGGATTTTTTTTTTTTAAATGCTTTCCTGGAGATACAGCTTCCTGAATTTTAAACTCTCTAGCCTGTTTGCACAGCTGTTAGATCACAGAGCTCTGCCATCTTTTTGCTTTGCATCAGTTATTCACTAAATCATGTGTGGCATGACTACAAACTCAGTGCATCTAAAACGTTTAGGCTCATATCCACTTCACCCTCGTAAAGGCTGAATAGTTGGGCCGTATGGGAGAGGGTGTATGAACGTTAAAATCTGAGAGCAGTATCCATTCCAGCTGTGGAGCTCCCTCATGGGGAGATTTTAAAGACGCAGTCAGAAGACTACCCTTCGCACACCCCTTTTCACTGACTAATTAGCATCCTGGATCTGTGAAAAATACAGATACCTGGCCACTTTCCTGGCTTTTCTCACCTTGTTAGCCAAAAAAGTATGGCACCACTTCTACACAAGAGAGACTTGGGAGAGGGACACGTTGGCAGGATACCACAAGAGTTGAAAAAAAAACCTGTCACAAAGAAGTATTATTTCACAGTGATATTTAAATAGTGGAGCAATCCATGTGAGGCTGCGGAAAAACTCAGAGGCCAACAACAGATATGTTAAATGAGGAGCAAAATGAGCAGAGGAAAGATGTTTTCCTGGCCCTGAAACATGGTGGTCCAGAAGCAGTCCCTAATCCATGAGGTCCCTAATTTCTGATTGACAGAAAGCAGGAGACCATCTAATGAGCAGGCTGTCAATTTACCAGAACAGCAGCACTGGTCCCAAAGCTGGGACACTGGCCCTTTGCTCTGATGCAGTATGGTGAGACCATAGTTGTCACACTTTTTTGTCATGTTGCTAGTTTGTATTGGTGAGTGCTGCATGATCTGAGATGATAAACATGGCAGCTCTCCCTCTGAGACCTTGTGTTAGACATGCATTTTCCCCTAAAAAGGTGATGGGTATCTGGGAGACACATATCAGCATGGATTTGAAGTGAGGTGGTGAATTTTGCAGTTAGAACGTGCTGATAAGTGTGATCATGTCTGAGCATTGGTGGTGGGATTTGGAGCAGCTCTTGTGTGGGTCAAAATCGTGGTCTGTGACCCCAGGGGATTAGAAATTAGAAATACTCTTCAAAAAGCTGATTCAAAGCCCAGTGGAAAGATTACCATTGCTTTGCATGGAGTCTTGGTTTGCTTTGTATTTCAGCTCTGGGGCTGACACATGAGTGTTTGAGCAGCTCTGTACTGAAGAGGGCATGAAATGCTGTCTAGATGACCCTCCAGTGAAGTGTAATATTTGATAGCATCAGTAAATACAAAACAGAAACAAAATGACAACAGCATTTGAGCATCTTGTGATAGCAAATGAGGTGGAAAAGTTAAATGGATATAGAAGAGGATCCCCAGCGGTTGGATTGCAGTGTGATGCCGGTAGGAGCCCAGTTGTTACCATACTGATATCAACATGTGGAGCTCTAAATCTTTTTGGATCGTGGCTGAACAGAGAGATTTGCTCCTAGCTGCCTTTTCTCTTATTCATATTGTATAGGCTGTCCTCCTCTCCTACCAAGCAAACAAATAAAAACTCTGTGCCAACTATAGCAGCAGTTTACATGGAAAAGCAATGAAGCAATTTCAGGAAAGTATTAGATGTAATTTTGGCTTTTTTTTGCTGTCACTTAGCAGCTAGAAAGAGGAGATGTACTGATGTGCAGAGCCGGGTGTGTATTATGCAAACTCATATCACAATCTCATTGACTGTTTGTGGACCCCCATATCTCTCTGTTTCCATCTGTTGTTTTAAGACTAAGTTGTTTGGAGGGTGTCCAAATTCCTTTCCCTTCCCCAACTTTGGTGAAGTACCTGCCTGCCTTAGGCTGCCTACACAGACAACAGAGAGAGCGGCTTCTCCAAAGAACATGATGTGCCATGGGATGCCCCTTCCTCTCCTTCTCCCCCTTCTCTCCTTCCATTCTCTTCCCCTGACTGCACGGGGAGTTCATAGGGTGCCTAAATGCATCACCCCAGTCAAGGACCAGAGTCAGATGGGGTGAACTTCGGGTATGCTGTCTTCAACTGGTCATGGTCCAGAGTTAAGATACCACAGACTGTAAGGAGTATGAATGTGTGATCCACCGGTTGCCTATGGCCCCTGAGCGGGCAGCAGCAGAAGCTGCCATGTCTGAGTCTAGGCAGTAGCTCATGGCTGATGCAGTATTTCAAGAGATAACAAGGGAACATTGAGCTTATCCAAGAAAACAGAAATGACACAGAAGATAAATAAGCAAATCATATAAAACATAAATGCAGTCCTATTAAAATTAAGTATGTTTTAATTTCTGAAAAGAATGACATTTTGGTGTTAGATTTACTGAACAGGAAAAGATTACATGCATCATTAAAAGAAAATGTTTTCAAGGGCCCTTTTAAAAAATTGTACCCATGTTTGCAATTGCCATGTGCAAAATATAAAAATCAGGGAAGGGAAAAAAACCCAGCAAGCAGTGGAAATAGCCCATTTTGTGAATTATAGGAAAAAATATACCATCTGTGATTTAGTGCAGTTCCCAAGATCCCATCTGTGATTGAAGCACAGTCCTCGTTGAAGGCTGAATCTCTGAGCCGTTCCATATGATAAAATATTTCTCTTGGAAGATGCTTGGGCTAATGGGTTTGTTTTTCTGGAATATGGCTCTTCTAGATGAAACATAAAACCCCAGAGGCCTAATTTTGTGTCCAGTGGCCGACTACAGCTGATGTCAGAAGAAGCAGGAGTGAAAGGAGGTCAAAGATCTAATCACCTTTTCCTTCAGAATTTCTATACTCCTTTTTATCAGGTCAGATTGTTGGGTCTAAGAGGTCTAGGTGGTGATTTCATGATCTCTAGTGTCAGACGTGGTCACTGGACTCCTTGCATGAGAAGGGCTCTCTGTGCAGCTGCAGCTGCACATCAGAAGCTCTAACTATTTCCTTTTGTTACTACTATTCATTTTTTAGCAAAGTAGAGTGAGAGAGAGCCCTCAAACTGGCAGCAGGCCTCTAATGTGGATGCACTTCTGCTGTCTTCTGATGCCTTTATATGTGTTGTCACTGTGATCTCTTCTTCTTAGTCCAAAGGTGACCTTAGCTGTATTCAGGTATTTATACAAATGCAATATATTTCATTCCAATCCTCTATTAATTACACACACATGTACAGACTGGTGTGATTTCAGTTACCACTGAAATGTATATTTGAATAATAAATGCATTCACCTGTCTAATATATGTTTATATTTTCTATTCTATATAATTACATGCAGATTATACAATTATAGAAAATAGTTACATATTTTACACAATTATGCTATTACTGAAATAATTCCCGCAATAGAACTGCATGTGTGTGTACGCACATTTGGTAAAATACAGCCGTGGGTGGTTGTTTCAGAGTCGTCCAGAGTTCGTGCAGCTCCATCTCGAGTGAGGTGTGCTGCTTGAGCAGACGGTGATGCACCTCAGAAGCGTGTTTGTTATCACTGTTATCACCTGTGGGTGAATCTAGCTCTTTTACAAAATGGTTTCAGCTTTATTATAAAACACCTGCGATAAGGATGTTCATCCAACCTGATTTTGTGCTTGGCTGGCCCAGCTCGCTGTGCCCCTCTGCTCTGATGCTTGGCGCATGGTACGTGCAGGTTGGAGGTGCAGCTGCCCAAACAGACACCCCAAAGCCACTGTCCCACTTATGCTGGGCTGTGGGGGTCAGGCCACCAAGCCCCAGTCTGCACTTGCCTCTGCTGGTTTTGGGTCAGACATTTCGCTGTGCCTATGTGTCCTCAGAGCACTTCGGGCATCCTGCCAGGCTCGCGCTACCCGCCACCGCGTGAGCGTGCGAGGGATGGGGCAGATTCATGTCACGGCATGCGATGTCGTGTTGGAGAGTACAACTGCAGCTGGCTCTCGTACAGCCCTCTGGTCTGGGTGCTCTCATGCTTGGGGGGGTTCCTAGTCACCAGCTTAATACAGATGAATAAACAAACAAGTAGCAGCCATTGATAGCATCAGCATCTGTGTTTGTACTGATGGCGAGTGAAACAATTCACCCAAGCTAACACAACAAAGCAGCGTCAGAGCTGGGAGCAGGACGCTTGCCTCCCACCTGCCGTTCCTGGGATCAGCCGGCTGCCTGCACAGCACTGCGAGGGAGGAAAAAAAGGCCTGTTCAATGGGATAAATATACCCTGGCTTTGCCTCTTCCATGCTGTACAGGTCTTGCAGCCAAAGGGTTAAAAAGAAATGAGTGCATTCGGCATGCTCTGCGGAGTGCCCGAAGTCTGAACATGAATGACCAAATTGCTTTTTACTTTTTAAATTAAGGCCTCTGTCTGTACACATGCAGCTTACACTGCTGTTCCATTAAATAAAAGAATTTGTTCCCACTCTTATTTTTAATAGGGTAAGACCCTGCCGTTCCATCTCACAACTTTACTGACACGATATCTTATTAAAAGCAGTCCTCCCCCTCTCCTCCTTGAAATCTGAGCTTCTGATAGCTTCATCCACATTGTGTTTATTTTATATACACAGCTCTGCAGCTGCTGCTTCCTTCTTCTCCGATAAATGACAGCATAACTGTTGCATCCACTAAAAAAGTAAATAAAATTAAATGGGGAAGAACAATACATCTCTGGCAGAAAATAATAACTCTTTTAAGGCATGTATCTAAATTGTACAGCCTGATCTTAATTGTAAGGATAATTCTTTGTTATTTCAAGCAACTTGGAACGCTACAACAAATGCACCCTCTTGGCAGTACATCCAGAGAGGTTTCTGTGGAAACAATGGGGAGAATTCTCCTGAACTGAAAGGAGATTGAAGAGTCTTTATTAGGTTAATAGGGCTAGAGTCTGTGCTTGAGAAAGAATGGAAGAATATGTTATGATCTGTTGGAGGGTTTTTTTTGAAGCCCAGACAGTGCTGGATGAGGCCCTGTGTGGGTGTTGTGTGGGTGAGGGTTTGGTGGCAGCATTGGCATCAAGGAGCCCCTTGGCCAGGCAACCTTCAGCCCCTGCATCCCGTTCCTCAGGGGGGACCAAGAGCAGGAGGTTTCCCTCATTCTCCCCAGCCAGCGAGCCAGGATGGTCCCAGACTGGACTGTGGCCCCATCCAGGCTCCAGGCCAGCGCCTTTCTGTTATAATTTCTGTTTTATTGTCTCTGCCATCGCTGATGAAGCCACGGCCAACAGTGGAGGCCAGCAGCAGCGTCTGGTAGTTACTGATGCTGTGTAGCCACAGCTGTGGGCGTACAGTTTCAAGATGTCTATTGAGTCCTTAGACAAAGGTCCTCTTGAATTTGCCTGAGGAGATGGGAAATTATCTTAAAGCAGAACAAAGCGAGAGAGAGTGATGTGAACTCAAACTACCCAATTAGGGAAGGACAATATTTGTGGTAGCGTTAGAAACTGGAATTGTGTTTGAGAATCATCCAGCTCTTTCTGGAATAAGGGCAACCTGTGCAGCTGTGCAGTCAGCTCTTCTAACAGCTTGGCTAGTTCAGAAACTGCATAGCTGAGACTCTGGGGGAAAGCAAGTTGCTTTCCTGACTGGTGGCTGGGGAAGAAAGAGGACCTGGTAGAGTGATCTGCTGGATGGAGAAGAAATACTTCCAAGCAGTGAAACACTGCCCTTGGTGAGGAGACAGGAAAGGGTGAGAGGACAAAAATATAATCCAGGTGATGACTTCAAAAATGCAGAAATCTTTCATTTAAAAAGAGGGATAAAGCTATGTAAGGTGGGAAGTGCATTGTCTGTTTTGAAAGTAGCTAAGAAAGACCTTGGGAAAGATCAGGCTGGGCGGGAGCACTGCTGCTCTAAGGGAGTAGCAACAGTTGACAGTCAGCCAAGGTGGAAGCCTTATCAAAAGGATGAATTAATAATGGCTATAAAAGGAATGAAAAAGGTTTCCAGAACAGGTGAAGTAGCACTAGTGGGAGATTAACCCCGGATGTTATCTGGGAGATGTCTGGAGGAAGAGGTGAAGAAGGGCATCGGCTCAGGACAGCCCGTGGCGTGGCTGTCTGTATGCCGCACAGCAGGACACAGCCGCTCTGCTCTTCTGGGTGTAGAGCCAGCGCTCGCCAGCTCTGCCCTTACCGCCCTGTGAGTGACCCTCTGCACCAGCGTGGCACCACAGCCTGCGCAGCGGCCCAGGGACGATGCCGTGGGGCAGAGCTCTCAGCAGAAGGCCCCACGTGCCGGGAGGGTGGGCACTTGCAGCTCTCTGTGTGTCTTAAGGGCAGCCTTAAGCCTTCTGCCCATCATGTTTACCATGTAATCAGTGGCCGTTTACCCTTGCGCCTGAATAGATAGCAGCAAGTTGTTTACCGTGGCCTCAGCCTGCTTTCCTGCCCTGCTCGGAGGGCACTCGATGGGCTGGGTGCTGCCTGGAGGCCAGACTTGGGAGAGGGTGGGGTGAAACCTCAGCTTCCAGAAGAGGAGCAGGAGGAGGCTCCAGACCAGGTTCACGTACCTGCTCTGCAAGGCAGGCTGAGGCTGGCTGTGGGTAACTATTCCAGCGTAGCCTCAGGGATAAATAGAAGGAGCCATGTTCACATGAGTGCTGGCCCTTGTACTAGCTCCAGGTGTCAGCAGGGAAAAGGGCAGCTCCCTGTCCTCAGCCAACCCAGAGGAGAAGCTGAGGCACCTGCATGTCTCCCTGACACCGTTTCAAGGAGGAATCCATTCTGCCCGGATGGACTGTTTTCTTTCTGCTCCATCACACCATGGCTGTGAGTAACAGAGCATTGCTCAGCTCCCCTTGGGCCAGCGAATTCCAGGCACGAACCGAGGACAACATCTGACCCTTTGAAATCATCCAAGATGTACCAGACACAGGCTGGTATGAGAGGCAGGAGGAATCTATAAACCTGAAGCAGCACCCTTGTTTTCTGATGGTGCTGTTTGGTAAATGGCAATAAGGTCATTGCTGAGTCCATGTTTGTCTTTTAATCGTGAGGAAGATTTAAAGCTTTTGGAATGTCTGGCCTTGCTATTATCATACAGATGCTCCTTGCATATGCTCCCAACTTGAGGCAAAACACGAAATAGTTTTATATTAATGTAGGCTAGAACTCATCATGAAATAATCACGTCACCAGAGATATATCCTTTGGTGAAGGCGAGAATTTGTCTGGGAAGCCATCAGGTTTTTCTCTGTGGTCTAAACACTGAATTAGAACCAACGAGGTGGCGAGGACATGGTGAGCGAAAAGCCTTGCCCTGTGAATGAGGGCAATAAATGAGGTTTTTCATTTAGTTGCATAAGCTCTTAACCTTTCTTGCTGCAAAGTGCCATCTAGTGTTCACAGCCATGCCTGCCGGCCCCTCGGCCAGCTAGAAATTGCAGTGTCGTGCTGCAAGCAGCTTAACAAGATTAAAGGGAAGGCAAGCAGACAAACTTTAATTTTTAATAACCAGATGTTATTGGTCTTTAATACATGATTGTAGTAATTTAGGCAAACGAAGCTTCTTTATTATGTGATGGAATAGGAGATGTTTTGACGGGGTTCAAGAATTAACCTGGATCTCAGAAAGCAAAGTGGTGACTGTACTGAAGGAGCGTGTTGTCAGGAAAGCAATTGTAAAATTTAATGCACAAAATATATGCTCAATGATGTGACAAATTTGTATGAGCAACGAACATCATGGTATTATTAATGTCTGTGTTGCAGTGGGGCTCCTGTGTGTTCATGAGGGAAGTGGAATTGGGGATGGCACGTGTGGAGTGGTGCAAGATGTCCCTTCCTTGCAAGTTTGTGAGCCAGCTGCAGTGAGTAGGTGAATCCAGGAACAGGAGAGCACCTTAGTGACCATCATCCACTGTGTAGGTGCATGCAAGTTAATTGTGCATGCAAATTAGTCCTGCAATAGCCTAAAATCAGACCCAGCAAAGACACAGATTAGCATCTAAAGTGCAAGAATCAGGGAGGGATGATCCACAAGAACAATTAGAAATTTGAGGTGGAGGGGAGCTAAACATGTGCATGAAAATAACTCTGCATCCAGATTTGTATCTGAGGCATCTTTCGCACTGGGCTGGGGCTGTCCTGATAGGCTTGGAAATCTCCCTGCCACATCTGATCACCCCTGAAACCACCGCAAGCACAGACCTCAAACACAAAGATTGTTATTATTATTTGTTGTTATCTAGAAAACGCTGACAACACTTAGAAGTGCCAGAGGATTCATGCCTTGGGTTTTGCTCTTGCAATGGCCAGGAGCAGAGTCTAATTAGCCCAAGCAATGTCCATGATAGAGAGCAGCCCTACTGACAGGGAGCAAATTAGGTCTCTGACCTAGCAAAGCATTTAACCATGTGCCACATTTTTTAGTACGTGTATCTCTGGATTAAGACCTGGATGATGTAACCTTTTGCTGCCTTTAATTTTTTTGATTGCAGTATGAAGCACAGCTCAGCTTGCTGGCTCAGAAATCCCTGTGTACAGTATTAATCTGCTTTCTAAACTGACTCATTCTGTCTGGACAAAACATGAGGGTTTCCTCTTAAACTGAAGGCTCTTTCCCATCTACCTTCCTAGACTTTCTGTAGGAAACTCCATCCCTGTGTTCAGCCATCCACAGCAACTGGCTCCGCACTGGTACTGGGTAGCAGCATCTGAGGAGAAATTTAGAGTGACTTTAGCACATCTGTGACATGACCCCTTGCCTGACGTCACTCACACACACAATCTTAAGGCTCTCTCAGCATGAATGGCAACAGCTCCTCCTTTCTCTTTACTCCTTTGCAATCTGTTGAATCTCTCTCGCATTCCTTGTGTCATCTCAGTGATAAATGACAAAGCAAATACAACAGCACCAGAGAACCTGAAAGCTGCACAAACTATAGGCGATGTGGAGAAATACCTAGTTTTATCTTGGATTTTGGGAAGCAGAAATTGACTGTGAGCTTGAGGGAGTCACCTCACTGTCAGAACTGACATGACCTTTATGGATTTCTCAGAAAACTCCTTGGCAATGAGGACTTTATGAGGAGCTCCATATCCCTCAAAGGCAATTTTGAGTTTAAGGTTTTACCCTGGATCTTCTCATGCTGTGGCAGAGGCTTATCCTCTGCAGGACAGGCTGGAAGCACGTCGGCTTTGCTTCCCAAGCTACATTATAAATGTGGTGGTTTCAGGGTGGGGAGAACAGGAGGTTTAAGGAGGAGACTCCAGCTGAAAATTGGTGGGTGTTACACTTGATGGTCTGCTCACATCCCTGTTCAGGAAGCCTCTGGGAGACTGTATGACAAAATACTCTCCCATGGTACCTGGTCTCTCCCTGTACTTGTTGGACATCTGAAATCACTGGGCTGGATGGACCTTGCTCTGCCTCCACGTCACTGCTCTTATCTCCCATGTTCTTCATTAATTCCCACCTCTTCTGATACACTGCGTTGTTCCCACTGCTATGACAGGGCTTGGGCAACCCCACTTCGCTGTCCCTGCCCCACTGTGAAGTTGCACCTATAGATGTATACGTTCCTGGTCCTGAAGTTGTACCTGTCGTTGTACTGCATGATGCTGGGAGATGAGGTAGCTGCCTTTGGAGCCTCACCCTACGAGTCCATCTATTCCACTGAGTTGGGAGGGTTACTTTTATAGTGTATGCTCAGTTACAGACTGCTTGGGTCATCTTAAATTTGATGCAAAATTAAAACAGCAAGGGAATTTACCAGTTTGTGCTATAAGTGATTGTTGCGACTGTTTCTCATTTGCACCGGCCAGAAGGGCCTGGTGATCCATTGCCAAGTGAGCTCCTGAACCTAGATGTTCACAGGCTTCTCAATTAGCAGTACAAGAGAAATACAGCTAAGAGTGCTTCTAAGTTATGGAGAGGCAACCTCAGAGGTTTGCACATCAGGGTTACACCTTCCCTTGGGAGTGAAACCGCCAGTTCTTTAACAAAGCCCAAGCGTGATGCAGCACATGCCCAAAGAGTAGAGAGTGTGCTGAGAAACTTGAACTGGGTTTTGTTTATTGTCATGTACTCAGAGCAGCAACATTTGTGCAGATCTGAAGATGGGGGAAAAAATGCCCACCCTCTCTTAATTAGTTACAGCACAGTGTGTTTCTTTAGTGCCACCTCTTGGCCAGCAGACTATAAGGTTTCATATGAAGACTGGAACATCTCCTGTGATGTAAATGTGTTAAACCTGCTCTGCTCCATGCTGGTGCTTCATGGAAGAAAGGAAGAAAATATTGTAAATTAGCATAGAAGAATAACTTGCAATATTTGTGTTTCCTCCTTTGTTTTTTAACTGACATGCTATGATGGGCATGGTATGGGTTTTGATGTAGAATCCTACCAGCTGGTGTGTGCTTAGGCTTTGAATACAGTCATACCAAAAAAATGTAACATTTTCAAATATAAAAATACCACAGTATTTTTCCCAACACAAAAATAAATTATTAAAGCAAAAGATTATCCAACATTTCCTGGGTTTAACTCCTCTCAATTGCATTTCCAACATATCTTTTTTGATTTATAGACTGTATAGTCAGAAGAGCCCTTTCATGACCCAGAGGGATTTTTTCAGGAAGTCTTCCATCAACTTCAGAACTCTGGGTTGAGCAAAATGCCAGTTTTTCGGACCATGGTCCACAAATTCCAGAGTTCAGGACTTATTTCTGCAGAGTCAGGAAAAAGTAACTAGTACAAACAGGACAAGCTTAAGGTTTGCTACCCAGGAGCTGAAACATCCATAGAAATATTTCCAGAAATCTGTGAACTGAGAAAAGTTGCACACGGTTGTGGTAGAGAATGACCTTTATGTAGGTGCTTACCCTTGAGGTGAGGTTTTCTAGTGACAGATTATCCATTACATCCTCAGATAATGTGTGAAACTAGTTAATTGCCTCCCTGTGACATAAAGCATGTGGATCTGGTTTGTAGCCCAAGTTCTTCTAGCCTCTATTTCTAGCCAGTGGTTTTAGTTACGTCTTTATGGTGAGCTCTTCTAACTAGGACTATCTGATTTTCCTTTTGGAAAGCATGGATGCTATCTTAATTACCAACTACTGATTAATAAGATGAACTGAATATGTTCGAAAAATACCTTTAATATGAATTACATATGGCCCAGCTTTACTGCCTCAGTCACTGATTGGAATGGTTTATCCAAGTGCTTATCTTTAAGCCTCAAAATAATCCCACTGAACTCGGCAGTAGACGGCAGCTCTCATATTAAAAATAAAATCTCCAACCCTAGCATTTTACAATTTTAAGACCCAGCAACCTAAGTGTTTGCCAACTGCAGTCGTTCTTTTCATTTTAGCTTCTCTTGGGCATATTATGTGACTCTAGTTTTACTCATTAAAGTCTCAGATTGTGCTTGTTTTGTTAACAACCGTTAGGGCAGGGGTTCTTACTCTTAATTGGCACCATCTGGAAATGAGAAGGAAATTGCTCAGGATGAACGCAAAGACGAGGAAAGGCCTTGCACTTTTCCACGGTTGCAAAACTTGTCCCATTTGGAATAGCCACATCTGACCTGGGAATCGTCTCGCCCTTTATTTCTGCTGGGGGCTGGAGGGAGAGAGATATTTTCTTTCAGAAAAAAGACAATCTACACATTGCCAGCAGAATCAGAAAATAATCGTTTAACAGCAGAAAGTTGCACGATTTGGGCTGCTAGCGAACTAGGCCTTTTTATGCAAATTGAATATCTTTGTTCCCAGTTTTTTTCCAATCTTGCACCACTTGTTCAGCATTTCCTCATTTTTTGGCACTGGTTTCCATAGCTGCGTGCAATCACACTCTCACACAGATGCCATTCTGTGTTCAAAGCACTGAATGCTACAGGGCATATTAGTGTTTTTATGCTTTAGATCTATCTTTATGTAACTTCAGAGCTCATTAATATATACCATTTTGTGTGATTAAAAAACAACAACCTGGCACATGAGAAGCTTTGAACAGGAGAATGGATTGCAAGGGAAATGGCTTTCTTCTCATTATGCATATTTTAAGATAGACATGAGATGGGCCCAGCGAGTCAATGGACAAGGTACACCTTCTGCAAGGTAATCATTCCCTGAATGCAGCTGAGCAGACTGTGTGAAAAAAAAAAAAAAAAAAAAAAAAAAAAGGCAACAGAAAGAATAAAATGCTGTTTGAAATGTAAAGTTTTTCACATCATGATTTCGCAATAGTGGACACAAATAAGTGAAAAATCCTATGATGGTCCTTTAAAGGCTGTTTAAATTCTCAGGGAAAGCTATTCTGTTTTGCTGTGTGACAAGCTAGAGACAGGACTGAGGTGTGGAGGTACCAGAGTGATGGATGGGCTCACTGAACAGAGCACAGACCAGAAAGGTGTAAATACTCTGGCTGTTGGTGAAGCCTGAAATGTTGATTCTACCACTGTTGTGCCAAAAAAGGATTACAATTTTGTGCGCCAGAGCATAGTTCTTCTCTAGCTGTGGTTGCTGGCTTTGAAGGATCGAGGTGATAAATATCTCCTGCACCAAACAGGGTGATGTGGGAATTTTTCTGGCTATCAGGTCTGACTTTTCAAGCTGCTTTTTGTCTAATGACACCAGCCTGTCCCCTGCTTGCCAAAGCACAGGCTGTTTTAGCAACACAGGACAGAAGCAGTTCCCCTTTCAGGTTGCGTGCCTGTCCCTGACGTGGCTGTCTCTCCTGCCTGGGGGTCCTGATAACCTCCCAAGAAGATCACACAGCACAGGCTCACATCTCACTCATGCTGTGATGGCTGCAATGATGAGGAGCAGCAGGAGGAATCAGGAAGCAAAACCAACTCAGGATATGGCGTCCAAAAGCTTAGAGATCAGAAGGTAGGGAAACTGCTTGGTGCATTTGACAGCAATCAGAATACAAACATGGGCCCAAGGGGCAGGAGGACATTTTGGTGCGAGAAGGAAGGGGGCTAGTGCAGAGTGAAACAAAAATGACTGTTACTGAGGTACCTGTAATGCTGTAGGTGCATGTGCTTAGGCATCACTGAGCAAAGCAGAGACGTTCCCCCCTAGCCCTTTGAGGAGTCCATATTTCTAAGGAAGAGCTTTCCAGAAAAAAAAAGATACTTTACGTTAGGATGGTTGGGAATCTGCTGTTGTTGCAGCTTGGGCAATAGCAATAATGGAAAATCTGGTGTATAATCCACCCGACGCTCGCTAAAACCTTCCAGAAATGGTCAGGCAAACACATTTTTCGTGTCTTAATCCCCAAGTTTGTGTTAAGAGGTATGTGACTCGAGTAGCAATGCAGCCCCTGGCTGCTTGGAGGGGTGATGGGGAGATCCACACAACCCACACTGACTCCACACATTTCCTCAGTGCTGAGCAGATTTCTCCCCTTTTTCCTTCTTCACATTCAAAGGCACATACTGATTATATGCAACTATGACAGCCAATTGTGGCTAAAGTATGAAATGAAAATCCCTGCCTGATGGCACGGAGATCTTAGACAGATACTCCGCAATTACTGCCTTGCTACAATTTCTGCCGGGTGTTACTTACTCCAACACAATACTGAGCACAGGCAATTTACTGAAGAGGTCATTAAAAAAAAAAATCTCATTAAACCCGCACTGGTTAAGACCAGGGAGTTTCCCAGCTCCTGTTTCTGCTTGGTGTGAAGCCTTGGAGGCTGGCTGGGTGGCTGCCCAAGGGAAAAATCCCTCTCTGGTGCGAAGACCAGCAGTGGAGGTGGGGAGGCCGAGCTGTGTGCTCTGCAGGAGGATGCAGAGGCTGCCAGGCTGCCGTCTGCTTCACTCCCTGCCCTGCTGAACCAGAGGGACGTAACCAGCTGCTGAGAGTGCAGATGAGATGCAGGGAGGCTTGGAGCTGAGCAAGTCTATCGAGTAGCCAACGGCCTGAATTTAATAGCCATTTCTTTCCTGGGAACAGCAAAACCCCTGGGGACTTGGCACTCTCTCCCACAGGATAATCTGTTGAATACTCTGCAAGATGCTGGACCAAATTCTCTCCGCAGCAGCATCAGGTGCTTGCAACTGCTGCTTGGAGCAGGCAGGGCCAGTTGGCAGCGGTGCAGGCGTCGTGCAAATGTGCTGATGTAGCACTGACACGGGAGCTCCTGCCAAGGCCCTGCCTGCAGAAGGCGAGGCAGGCATGAGAGCTATCTTTGTGCAGCATAATTTACTGACAGCCCCAGCTGTCCTGTCTCCTGTTTGGAGGTGGTAGAGACCCCCCGCAGAGGTGCCACAACTGCGCCAGTCAGGGTGAATCAGACTCTCCAAACAGCCACCACCCAGGTGTTTTCACCTTCTCCAGCTGATGACCTGAGCCAGGAGACAGCATCTGTGCAGCCCAGCTCACCCTGCACGCCAACCGGCTGCCAGAGCGGAGGAGCAGCACGATGTGCAGGTGCTCCACAGGCAGCCGTGAGCCTGGCTGGAGGTCAAGTGCTTTTGGGAAGAACTGTGTCAGAGATGGTCCAGGGAAGGTGGTTCACATCCCCCACATGACTGGAGACTCCATTCAGTTCAAGAGAATATGAGCGTAACTATGGACATTGGAAGAGCCTAACAAAACCCCTGAAAGTTTACTGATATTTCTTCCAAGAAAATGACAATGTGTACTAAAATGAGTTCATTCTCTTCCCACAACACCCTAGTCCATCCTTTTTTTTTTTTTCTTCACATATAAAGCTTTGTTTTCTATTGGAATATAACAATCTACAGAAATTTTTTGATGTTGATGGGAAAACAACCCAATAGTGATTATCCAAGGAGAAATATTTGTATATACAGAGAGAATTTAACCTCAAACACTCAGTTCATATATTCACGTGTGATTTATATTGCCCCAGGCTCTGAGGCAGAGTGAACATTGACACCCTTTGATGTTGAAAGAAGCCTGGTGACTGGCCTTTGGAGAGATTTGTGATGTCTCTATCAGCCTGTCAATGGAAAACCAGGCAGCAAAGCCAGGCCCCCTAAAGATTTCAAGGCCTTGTAGGCAGAGGGATCGTGTAAGCATTTTACTTCCACCGAGTGCTTGAGAGGCTGAGCACAAGCAGCTGGGCTAATTGAGTGCTTACAGGGTGCTGTGCTGTAGTCGGCATCTCACATCTCTGCATGACCGATGATGCCCTTTCGGCCCAGAAAAGGTGCCAGTGCCAGTGATGGGGACACTTAGCAACTGCACACCCCTGGGTAATGGAGTGCTTTGGCTTCTGTTACAGCCTAGTAGGGATATGATAACTCATGGCCAAAGTGAGGAATAAACCTTGCTTATTAGAAATGGAAAACATTTTCTTGCACTTGCTGATAGGCAAATAAGCTTCACCCAGAATTTCTGCTCATTTCTGTGGTATCAAGCATCCAGGGTATTCCATGGGGCAAAATAGTCTTGAGTAGGTTTGACATCTCACATAGGAAGGGACAATGCTGCAACAAACCAGAAAAGAGGGCACTATCAGTGTATTCTGCACTGCACATCCCTAGCATGGGAACAGACCGTGCACTGATGCTAGCGATGGGACGCAGGTGGCAAGAGGGAGCAGGAGCTCATGCTCCTTGTGAGTCAAATTTCCAGGTAATGTGTTGAGTAAGACTTTGGAAGATAGGATTAAAATTCAATGCAATGCTGATAGATTGGGAAAAATGGCTTGAAAACAGTAGCATGTGATATAATAAAGACAGCTGTAGAATGGTTTACATAGAATTAGGAACTGCTGGCTAGGCACAGCAGGATTTGAGGATTACTGGGGATTATAAACTGAAGATGCGTCTGAAATATGATGCTATTGCACAAACAAACAAAGGACCAGTGCTCCATGCTTATACTGAAGCTGAGAGCTCATCTGAATCAGGTGTGTTTGAAGCTGCAGTTCAACAGGAGAGGTACAGAAACCATCCAAGCACTTGGAAACTAAGCGTGAGGGGATCTGGTATGTACCACTTGGCAAAGGAAGACTAAGGAATTGCTTGTGAGGGAGAGACTGTAGTAGCCCGAGACTTAATCTGCTTCCCAGTTGTTGAGAAACAAAAAGTGAAGCTGCAGGTAACTCAGGAGCAGAGGAAGAGGATGAGCAAGGACCCCAGAGAACAAGTGTCACTACAGGCCTTGCTCTGATGGCAGCTGCTGTGCTACCAGGGAAGGAATCATGCTCAGTCTGCTGATTTGCATCTGGTTCATTTTACATGTGATGGAGACAAAATAACTTTTTTTTTTTTTTTTTAAAGCCCAATTCTGTTGGGCAACAATGAAGGGGGCAAAAATACGGCAATAAATTTCTTTGCTGCTCTGGTGCAGTGAGAAGCGCTCACACCTATAGCATTAGTGATGTCATATATTGTCCTTGCTCTTACACCTTTGGAAAGTCCACTGGCATCATCCTTCCCTGTCTCTTCCCTTGTGCCCTTCAAGTGAACGGACTGTAAAGTCACAAACTTAAAGGTTGTGAACAGGATATCTGAGGCAGGAGACCAGATATCCGCAAATTTGCCTCAGTGGGCAAGTGGAGAATAATTGTGGGTTCTGATTTTTCCAGGGAGCCTCTGTGGGGAACTAATAGTCTAGACTTGTCCTTTTTGAGGCCTAATTATGTCTCTCTGTCAAACTATAAAAACAAGAGTCTGTAGCATCACAAGGGAAAATGAAAGCTATTGGCCTGTGTTCTGCATTTAATAGGATGTCAAAATCTAAAGCACAGTCTGACTGTTTTTTGACTGAGGTTAGAAAAGAAAATGCAACTAATTAGGCTGTTTCTGAATATCCCTCTCTGTCTAATAGCTGTAGACTTGCAAATTGTAACATACTGGGAGTCCCAAACTCTCTGATCAGTGCTTCTGTCTGGATGGGAAGGGTCTTTCCTGCTGATGGGATTCAGGCTCCACTTGAGCAGTGTCACTGTTAGTGGGGACAGTTCCCTGGGAAATGCCTTGTGCCAGCGTACCTCTCCGTGTTCAGGGGATGGAGAAACAGATGGGTTTCAGGCATAAGGAGGTGTGGCTGGAGAGGAGCAGTGGGGTCCATGGGAAGTGTCACGCTGTTGATTAACTACTCTTTTACAGCTTGCCGTGAAGCTTAATTTCCAAAGTCTTTGAGAATGAAGGAACATTTACGAAGTACCTTGTGTATGAAATGCAGGCTTTACTCTTTGGGTATCATGGTCCCCAAATCAAAGTAACACACAGTGGTCTCCAACATATATAAACCTGAAAAATACCCCAGACATCTTAAGTGTGAGCTAAAGCTGTTGGACCCAACATTTTTCTAGCCAAGCTTCTGTTCCATGTCCTGCTCTTCCATCTGCACCCATGTTCTGATAATTAACTCTTCTCCCAGACTCTTAGAGCTCCCTTCTTGTTTACAATCTTTTGTAAGCAAGCACCAGAGGACAACAGCATCATACACCTCTACAAAGCCTGAGACAACAGGACATGATGGCCCATATTGAAATGACTAAGGCATTAATTACACCCTGCAGCCTGCTATGTCAGGGTATATTAGATGATGTCCTAGTGCCTGCCCCTATCCTTTGGAAATTAGTTTGAGGGTTTTTCTCATTGAAATAATTTCTTGGAGAGAACTGCAGCAGTTACAAGTTCCTTCTACTTTTCCCTTGTCAGCTGCCCTCATTCTGAATCAACGCTATGCTCAGCTGGCTCCTCATGTTTTACAGATGAACTGAAATAAAAGTGGAATTTGTCCCACTATGAGAGAAAGGAAGACCTATCTACAAGATTTTTCATCCAAGTCCCACATCCTTAGTTTTGATTTCTTTTTAACTCAGAAATTTAATTGTCTTCTGCTTAGACATTCTGGGGTGCCTTTCTGTTTTTCATTCTTCTTTTCTGACCCAACTTTGGGTTAGTCAGGAAACCGCTGACTTTGCCTCACAGTCAGAACTAAACACTGCAATTCAAACTCAGAGGACATCAATGGGCAGGAAAAAAAATGTGGCCTCAAAATCGTGATTTTTTTAGATGTCACTTCTGCAAGGTCTTGCAGAGGGATTTGAGTAAGGAACGCAGAGTCAATGAGTCTGTAAGAAAATGGAAGGTCTTTCCAGGAGTCAGCCTGACAATAAAGAAAAAAACAGTGGAAAAGAGTGTAAAAGGAGAAAGACTTGTATAACCCAAAGGAGCTTAGGAAGCAGAGAGAAACAAGAGCACCTGGATCTCCTTGGTGACTGCCAAAATACTGTGTGACATCACCTCAACACTTGCTTGGAGATTTATAGCCGTATTTTCCAATAACTGCACACTGATTTCACCCACAAATAATAGTTTCTGCAGACACAGCTAACCCGTGCTGTAAAGTGTGTCTTTTCCCAGGCTGTAGCTGGAAAAGAGACTCAAAGCAGCTTGGAACCGGTACTGGAAGCAGCAAATAGCTGCTCACTAGAAAACCCTGTCTAGGCAGAGTGTTCTTCTCCAGCTTTGTATGAAGATGCCTAATTTTGAGGGACCCGCAGATGACATAGATCAACATCCACTGTGGCAATGGCAAGGAAGGGAAAAGGAATTGGAAATGTCTTTAGCCTCATGTCTGTCCTGTGTTCCCATTTGTAGAACTGATCTCACTAAAAATGAAGATAGCAAACCTGGCCTTTATATGGATTATTCCCAATGGCCACCAGCTTTCTTAGAAAAAGATCACCCCAAGGTATGTCCATGAAGGTGGCTCATCCACTGCCAAGTCTTCCAACTGGGGCAGTGACCGGTCACCGGCTGCTTTCTGGGGCCCTTGAGGCACAAGCTTCCCAAAGCTTACTGTGGAGCTACTTAGATAAGGTCTCTAGCTGTACCTTTAGGAAAGCCTTTGAGAATGGTCTTAAGCTAACTGCCCATTTAAGTCTTACAGAATCTTGGTAGAGGAAGATTTAAACATGTGCTTAAATAATTTTGTGATTGCAAGCTGTAGCCCTCAGTTGGGTATTGCTGCCAGTTTAGCAACGATAGCCCTCTCCCAGCATGAGTAACATGCGAGTTAGGCGGCGTAGGAAGAACAAAATGAAAAATAACTGCTTCTGAGAGGATGGCCAGTTTGTTTGCTGTCCCCCACCAGCTCTTTCCTTCTGCAGATGCTCATCAGAGTTTCTCCAATCAGCACAGAAGCTTTCCCAGCTGCCCTACGTTTAGCACAGCTTGTCAGGAGCTACTGAAATGGCACCAAGGCATGGGTCATTTTGCAGTTTTGACCTTGACCAAGGCAATCAGAAACTCCAACTGAAATACAGGGTGCTTACAAAGGGAGGAGGAAATTAACAACCACACAGCTCAATTTTAGCATAAAAAGTTATAAAACTGGAATTATGGGGGGTGGGGTGGGTGGGTGTCTGGTGTTTTTCCCCTCTGTTTTCATCTGTACAGCTTGAAGGGTTGGAAGGGACATGCTGCTCAAATAGAGGATTACTTTTGCCTTTTAATCTGTGACATAAAGATGACATAAAATTTATCCCTGTGAGTTGCCATGTAAATGAATCCAAGTCAAATAATGCACAGGGAGCAACAAAGCAACCCAGCCCGCTCTGCTCTGCAATATGGGTGTTTATTTTGTGTGTAGAAATCCCAGGAACTGAAAAAAGCTGGGGCCATTTCGCATGTACATCCCCATGCAAGCCTCCCTCCCGCAACAAATGAATTTTATTTTTTTTTTTTTTTTGGTTTTTT
>NW_020799112.1:12267336-12306765 GCF_003259725.1 Athene cunicularia
GGGGGGAGGGCGGGAGGGCGGGGCGGGAATGTACAGGGAGGGAAAAAAGGTCATCAAATCCATGTTAGATGACGGCACAGATTCCTCGGCTACCAAACGCAAGGGCCGAGCAGAACAAAGAGATTTGCATTCTAAGTGATGCAAAGCAGCCAGCAGTGTTTTAATGTTGTGTTTGCTCTGTGATGTCTTCATCAGGCGCTCAAAGGCAGCGGCTCTGGCAGCCATGGGTCCCCGTGAGCCTGTCAAACTCCGTTTCCATGGTTTTCCTTCAGGCAGCACCATCGGCAGACAGCACAGAAACGGACCCCTGCAACCTGTTTTGAACAGTGTCTCTGATGTAGGGCCCCAGAGCGGGCATCAAACTAGCAACAAGCAGCAAGAAAATAACAATTTTGCTTTTCGCAGGTGTCAGAGCGGCAAACAAAAGGCTGTTTATAAAAGATGCAACATCCCCTTTTTGTCGGTGTTGGCAGTTTAAAGTCAGCTGGGCAACCATGGAGTTGAGGAGGAGGTTTTGGAGGGGGTGTACTGTGAGAGAGGGAGCTCATCTTGAGGAATCCAGATTGTTTCCTCTTTAAGCTTTTAGCCTCACTAAATAGGCCTTCTCATCTAAACTAATAACTGTTAACAGCATTTCAATTATTCCAGTTCAATCAATGACGAGGGTTATTTTCTTTAAACAATTACAGTTTTTTTTCCAGACAAAGGAAGCGTAAGGGTCTCACTCTTCCCTCACTTTGAAGAGCACTCTTTCATTTAAATAAAAAGTTCAGAACATTTAAAGCTTTTGAAGCCATATTTGAGCATTGATACTGAATATTCAGAAGGTGAGAAAGACAAGGTGGTCTTTTGCCACCATGGCTGCCTGCATGCAGTGATGACATGGAAACACAACCTGTGCTAAAAGAGCAGAAGTCAGGAGATGACAACCAGACCCAGCAAGACCAGTGAATTTCTGAACAACATTGGTTAGGGAACTTCACCTCTTGGTGCCTCAGTTTCACCAAGCATGAAATTTGGATACTAATTTATTTCTTCTCTAGTGAAGGACAGGGAGTTTTATGCTCAAACATGATAGAAAGCTCATGGTTACCCTTGTGGTTATCATAACACTAGTGACGGGAGCCAATGCAATTCCCTCATGGAACAGGTTTCCATTAAAGAAAATTGATGGGTCATATGCTGACCAAGTTACAAGAGAATCTGCTTTTTCCTACCAATTAGATGACTTTATCACAGCTGCATGGGGAGGTGCTGGGAGCCACCAGCCTTGCTGGCTCCTGTTTCCGTTGTGATGATTTTGCCAAGCCAGGGAGAAGCCAGGAGTTGGGAAGCTTTGGGGCCATCGGATCCCAAGCTACCACAGCAGGGCTTTTTCCTTCACACATCCATACACTGGAAGGCAGCAAGCTGTAAGGACAGTGGTCCAGGATTCCTGGCTCTTCTGGGGCTTTGAGGTTCCCAGCTACTCTTCAGTTTTCTAAAAAGAAGCCACTTTGTATTTTAGCTCCTCATTTCATGATTCCCACTGCCTTGGAGACACACTTGTTTTCTTTAAAGGAAAAGGTCAAAGTGTTTGTGGTGTTGCTCCAAATTAGTGTGGAAGCCAATGGAAAAAATAGCCAAGTCTCATGCAGAACTGAGATGCATTTTTCTGTAGATCTCTCAACCTAGACCACTCTTGTTTGGTTTGACTGAAGTTATCTAAAGTACATTCAACAAATGCTGTTCCTGTCCTCACAAAACTCATCTCCTATGCTTCTAGCTTTCAGAGTAGACTGATTTAATACTTTAACTATAATTGAGTGGCTAGTTATTTATTGCACAGCATTTGCATACAGAGCAGACTGAAGTCACTAGGTGTGTTTGGAGATGCTGAGAGTGCCAGGGAGCAGATACAGGTGATACAGCACTGCAACTGAAATCCTACCCTGACCCTGTGTTTAAATGAATAGTCACAAGATCTGTAGAGAAAATGAGCTTAAGATTGAGAAGGCTTTCAAACTGGTTATGACATATTGGTCATTATAATAATTATTATTTTTTCAGACTTTAATTGATCTGTTAAAAGCAAAGCATTTTAAAAATTAATACCATTTCTATTTACAACACTGATTAACACCAGAAAAAGGCCAGGTACATCCATACTGATAGTGTAGATGAAGTATTAACAGATCCCAGCATTGCTAACTGCTTTGTATGAGGTTTCTGTAGCCCAGGAATAGATAAATTCCTTTTCCACTGATAGAAACAACACATTTGTTCTCGATGTCAGTGCTGAATTTGCTCTGACTTTCTCAAGGGCCAACTGTAGAGCAGAGTGAACGTTCAGTGAAATGAACAGTGGCTGGCATGAAGGGGCAGGGTGAACAAGCCGCAGACTCTGGCAGAGATTTCTTTTGATCAGAGGAACTGCTTGTGACTTTTGTTCGGTGTCTCATGATGAAAAAAAAATCCTCTGGTGGAAAAAAAAATGTGCCCATGTCACATGTGGAGTCAGAAGCTGGCAGTCGTAGCGCCTAGACTATTTTTTTAATGAATACTTGTGTTTGCAGGGTATTGCATGATCATACAAAATGTGGCTTTGTATTGTTTCCCTGTTTTGAAAATAGCTGTAAGTGGTGTGGGTTAGAGCAAACAACCAGGCAAAGCAGAACTGACTTCATTCAAGAATGGTTTGGAGCCATACTCCTGTGCAGCAGGGTAAAGGGGCCATGTCTGGGGAATTACTGGAGGGAATTGGGAACAGTTGCTTTAAAACTGAGGGCTTTAAAAAAAAAAAAAAAAAAAAAAATCTCAGGTTCTCTCTATAGCTGCACTGTTGTTTATGGATGGGGACTGAGCTGGAGGGAGGGAGGAGTGCTTAGGAGGTGCTCACCTTGTGTTCTCTCCATTGCTTTGTGAACTCTGTTCTAAAATCAGGAGATTTACAGATGTTTTTATTTTGGAATAAGAATACTTTGTTCTGGTTTGGACTTGTCACCTGTGCAGGCAGGATCTGAAGGCTGCACTGATCAGTATGGAGAAACAGGCTGCAGACATAAAGGGGAGAGCCCTACCCGGGAAGCCACTGCTTGCCCCAGTGGAGTAAAACTGCAGGGGGGGGAAAGAAACATTGCTGTTCTGGAATGAGATTATGCACAGAGTTACCCCAAGAGTTGGGCAGGGAGAAGTGTGTTAACCTCTTGTCTGCTGGGAACCAATTAGCACCCTTGATCTCCATCACCAAATTATTTATTATTCTGTAGGATCCAGTGGGTGTATTCCCATTCTCACACTTTTATTTAACAGCACGATCTCACCATTAACATTACTATTGTTTTATTTGGTATTCTTACTTTCCAGGCTATTAAAGTTTTTTACAGGAGAAAACCAGTCTGCCAGTAAGCAGGGATTTATCATGTAAGAAGTCTTTCTAGGCTGTCAGATTTATATTATACTTTGGAGTCGTGGCTGGCAAGGGTGAAAAAAATCCAAAAGGACAAAGAAGTTAGCACAGCACAGTGTGCATGAGGTACCTTGAGCGGAGAAAACACACTGGATGACACACTCAGGGTGAAACAGAAGTGGGAAAAAGTAATTTTATCTCAGCGTTTGCTTTGGCTGACTTCTCAGTCACCAACATATTAATGGCTCTTCCCCTAGCAACTCCAGAGCTTCCAACATACAACTATTCTTTGGTCATAAAGACAAAAAATTGAGTTTGCCAGAGCAGAGCTACCCCATTCTGGGCTGCTGACAACAGTCCCAGACTGTCCATATGGTCTGCTGCACTCAGAAGTGGTAAAGCAACATTTTTGCTCCTGCTGGTGCCGGTGGTGTCCCTGTGGTTGTTATTGTTTCCATCCAGACCCTCTCCTCTTCCCTGGAGCTCCTGCCTGTTCTGTTCCAGGCTGTACCAATAGCAATGTCACAGCTCCTGAGCGCTGAGGAGAGCAAACAGATGTAGCTGTTGTCGTTTCCCTGTGAGCCGGTGTCATGGCCTGCCTCACTTTTATTTCTAGAAATGGCTCATGCAGGATGGCTGTGGGGCAGTTTAGAGTGAAAAGGGACACGGAGGGAGCAGAGATGCTCCCACAGGGCTGGTCTGAGTGAAGGTGGGTGACTGGCCTGTGTCTGGCAGGGAGGAACAGGACGTGCCACCTTTGGTGCTGTGGGGGCTAAGAGTGATCTCTTTTTCTGATGGGTTGTGTGTAATCGATGAGATGGGGAGTGGGGAGCGAGGTGGCAAAGGATGAGTGGGTCCTTGACTCCTGTAAGGGATAGATAGGCAGTTCTCAGTTCCTACCCAGCAGGAATTCAGGGCTCTGATGGGTTTGGTAGACATTGACTAAAATGTTGCATCTCTCAGCGAGCGTCATGGGATTTGGATTCTCTCTGGACATAGGGAGAGCATGGCTGTTAGATGAGACCCCCAAGCACTGCCTGTGAAGACTGTGTTTTCTTCACAGTACGGTTCATGATTGGCTTAAGCCTACGTTGCATTTTAAAGGGGTGATCCCATCTTTTCCTCCATCTTTCATCTAGACACCCACATCTTGCTCAAGTCCAGCCAAAATCTAATCATGGAATGAGGCAAGTGACTGAAGCTCTTCATACACAGAGTGAGTGGAGAGGTAACGATGGTGGCAACCTGGCCTCACATCTGCTTAAGCTCACTGTGAAACTGCACCCTTGACGGGCATCATCTAGTTCCATATTTAAGCATCCTGACATCCTTCCTGGTGGAAATCTTTGCCATTTTCCTGACCTGGGGATTCCTGATGCAGTGGACAAGCTCAGTCAGGTCAGCAGAAAAGCTGAAGGTATATCAATTTCTAATTCTACCAATTTCTACCTTTAACCATTAGCAGTAGAAGAAGAAATTAATTGATCTGATTCCTTTCCATAAAAGACAAAATACTAGGTTCTTTCCACTATTAAATCTACTGTCTTCCCATACCTACTCTTATCACAACGTGCTGTGCGTTCAGACAAGAAGATTCAGTGCCATACGCCGTCTTTAGGGTAAGGATTTTTGTGTTTATCTGCACACTCACTGCCAAGGCAGATAAGAGACTTTATTCTCTATATTATCACTATTTTTCTCCTTCCTAGGAACCAGTCTTACTTTAAAAAGAGGAGTAAATATTTGAGCTTGTTTTGCAGACCTAAAGTGAGGCTTTGTGGTTTTTTTATACTTATTTATACACACTAAAATAATCAGCTTGAAGAGGCTTTTTCAGCTTCATGCGCTAAAAACTTCCCTTTTGCTAATATTCGCTTGCTCTGTTCATTATTCTGTGCTAGACTCTTCCCTCCCCTGATTGCATGTTATCACCTTCAATGGAACAGCTGTGTCATTGCTAAAGGGTGTTAATCTTCCCCTATCTAACACCTTATTGACAGCTAGAGTCAGGGAGGCCCCCAGTCTTTTCCGACTTGGGTGACTTCTCAAAACATTCCTTTTTTAGTTTCCTTTTCATTTCACACCATTCCCACCATAGTCTGACCTGGAGAGGTAGCCACAGCCTAGTACAGCCCCTCCTGGGCTGCTGCAGCCAGGTTTGAAATGTTCTGCCTGTATCAGTTGTAACGATTATAACCAGGAGAATATTCCCTAACAATGTCAAGGGACAATAAGCCACAACTAATCAATAAGCGCAGTACCTACAGCACACCAGAGCCCAGAATAGAAACTGCTCCGGCAGGTGGGACAGCTGGCTTGAATTTTTATTTAGTGGTTGTGAAAGGCACCGTGGCTTTCAGCGAGACAAGAGCAGCGCTGACAGTGACAGATCCCCCATTACATTGTGCCACTGAACAGAATGAGCCACTTCAGCAGATACAGTTCATTCTTCCTGAGAATTTTGGAAAGAGTTGGAATTAGTCTAGAATTTCGGGTTTTTTTCTGAATTCCCATTGCCTGCCAGCATTCTGGACTGCCCTGCAGTTTCCAAGGTCACCTTGACTTTTTGGAGGTCTGGAGAGTTGCCCTGACTCTAGAAAGATCCAGGGCAAATTTACATACTGAGCTGATTGCCTGTACAGATCTGCCTTAGAACAGCCAGAGCAGCAGTGGGCACCTCGGTTGGGATTTCTGCCATCCCTCATGAGTGCTGGGTCCAAGGGGCTCTTTTCCAGAGACAGCCTGTTGTGCAGTGGAGGAGCAATAGGAAGCACCCTTCTTTTTAGTCTTTATGCTCTTTGACTGTTAAATAAATGCAGATATTCAGATTTATCCCGCCTGTGTTCAAACACAGCCCTGAGGTGCTGAAGTTGGCAACAATTTGCCTTTTCCTCTGAAGTCAGTGGAAAGAGACTGAAACCATGGAGCCCACTTAAGGCTGGTGTCGCTTCATAGAGGCCTCCCCATGGGTGATACAAGAAACCTCGAGCAGCAGTTCCTAATAGGAAGCACTGAGCAGTTAACAAAAGTTGTCCTGGCCTCCTCTTGGAGTCATCGTAGCAGAGTGGTGGCTACCAGATGTGGGACCTGAACAGCCCACTGCTGATATAACCTTAATTTCCCACTGAGCCTAAGCACTTCTGACAGTAGAAAGCATTTACCAGTGGACTGCTGAACAGATCAAGATGGATACAGTTCTCTTGTTGTTTGGATTAAGAGGTAGGTCCAGAAAAAGGAGACAAATGGGGTCTTAAAAGAAATGTAACATTTATTTTATAAAGTGATTTACTCATCCTACCTTCTCCAGTACTTAAAAAGGCAACTGAGTGTGACACAGTGGTTTGAGTACAGAACTGAGAGTGTAGGGGCTTTTGCAGAACTTGAAGTGATGATCTAATTTTACTCCCAGTGTAATTGGAGTTATCTAATTGACTATGATTATTAAATTTATTAGACCGGTCAAAACTGGGGCAATACTAATAGGCAATCTGTGCCCAGAATGGCTTTACCTAACAGCCAATGTCCAAGTACTCACTTGGTAAGTCAGATCCTAATTTGAAGATACATGTGCTGGCTATGACTGTCAAACTTAACCCTCACAAATACTGGATTTCCCTTCAGATACACCTTCTGTGGTGTTTCAATCCCAAATATGCCGCTGCATCTCCAAAGCCATCAGCAGATTTCTTTTGGGCATGAACTGGGCCAATGACATTTTCAGAGAGGCTTGGCCAGATGTAGTCGTTAAGAGAATTTGGCCTACACAGAGTGTCGTTAATGAAAGAAACAAAGACCCCCATGGAAGATACGAACATCAGGTTATTTAGCCACCAGCTGATTCCTTATGAATAAGTGATGTAGCAGAAGGCAAAGTTGTATTAACATGGGGAGGCACCGCACTTGGAATAATAACCTGTGGTCTCGATATTCTGGAGCCCACATCAAAGCAGAACATGCTGGACACCCATTGTTTTTTCTTTTTTCTTTAGTTTTGCTTTTCACACCACACGTGAATAACCTGCTCAGCTAAACAGCCTTAGCTGACTCTCACCACACGAGCCCCAGCCCCCAGGGAGCTGAGCTGGCTGGCCAGCGTGTCTGCAGGATCAGGGCTTCAGTCAAGCCATTGCTCGCTGGCCGGGTGCGCTTGTTCTGCGATAGTTTGATACAGTCATAAATTAATAATGATTCTTTTTCCCATCTCATGAGAAGGAAAACCATCAAAAACTGGCTCAATATGTGATCTAACATAAAATGAAAGAAAAATGCACTCAGCCTAGTAATAAGTTTGCTTCAGGATGTTGGCTTTGTTCACTCTGACCAAACTCTGTTCTCGGAGTTCACAGCCACACAGCTGAGAGAAGTCTGAATATTATTTAAAGGATCGGTAAGGTCACGGTGGCCTGAGCCTCTCGGGTCTGAATTAATCCTGGCACAGCAGCCTGCTCTTGCTCAGCCGCCTGTGCTCACAGGTACATTCGTGTAGAGCAATGCCATCCAGTGGTTGCTCAGATTCATCACAAAGCCAATGGCTCCTTCCTGAGGGACATTTACACGAGCCAAAATGTTTCTGCTCTGGTTCCCAGCTAAGGCATTTCTCAGATATTAAAAGACTGTGACAGTGGCCAGCTTGATTGATTCCAGCGTCTTCAGCTTTTTGCATGTAAAACCCAGGTATGTTTTAAGTAGCAGCCACTTGAAAATGATAGACATTTTTGGGGAAATAATATTTTATGTCTTCAGTCCAAATACATTATCATCAGGCCTGAATTTTGTTGTGGAGAGTGACTACATGGAGTCATGTGGAAAATTATGCTGATTTTTGAAACAAAAATGCAGTCTATGAGTGGAACTTTCCTTGTCCAAAGCCCAGGAGATACTGAGGTCACTCAGGGATACTTTTCCTCGAGGATGATGCCCAAGGGAAAGGATGAACAAGAACTGGGCTGTACAGAATCTTTCTCCATGAGTGTCACGTGTTAAAGAGCCCCAGTATCACCAGCTACCCAAGGGCTGGACATTTTGGGGGGGTTTGTCGTAAATCTGTGTGGCCGCATCCCCTCTTTTGCTTTCTCCCCAAGACCCACCATCGCATGGTGGCACAGGCCAACATCCCCTCGCAACTAAATTATGGTGTCAACATTTTTTGCCTGTTGCACTCCCCACGTGAGATGTAATTGCAGGGCTGTGGATGCGGGGGATTTATCATACCAAACACTGCGACCCACCAGACACAGCCCGTCCCCGGTGCATTCCAGCGCGGGCTCTGGCCGTGTGAAGGGCACGAGCCCGGTCTGACCCAGGGCAGCCCTTTGCAGCTGGGTGGACGGACCCGGTGGGTCTGACCCTCCTTCACGCTCGGGCCCTTTCACGCGGCCACTGAGGTGGCAGCCGGGGCTGTGCGGTGCCGGGCACCCGCCTGCTGCCGCGTTTCGGCGTGCTGCTGCTCCTGCTCTGCCGTACAAATTCCAATCAGGCGCGACAAAGCCCACCGGGTGCTGCTGACAACAGGTGTCTCATTAAACATCTCTCAACCTTACAGGCATTCGCATTGACAAGAACCAAACTCACACTCAATCACAGCTTAATCACAGCCAAACTCTATTAACAAGTCATACTAATTACCAACTTCTAACAATTTCTCAGGTTCAGAGGCAAAATATCCTTTCTTTATAGATGAAAACAGACTTGTGATACTCCAGCTCTGGCCATAATTAGGTCCTTTTAAACAAAACAAAACTAAAATAAAAATCCAGACGGATCCCTCTGTGGTAACAGTCCTGAAAGTACAGTTGTACAACGAGATGTTTTGTTTGTTTTAATTTTGTATCTGCTATGTTGCCCACAAGGGCCCAATTAGCTTGTTACAGATGCTTGTATCGGTTTTATCCACTTGTCTTTTTTTTTTTTTTTTTTTTTTTTTTTTTTCTTTCTATGATACCAAGCCCCCTGTGAAACAGGCCGTCCTTACCCACAGCATTCATAATGCAAAGGGTAAAACGAACAGAGGGGAGGGAGGAGCCTGCACTGGATTTTGGATTATTGTGGAATAATCTGGTGTGTTCAAAAGTGGCCTGAAGATGGCAATTCTGCCATGGCTAAGAATAATTCTGACAAACTTTGGTTGCTACACCTTGGAAATTAAAATGCAGGTTTTATTTTTAAAAACGTGAAGCACTGCCTTGCAACAAAACAGAAAGCTCTTAAGACGTGGCTTTGAATTGTACATGTCACTATTTACTCTTGTCCCCTGGTATGTTCAGCACACATGTAATTCTGTGTTAACCTGGACGCTTTTCCCCATTGTGTAGCTGTATTGAGTGCCCAAGCACTTGAGAACTCACTTGTGTAATCGATACGCTTACAAAAGGGTACGTATAAATAACATGAAGAATCTGGCTTGAACTGACAGTGAGGGTATCGCAGCTAAGGCTAATGCCTCATCCTTAACTCATGCTGCTGCTGGAGAGGGAAGAAAAAAAAAAAACCTAGCATCTTCTGAGCAGACTGAGTTAAGGACTAACATAAGATTTCCTAGCATCTTCTGAGCAGTGTGTTTCAAGGGAGAAAGCCTCTTCCAAGTACCTTCAGTGCAAAATCCAGGAGCTAGTTGTTTATCCATTCTTGGGTTTAGTTGCTGTTTGCTTTTCTTCGCCTTAATTTTAAAAGGAAATTAGCATTTCTCCTCGAAGATTATAATGATGCAGCTCAGCAGAGACTCACCAACTTGAGGCTTAATATCAGCAATTATTTTTACCTCTGGCACAGGCAGTTCTGTTTCTCCATCGAGGTGTGGCGGGATGAACACAGGATACCTGAAGCTCCCCAGAGAAGGCTGCATTTCGTGCTGTGGGTTGGTGTAATGTGGGATCCCAGTTCATCTTGCTGTGAGGGTTGTTACATGATGTGGTGGCTCTGTGGAGCCGCAGGCAACCCAAAGCAGCGGCAAAGAGGAGCAGGGTGGTACCCAGCTATGGAGGAGAGTGGGGCAAACCCACCCACCTTCGCTGCCCCACAGGCTCTGTCCTTTGCTTGCCCACACTGCCAGAGATCAGCTGCGACCCCCCGTGAGATGAAGAGTGACACAGTGACTTCATGGTAACATAAGACAGGGTGAATGGGTCCAAAAATTATTGTTACCTGGCAAAAGCACAAGGCTTGGGTTTAAGGTTTGGTGTTGAAGGCTTTGTCTTGGAAGCGTACAACCCTCTCAGCCTGACCTTGCCATCCTCCTCCATCCTATGGCTGATGGGGTGAAGTGGTGGCCTGCCAGAGGATGGAGCACATGAGACCGTGACACAGCTCATTGCACAAAGCATAATACAAAGCAAAACCTTTTCTGCAGTTTTCAGGCTGAACATGGATCAGGCCAGCGTTTCCCTGCATTGCCAAGCTTCCCACGTGAGCTGGCTGTGGCTTCCCAAATGTTGTTCAGCAAGATGTACCAGAGAGGGATGGGATGCAGTTAAGTAAAGCTGCAGGTGTGTAACAGGGAGACCCTGGTGAGGTTACTCATGGCAGAGCAAGCCTTTTATCATTACTGCTGCAGCAACAATGGTACCGCAAAAGGTGGCACCTCTAATGTGGGCGCTCCTGTTTCTATGGCCCTGAGTAGGTGTGCTGAGAGCAGCCATGCAGCTCTTGACAAGGGGCATCTTTCATGTGAAGGTGAGTTTCTGAGGCTCTGGAACAAGGAGAAGCAGAAGGTGGTTTTTTTTGGTGGTTTTTTTTTTGGTGTTGTTTTTTTTTTTTTTTTGGGAATTATTGAAAATGCTGGGTTTTAGTGTAAAGTCCACTCCTGCTTGAGTATCAGGAAGAAAAAATAAAGGTCTTTATTCAGAGCCACAGCAAAGCAGGACAGGAGATGAGATATCCACGTGCAATGGAATAACCATGAGAACATTCATGCACTGTTTCATCAGGGGAAAATGGGAGATTTTGTCTAGCCATAGCCTCGTTCCTCTTCATACGAGGCTGTTTCAGACTGAAGCAGAGCACCCTTTTTCCTGGATTCTTCCAGATGAAGTTTGGGAGACTAGCAGGTGCCGACGCAGGCTCCAGAGGTTCGTTCTGGTTCCCATGTTCCTTCAGTGTATAAGCCCAGGGCTGAGGTGATCTGGCTCCTTTTGGGAAGTACAACATGCATGAGCAGCAACAACCCTTCCTAGTTCTGAGCTTTTCGATGGAGTATGAATTTCTTTCATCTTCATAGATTTTTACTGTTCCTGAAGTTAAAAAAAAAAAAAAAAAAAAAAAAATTAAAAAAAAAAAAAAAAAAGAAAGAAATTAAAACAATTGAAGCTTTACTATTTTGTGAAGCTGTTGCTTCTGATCAGAAACTGAAATCCCACTTCGTGCTCCTCCAGTGTGGAAATCTGTCAGGTAAATAGAAATCACCTCGTAAAAGCCCTTAAACAGCTCTGGTTTATATTTTAATTGAGGAACAGAACATTTTAAGCACTTTTATTGGGTGGCGCCTGCTGAATGACAGATGTCTGTGGCAGAGTAATGCTGAGCACACTTTCATAAAACAGGGCAATTCCTTGCTTAAAACATTTACAATTAAAGGCTTGATTGAATAACAATGAGTTCTGTGCATGGAGCTCATTTCTGCACTTGTTTGTGCACCTGAATCAGGCTGTGATCATTCGGTAGGTTGGATACGAGGTGCCAGTTGCTTTGTTCAATGACCGAATAGTGCTCACGGGCACAGCTGGAAATGTGCCTTTGATTTTTCACTGAGATAGAGATAAGGTACACTGCGCTGCGCTGTTAGACTTGCTAACACCCTTGATTCAGCTGGGAGGCTGGTTTGGGGTTTTTTTTAAACTACATGTTAGTAACTCTCCTAATTTGTCAAGAGCTAGAGATTTTAAAATGAACACTAATCCTTAGCATCTGAGAAAGTCTTAACTAGCTTCTGCTTTATTTTTCTATCGCCTGTGACCCCTATTACTGTAATACCCAAGAACATCACCTCTGTTCGTGCACTGATCTTCACAATATCTGAAGGAAGTTAGGCTGGTATTAATATTATTTTCTCCTGTTATATGTGGGGAACTGAGGCACAGAGAGGTGAAGTGACTCACCCAAAGGTGTTCTTCAAAAAGGGGTCCCAGTGCTGTATGCACATGACCAGTCTTTGGATGGTATTTAAAATTTAGACTTTTGAACATAGAAACAGGCTTAAAGAAAGCACAAAACACCCAACAGCAAACCAGATGACATGGCTCAAACCACAACCTTTCACTCGAGCCAACTAAGAGTCTCAAGTGAGAAAGGATTTCGAGTTTTATCCTTACTGAACTGAAAAAGACTGTGTCTACACTGACATCAATACAAATTTGTGAAGGCACAGAAAATCCTAACGGTGAGAACCTGAACTTCAGAAAATCAGACTCAGTTTTCTTAAAAAAGTAAAGATGAATCCACAAAGTAGATCTTGCCACAGCAGAAGGAACATGTGTCATGGGAACAGCAGAGGCAAAATGTGTCATGGGAAAATCTTGATGGATTCAGCCTAGGACAAGAATGTGCAAATTGATGCAAAATTAAATGCAATTGAACAAGATAACACATATCCCAGCAAGGAAGAAAACTCACAGCATACTCGCAAAAAAGATGGAGTTTAAATCCAAGGGGGGTCTGAGGATGTCTAAGCAGTCCCCAGTGACTACATTTTGGCAGGAATATGAAGATTTCCCCAAAAAGGAGTCAGAAAAGTGCTGCAAAAAATGAAAAATGAATCAATGAGTAACTGAAGTGCAAGGGTCAGTGACGGAACCAAATGGAAGATGCGTAACCCAGCCCTCCTAATAACAACAAAGCAGGTACTAAGTAATAATATAGTTTGTCTGCTACTAAAAGTCACCCTGTAGTTCACTTCTGGGATACTGTATTTTTGTCTCTTCCTGGCCTCCTCTGCTGGCAGAGTGATTTTCAAGAGTTGCTGGTTTCCAGCTCCACTAGCTGAATTTCAGTTCCATAGGAAAAAAAACCCAAACCAAACCAACTCTAAACTAGCTTTATTTGTAAAATCTTTGAAGATGTGGGAATGTCCTCTGGTTGTAAGGAAAGGGAATGCAATTCAGAGCCTGGTACAAATATATAAAGAGGTTCAATATTTAATTAAACATAATCTTCCTTGTGTCATGAGTGATTGAGCTCCTTCAGACTGAACATCCTTGAGTTTTATTGCACTATTCTCCAATAAGTGACAACACAAAACCTTTCACAGGGCCATGCTGGCCCATCACCTGCCTTCACCGTGGCAGCACTAGCTGCCCTGCCACTGACAAGGGAACATTTTGGGAGCTAATAACTTTCTACTTTTACATGACAAATCCATTTCTCTGTGTTGTCAGATTGCTCCGACATGTCTCTCCGGGGCCAGGAAACTACTGACGCTGTCCCCATGCCACTGGGGTGAGGAACCCACAGCACTGTGCTGGCTGCACAACAGCACAGGCTGCCCCGCTCCGCCCTTAGAAGCAAACAGACATTTCCAGCTATTTAAAAAACCAGCATTGGCGGGGGGGGGGAAATCATGTTTTGGGGCTGTTATTCTCTACAGAAAACAGGTGCCCTGATCCTGCACCCACCGCTGAGCTCAGCACGAATAAAGGAGTTATGCTGGAAGCATGTGCTGATGGAGGTGCTGAGGATCTGGCTTGCAGACCTGCCTTTGCAAAGGGTCAAGACAATCTCACACAGGGCACAACTCTGTTGGTTTTGTTCTGGGTTTTTTTAATAATAGAAAAAAAAAAAAAGGACAGCATTGGCTCTTTTCTGGAAATTATATTCTGCTATGTGTGAGAAATGAGAACAAGTCAGTCTAAAGGGAAAGAGTGCAATGCATCGGCTACAAGCCTAAATAAATACCAAGGTCTGCTGCTGCCTGGCCCAATTTTGTTTTTACATATGTAAGGTGACTTCTACTAACACAGAGATTTATTTCACAAACCTCTCCCTTTCGCAGTTAACCATTCATAGCGGCTACCTACTCAACAATAGCAAATAATAATTAAAAGAAATAATCTTTTTAGTAGAAAAGAGATAGTTACTAAGCAGGATGTATACTGCTCAAAAAAGCTACTTGGGCTTTCTAACAATAGATCTGGTCCCCACATGCCCCTTACTCAGTGGGATGTGTTCTTTCAGCCTGGACGGTGGGCTGGGAGGTGTCCTCTGCCATCCTGACACAACAGCCTTGGCTGGGGCATTAGCATTCCTCCGAGGTGCCCGACTGAGTGCGATGAGGGTTTTCACGAAGATGCAGCCAGGGCTCGAGTCAAAGCACAGCAGTGTCGAAGTGAATCTTTCCAGGGATGCCGGGATGTGAAGTGCTCATGGGTTTCTTCGAAAATGACAAAATGAGTCCTTGTGCCGTATTCCCCAGGCTTTCTCCTAGACGTCTACCAGTTACACCCTTCCTTCCCGCCTGCAATTAGCACTTACAGTGTTGCAAAGGGAGATGAGATTCGCTCTCCGCTGTCCTCCTTCAGAAATCTCTCACACCTTCCCCACTGGGTGGGAACATGCGCTGTGGGTTAGGAAATATTCTCGTAGTGGAATTACATTTGCAGCAATCCTACCCCCGCCTCCTGTTTTCTTCTGACTGTTAGACTCTGCTGCTCATCGTGGTATAGGAGCATGTGAACACAAAAGCTCAGACACAGCATTTGGTTCAGCAAAGCCCCAAATCTCCATGACTGTTCACCCCCCCCCTGGAGTTGCATATGCACAGATTGGGCCCAGTATGTTTCTTACAGGGTAACTGGAGCTGGGTAAGTGCCTGCAATTTTGGTGGAAGAGTAGGGTGAGGAAAGCAGAGAGCGTATATGACCATTGACCTTAATTAGAGGAGATAAAAATGTTGAAACATGATTCCTAAGAAAACCAAGGAAGCCCTCTATTGTCGAGTGTTTCCACATGGATGCCACTGAGAAGAGGTCAATTGCTTTCTATATACTTTAAGTAAACAGCAGATTGTGAGTTCGTAGTGTGGACTGGATTTGAGCAGCCTCTATTTTCTGCAAGATCATAATTGAGTCTTATGTACTTAAGATTTGATATCCACCAACATTATTACTTGAGAGTTGCCAGGAAATACAGCAGTGATTAAGCATTATAAAGTTTGCTGGTAAAACTACACCCAGTGTCATAGATGGCTAACCCCACGCTAGAATTGTCTCGGACTCCTACTCTAAAAGAGCAGCAACAATGCTGTTGCTGGCATTCTATGATGAAGACGTGTCTCCTAGTATCTTCATGTACATAGCCTGCAAAATTAAATCTGCTAAATGAGAAATATGTCAGAAATAGAGTGCTCCAAACAGGTAGCTTGTTTACATGCTACTGTGAAGCATATCAAGCTGAGGTAAAATGTTAGGCATAAAATTCTTCTGTTCATCTCTGCAGCTATCCAGACTGAAAGTTAAGAAGACTGAATCTGGTGGGTTTGTTCCAAAAACATCTCCATTTCCCTACCTGGAAGTGAGACGACAGTGAAATCAGAAATGACAGCCTTATTTCCTATCTGCAGGTTCAGCTCTAGGTCGTTGCCGGCCATTACAGTATTATCAGGTAACAGCATTCATCTCAGGTGCTCAGCATCTCTTCCATGCCCCCGAGACACCATGCTGTTATTGAAGGTCTTGTTTACAGACAGGGAAACTGAGTCAAGGAGCAATGGTCCAAGTCCACAGAAATGGGTGGCAGACCATCCAGAGCCCCCCACCAGACCCAGAAGACCTAATAACTTCTGCAGCTATCACTAGCAGGAGGAAAGGGCAGGAGTGCTCTTAGGGGCATAATTGGAAACAGATGAATCCCTGGAAATCTTCCTGTCCTTTCAGTGGGCTTCCCATGAGGATTTGAAATAGTTGGGACCCAAGTTATTTAAGGTGTATTGCTTTGCTGGGAGGAGGGAATGAGGCACCAAACTTGGGAAGCTCAGTCACTAAGACTTCTCTTGGAAGCCAAGCTGTAAAGATTTATGTGCACCTGAAGCAAAAAAATCCCTTTCCCTGTCTGCATCTGCCTGTGAAAAGGAAGAAGAAAGGGCAGCTGATTTGTGAATGCTTTCTTGCTAGAACTGTGGATTTGAAATCGCTGTCCTTGATTAAAGTGGGGAATGCAATTGCACAAGTCATTAATTATTACCGATAAACCAAAGGAGTGATGGAGCCAGATAAAAATCTCCTGCCACTAGGATCAGATTCTGGAAAAGAGACAGACCTGGGAGCCTCCAGCCTATTTGCATTTCCTTTTTTTTTTTTTTTTTGGTGAAATATGTGTCCAAATTGCTAGGTCGAAACGTTGCGTGTACTTGGAGTACGTAATGTCTACAGCTACAGATCAAGAGACATGAACTTTACCTACACAGACGGCAAAAAGGAGCTTACAGTTCCTTTAACATGTGACCAGTCCCAATTATGGCTTCTTCCACATGACATCAGTATGCGATGGAGGATCTCACTTTTTTTTTTGCCAGAGGCAAATGAATACATTATCCAGCAGTGAGGCGTGGGGCAAGCGGATGCGTAACTCTGGGGTGATTTGGATTCCGCGCTCGCGCGGGGGTGTGAGCCAACCTCAGAAGTCATTTTCACTGATGCTGACACATAAGGCATCCCTCAGAGACCTGTCTATCAAACTGCAACATGCTATGCAGAAAAATTAGATTACTCATGCTACAATAAAGAAGGGGATGACAATGATGAAAAAGAAGGACTTCAAAATATAACAGCTATTTATTAAATGAATAAAAATCCTGACAACGGGAAAGTATCCTACAGACTTTTTATTTATTTATTTTACCTCTTGCAACTCATTTCAAGGAGAGCTAGTTGGAAAAACCCTATTAATTCAGACACTGCCTCTGGAAAAACCACCACTTCATCATGATTGTCACATTACTGTACTTGTGAAATATCATCTTAAATACTCATTATGATTGTGCTGCTGGTCTTGCTGCAGTGACTGCAGGATTTCCTTTGGCTTTGGTAAGAGCAGGATCAGGCCCCCTCTCGCTCTCTCTGAATTGCAAATAGATTGTTCACGTGTCAGCTCGGTAACTAGGCAAAGTTCACCGTGCTCAGTTCAAAGCACGCAAGATGAAGCTCAGGGCATTTCACTCACAGTATTTGCCAAGTTCCTCGGGTCTACAAAAGTGTTAAAGTGGTTTAATACAAAATCCATAAGACAAACATTATGCAGCTATGTGTGAACCCCTGTCCAATAAAATCTATTTCTTTGGGAAAAAAATACAAAGTAGTAAAACATACTTAGTAAAGAAAAGAAAAGGCTATGTGAAGCTTAGTAAAATCCTATAAATCAGAATGCCGAACAGCTTCAGGAAGGACAATTTAAAATAAATCTGCAGAACACACACACAGACACACACACAGACACACACACAGACACACACACAAAATCCATAGCTGGAAATGGAGCTGGACAAGTGCCGAGGTTAGAACATCTCAGACAGCTCTGCAGGACTGGTTTTACAATATCAGATAATGGAAAGGTTTGGCCAAATGCTGATTTTTCTTCTCTAGTAATAACAAATGTGTGCTGGGGCTTCTGCAGTATTTGCTTCTCGAGATATTCCCCAGGAATGCTATTTGGGAAGACTAATTGAGATTTTTAACTCCACCTGCCCTGAATCATCTTATAGTTGCACTACTCACAGCTGCAAATTCTATTTTACCTATTGTTATCATTTTTTAAGGAGGCAGTTGTTGTATATTGGCTGGATTTGTGAAGCAGCTCCAGGCATTTCCCATGAGGTTTACTTTCCTGTCTTGAGTCTCTCTTCCAAATATTTCTTCCCAGAGATAAGTTTTGGTTCCCATCCACAACAGAAGAGGAGTACCCTAAGCTCTTCTGTGGTCCTGCATCTTGCACAGCCTCAGAGGAGCTCATGGCCTGCTGATCAGAGCAAAGAACAGATGCAAGTTTGCCTTTCCCTGCTCATTCTCTGACCGTGTGACGCTGCTCCATGCAGTGGTGTGTATCAACCTGGCTGCACCCTGTTATGCCTGCCCAGTAGTTTTTTGGGGGTTTGGCTTCTTAATATAGACATGCGATTTCAACATGACCACACATAGTGGAAGTACACAGAATTATAGGTCTCTTTAAAATTGATCAGATCTGGTTCTTGATCTCATTACTGTCTAAAAGATTTGGCTGGCATTTTTAAATGCCATGATTTATGTTCTTCACCTTAACACGGCCCTAGGTAGTGTAAACCCAGTAACTCTATTATTCTCCAGGGCAACTCTAAAGAATCCGATTGGAGAATTTTCACAACACTGTGTCTATAAGAAAATATTAACATGGATTAAGACAAGTTGATAGATTTTAAAACAGGCTATAGAATGAGAACCAGTGAGAATAAATCAAATAACTTTGCCTAACTACAGAAAGTATTTGTAAAGCCCTGTAAGGTTTCCATTTCCTAAAGCCACCTGCCATCTCAAATGCCCCTAATCAGTCACAGATGCTGGATACCAACCTGCTAACCCTATGGCTTTGAGAGAAAATATTGCACTTTGTAAACTCATTCTTGGGTATTTCCTTAATTTTTCTTAAACTAAACTTTCGTCCCTTATTTTCCACTTAAATGTAATGAGTTAAATCAACTCAGACATTTTGCCCTACTTACCCGTACAGTTCTGTTTAGCTGGTTTCCTACCTACTTCTTGAAAAGACCTCAGTTTTTTGTTTTGTTTTGTTTAATCATTAGGGTATTTTTTTCACTCCACATCTCATGATGGCCCTCCTGGTGTTGAGCAATCCTATTAAATGCAGAGCTCTGACTATTTCTCTAATCATTGCAAATGGAAAAATGAATGTTTTTCTGTTCTTATGTTTATCTCCGTGATGAAGATGTACCAAACACTGAGCTTTTCTGAAGTACCGTGGAAACATTTTTTAAACCTCACAAATAATTTTGAAAAACCTAGTAAGAAAAAGTCTTTCAGTGAGGAAATAAGGCATTTTAGAGGCTTCATCCATCACCCACTGGAATCAAAGTAAAGAATTTCACAGATTAGGGAAGGTACCAAAAGAGGCACTCGTGCCAAAGACCGTTAGATGCTGTTCAGCTATATTGGTACTCAAGCAGAACAGAGGGTTTGGCTTGGCTCTGGAAGGAGCCATTATTCCACTTTAGCTCGTGAAGACAGACTGGGAGTGGGAGTTGTAATGGAGGTAGGAAGCAGACTGGATTTCATTAGTCTTCCATCATCTTTAAGAGATCCCTAACCAGATCAGGTTTCAGCCTCTCACTCCACTCTTGTGTCAACCTTTGGTTCTGTTTTTGCTGGAGGATAAGTTTCATTATATTAATAAGCAGCACAAGTGGTTCCAATTGTGGAAGAACCACTCTGAGCTGTCAGAAATGATCAGAGGAGAAGTTTCAGCCTTTCCATGATCACAGCCTCTTCTGCTGGTGCCTCAACTCAGCACTTCCCCAGTGCACTTCACATTTTTAGCAGCCATGACAATAATAAAAGGTACATTTACATTTCAGCGAGGGTAGGTTATTTTAAGGAACTTTATTCTCTGATCATGGTAGTACATCAATGATTGGAAACCAGACGCTAATGGAAATAATTGGGCTAACATCCAATCTACTGGCTGGGAGACCAGATCTATGCAAGCACTTAAATGAAAGTAGACATCTTCAGTCTCATACTGCAGTCAAATTTCAAACACAAACGTCTTTAATTATGCCACTAAACCAGTAAGTTTGCATTTCTTATTACTAATAAAGAGGTAGCAAGAAAAACTCACAACAAAACACTCCAAAAGCTGAGACTGTTGGATCCCCATCTTAGAGTGATCTCTTAGTGCTTACCAGCAATAATGCTCAGCATTTGTCTCCCTCACAACAATCACCTGAAGGAAGGGGTTTTAGATAGACAAATTAATTAAAGAATCCCTAAGAGGGTGGAAATATTACCAGATTAATTTTGCAGATAGGGAAATGAATCACAGAAAGTTTTAAATTCATCTGAGTTCAACGAACCAGCCAGTAGAGAGGAGATGGTCTGATGCACAGTCCCGTGCTCCAAACACTAACAGAAAGATGGGTACCCATGGGACAGGCAGATGACCCACCAGGCTGCAGGACTGGGGTTTGGGTTCACGAATTTACCACAAAATGACTGAGGCTCACACTTCTGCCCACCACCCTGGGAGAAACTGAGTGAAGTTTAGTTTTCAAATTAGACTCACCCAGGACTAGTCACTGAAATGTCATCTGTGTGATGGAACTAAAAAAAGAGGGGAGAAATGTAAAAGGAAATCTTTGTAGCCAAGACTACCTGACTCTCCCGCAGTAGGAGACACTGGAATACCGTTTCATGTCATGGAGATGTAGTTAAAATGCAGACTGCATATCCTTGTTCTCAGAATTTGAGAGGTGTGGTTTATGCATGTGGACAAGCCATCGTTCCTCCCTTTGATCTATCACTTGATGTAGAGGAAGGCTTTTATGTGTTAGTCCCATATAATGGATAATTTAGTCTGAAACCATTATGAAAAGTATTACACTTTGGGTACATATGCTTCAATTATTCTTGAAAGTACATGGAAATATTTTATGACATTTACATATATTTCAAGTAAAAAAAAATCAAAACAAAACTAGAATTTTTGTTTATCATCCAAACAAATTTGTTATCCTGAGGCAAGTTTATATGTATTTTGTAATAATTCTGACATTTTAGGGAATATTTTTTTAAGGTAGACTGTAAACAATATATTTGAATGTGTAATAGGAAAAACGTCAGTCATCATTCATTAAAATTACCAGTGGTACCTATTGCTCTTTAGCTGCATGTGTTTAATGCAAAGAGTAATAAATAGAGTTAAATTCTCCTTGTTCAAGTGCACATAGTGCTGAACTTTGAAATTAATCCTATCACCCTTTTATGGAGTTGGCCAGAGGAAAGCCTGAAGAGTTACCCATAAACCCAAGAACTGCTGATATGACAGGAGACACTTTGACAGTGAGCAGGGCTGGAGTATCCCCTTCTTCCACAGAAACAGTTGGTACTAGGAGGGCATTGTAAGAAGGGTTTTTTGCAAGAGGAGGGACTTGTTTGTTTTCTTCTCCAAACGTGTTCCCAATGGATCTCAAGATGGTGACAGCTGGACACCATTCAGAGGTGAATGCTGACAGCAGTTTCACTGATGGCATCCTGCAGGTCACTGCACCTTTGTACCTCAGTTTCCCTATTTCTCATATGAGATACTGGGTTTTCAATCAGGAAAATTATCTTAGCATTTAGTTTGATATCTTCTGTTTTCTTCTACTGAATAAAAGGCTGGATGTGGCCTTCACACAGTTAAAAGAAAGGGTCAACCCCATTTCACATATCAGAGAAAGCGTTTGGGTGTGAGGTGTTGTCCTGTAAGACCTCTGAACTGATCTAAACATAGGGCTGTTGGCATGGCTAATTCAGGTAGTTCAACTCGAGGAAGAGAACGTTTAGCTTGGAGACATTCTGAACTTCACAAGTAGCAAGGGGACACTATTAAAGCGATGTCCTGCTGGTCATTTCATCCCTGCTCTTGTGACTGGCCCACTCACCTTCCACAGTTGCTGTCGCAGGAGGTGGAACCCCAGTACCCCCATGGCTGTGACCAGTGTCTCCCTGGGCAGTGCAGGTGGAAACCGTGCCCGCAGATCCTGGCTTCCAAAACCTGATCCCCTGAAGGGGACTGGAAGAGCTGAACGGGCCTGTCTGCACCAGCCACCCGCACCTACCTGGCAGCCAAAACCACACGAGCAGTGGTGGGTTATGCAGCGGGGTTCGATGAAAGCTATTAGCCCCCAGTGTTTCCTGAGGCCTGACTCTATTTGGTGCACTGCACAAGCGAGCCCTTTCCCACGTGACATCTGAACCGAGCCTCATCAGCAGTGCCCAGGCTCTGATCGCTGACCCAGCCTTCACTGCATCCCATCTGCCGAACTTACCCAAGATGAAAGGCGTCAAATGACAGGATACAGAGTGCGAGAGCTGGCAGCAGAGGCTTCTTCTGCAGACATCTTGCTGGTTGTTTTAAGGTCTTCTGCCTCTAAGTGGCACCACGCTGAGTGATTGAACACTTGCTAGAATCTGTTCTACCTTTTATTGTAATGATTTCTTACAGAGCTCCCACTTTCCAAACTCTGAACTTTCAAGAGTACTGCCTGGATGTCAGAGCCCTTTCGTCAGAAACACCACAGCCTTCTGGAGTGATGGTCCCCAGTACTACAAAATCCCTTTGGAAAGCCACAGCTCTTAAACCATCACTGGGAAAGACTGAACTTTAGTTTTTAGAAAAGGCTGTCACATCCCTGGGATTTGTAATGAGGGGTATTCAAAATACAGCCAGGCAGAGCTTTCCTTGGTGTAAATTACCATAGGGAATCATACCTGTGCACGACCTGCTTTATAGTTTTGTATTTGCTTAATTAGGCCCAGACTGTCTCATATGCAACTTCTGCTCAGAAAGCAGGAAACAATTTAGGAGGGGGACAGAGGGTGTCCCAAAATGGATGGGTCTGAGCTACGCACACATGCACACACACACACTTAGTCTGGGAGTCCTGAAGCTGCTGAAGCAAACTGTACCCCTCAAACTAGCCATCCAGCACGAGAGATGTTGTATTTTTTAAACCAGAAGGAAGTAATCTCTCAGTGCCATAATGGGCTCATAATGCTAAAATACTCAGATATTCATCTACCAAGAAATTTGCCTTCGCTTTATTAGTTTATAATCCTCACACATTTTGCAGAGTTCAAGGCTGTTTGTTCTACTTCAAAATGCAGCAAGGTTTTCCTGTCCCTACATCATAAAGTAAAACTTACAGCCCAAACTCCTACAGCTCACAACAACAACAAAAAAGCAGCACACCCCAGGAAAATTATTGACATTTTAAGAGGACTAGAAAAAAGTACAAGAAGAAAGTTTTTCTGTATTTGAGGGAAGGTTGTCAGGATAGTAATATAATACAGTGAATAGTGAAGACTGGGAGATTTATGTGCCAATTCTGGGTAGGATTTATTTAGATGAATTGCTCTGTACCAATATGTAAAAATCTAATAAATATAACTCCCTATACAAAGGGTTGCTCCAGTCCCAATGTTGCAGTGGACAGTTTTGGCAGAAAGTCAGGATGTGCATTAAAAACACACTTTTTGAGAAGTCTAATAAATAAAAGCTCTGAAATATAGTTTCCTACTGAGAAAGGCATTTTAAATCATTTTGATAAAGAACTTAAATTAGGCCTTAAAAGGAGGGGGGAAGCTAGGTCCCTGTAACTAATTATTTATAGGTATTTTGAATATAAGAGTCCAAGAAAGCTGGCCTCCATCCCCTGTTCTCTGCTACAATAAATGGGAAAGAAACAGCCATTCCCCATTCCCCTTCCCCACCCCACCTCACAAATTAAAAATCTGAAGTGTTAGAATGGGGAGGAGAAAACCAGAATTAAAATAGGGAACAGGCACCTGAACAAGGAACTTCAGAAGTTCTGAAAAAAACCTGCACTTTTTCTACCAAAATAAATTATATAAGCAGGGGACCAGCCTTCAGCTCTCCTCTGCTTTACTCAAGAGAATCAGGCTGTTAACTCGCTGTAGTCCCCCAAAGAGGGAATATACTGTTATTTGTTAAACACCAGCGGGAATGTTTTTAGAAGTGAATAAACATCTGAATAGCCCTAGTCTTTCTGAAAGTCAAAGCAATTTAGAGACTGCTCAGAAGTCGAAATTGCTGGGGACTTAGCTTCTAAGTCACTTAGGTGCTTCTGAATATGTGATCCTAAAAGCACAGCTGCCATTTTGTGTGTGTGCAGCCACCCAGGGGCCCTGCCTTAGAAGATTTACAGTTTGGGGACCTGCTACCACACGCAGCAAAACCAGTGGGGCTGAAGAAGTGTTGATGCAGGAGGGTCTGTGGCTCTGCAACAGTGATCGGCACCTCCCCATACTGGATCTCACACTAAGCACAGCAACTCAGGTCCAGTTCATACGGCCAGAGACTCTGTGTGGGAAGGCTGATGAATGAGGTATTAAGACTCAAAAGCACAGTGTGTGTGCTGGAGAGATTTCTGCTATTGTGGTTGTACCTATCAGGCTTCCTACTGAGGTTATTGAGTTACTAAATCTCCAACAGACATCCAGAATTTCCCTCCCCATTCTCAGCAGATTGCTTCACCTTGTACTCCCTTCTGCCCACCAAGCATGGTCATCTCTCAAGGCTCTGCACGAGGAGTCATTCATTCTCCTCTGCTCCATTGGGAGTGCTTCCTTCTGAGCTCAAGTTCATCCCTCTCTTTAAATCTGACCTTCGGACTTCCTTTTTCATGGCAGAGCTCAGTGAGGTATACTCCAGCACGGGCCACCACTGCACCTGCAGAACCAGGATGTTGCTAACAGGTGGCACTTTGCTATAGAAGGAAAATACATACCTTAGAAAACCAAGAGAAAGATCTGCAGTTTAACAGAGTGTATTTGCGCCTACATTTGGCCTGGCTGTGTGGCTGTAACTTCATGGGACACAAGAGCACACCTTTCATTGACTGGGGTGTCCTCCAAGACCCACTTCCATGTCAGATGAGACCGTCCAGGCTTCCAGACCTGTCTGACAGCTTGCAGTCCTGATGTGTGTACCACCAGAACTTGCAGTCATGTCCTCCAAGGTCAGAAATAGCAGAAGAGCTCAACCACAGAGCAGTAGCGCCCAGTTTTTATCTCTGAAGCCAATACAGAAATATGTGGCCAGGTTTTCAAAATAACTCAACAGCTTGAGGGCTTTGGTGAATGTCTGCCTGTAAATGCAACAGTGGGAACGGCAGGATGCAGCTCTGAAAATCTGGCCCAGGCTGGGAGTACTCAAAAAACTGGCTATGAGCTCCTCAGAAAAGGTTATCCTATATCATCATCTAAGAGAGACAGATAGGCTGATTGCTCAAAAAGAAAAGGTGCCAGCTGCAATTACAGATAACGAGATTTTGCCCCCAGATCAAAGTGGGTTTCGTATTTCTCTCAACCCAGCAAAAAGAAAAGTTTCTGGACAGTCTGAAAGCCCCAAAAATAAGAAAAAAAAAAAAAAAAAAGGAAATTTGAATTTAAATTGAAACTTAAGCATTAAAAAAATTACAAAAACATTTGTTGCTGTCATGAAAACTTAAACTGAGGCTTCTGACATTTTAAACTTAATAACCAAAAACATCAGCCATAATGATTTCTCCATCTGATTCAGTATTAATATTCAGACAAATGCCAGGGGCTGTCACTTCCCATATTAAAGCAATCCACATTCGTTTGCATCCAGAACACCTATGGATGTTGTTCTTCTGATGAACAAACTGTAATTTTTAAGCTGAAATGAAAGAAAGGGATGAGGTAGAATAAGGCAGCTGAGTGTCTTTTGAAAAACATCAAAATGCATTTTCTTTTAAATGACTGAAAAAGGATCTGATTATTTAGGGATCCTTTCCTCTTCACTTCATTATCATTATGTCTTCGGTGTTCGGTTATCTAATTACTCGGCTAGAGCTGGAAACTTCATTTTCATGCATTAAGGTGTAAGAGGACTAGCTTGTCTGGCTCAGTAGTTAGTACTTAAAGAACAGCTGTAAAGAGCAGAGTCAGGAAGACTGCAGCACAAGAGGAAATCCTCAGTAGAATTCAAGTGCTTTACGTCTGTCATAAACACACTTCCAGATCAAATTAAAGGAATTTCTTTTAACTCTATTCACAGTCTCCAAATATTCTGCTCAACAAGCTGCCCGAGATCTTAGTCATTCTAAGAAATGAATCATATTCCCCTTGTCATCTGGCTGTTCTCTGCTGACTGCTAATTCATGGTATATTGATTTTAAGACTCTGTTAACACATTATATTTTCATGTTAAGCCAGGAAAGCTTTTCTTGCTGAAAAATCATGCTCCATTCTCACTCCTTGCAATATTCAGGTTTGTTTCTCCTCCATTATTTAGAATGATTGATCACACATTTTAATCAGCTTTAAATGGTTCAGCAAATTGTTCCATACTATTGTACCACCTACATTTTTTTTCTACCAGTATTTAACACCACAACATGAACGCAACATATTAGATTTGCGTGTTTGCCTATTGATTCAAAATTTTAAAAGACTAAATAACTGCTGGGGCAACACACTGGGTTCCAGTAGAACTGTATTACAGAGATTATGGAAATCAACTGCTCATAGAAATAACTTGTTATCTAGTGGAAAAATTTAAAACAAAGATTATTAGAATTATATGAATATTTTTCATCACTGATTTAAAACAGGTCAAGACTTTTAAAAATGCCTGTGAAAATCTATGCTATTACAGCTGGTGATTAAAATTTATAATGAATTAGATAATAAATATTTTGTTTGCTTCTTTTAAAATGTCATTAAAGGCAAGATCTCTCATTGGACTAGTACAAAACTGCTGTTGGCAAAAATGTAAGTACAAAACACAAAGGCTTCATGTTTCAGATGCTTATAAAACTTAATTCCCCTGAATAACACTACTAATTTGGGTCTACTTGTACGTGTAAGGATTCTACATAAATATTTTTGGCATGTAGTGAGACCACAACTTTGCTTTTATTTAAATGTTTCTAACAGGCATAAGATCTTTGTCACTTCAAAATAAAATACTCATTTAAACATTCAAAATTTGCAATTCTTTTAGAATTTTTCTATTCATGCCAAAATTTTCAAAAACAAAAACCAAAATAATTTCGTTTTTTAAAAATGGGTAGAGAAATGTTGTGGTTTTTTTTTTTTCCACTCTATATAAACTTTAATGAATTATTCTGCAAAAAGTACTTCAGTGGGTTTTTTTGACTTGCAGACACTTGGTATATCAGGTGCTGATGGCAAATATAGTGCAGGCAACTTACCAATTTTGTTTCCAAGTTACACTCTTCTCAGAGGAAATACAGTCACAAAACTTACCTTTTAAGTATAGATGAACATTTTAAATATGAAGTTTCTTAGTAGCAAAGAAATCAGAGTAGGAGCAAAAACTCTATTGATCAGCCAATTACTGAAACAAGCATAAAACTATTTAAGACTAAAAGAACCACAAGAAAGGATACAGTCATTAGCATACAAAAGTGCAATTTAATTTAAATGTATAATTAAACAGTATATGCATATATAACAACATTAAGAGTACTCATGTTTTAAAAATTCATAATATGTTAAATATATATCTTAACCCACTCTGGTAGGGAAGAAACCACATAAAACTGTAAAAGTATGGCTTGTTATGCATGGTACAAGATATATGAAAGGCAAGTTTGAGTCCAGGAATGATGAAATGTCAAGTATGTCTGGGATTTAAATAAAGCTGTATCAGAGGCCCCACAGAATTATAGGTTTGGGGAGATTCTTTTTCACATCACAGGAAACTACACACTGGATACAAAATCCATTTGCATGGATACATGAAGTAAACAAAAGAAAAGAAGAGCATTCATAATTTAACACTAATACGTAAAATCATGCGATATCCAACATGAAAATTGAGGAAGCTGAGAAAATAAACCGACTTATATAGCCTATTATGTAAGTAACACTTAATACATAAGAACTCCAATTTATTTTTTACCCAGTAATGTAAATAGTAACATAAACCGACTATTAAGAGTAGTTTACTCAATAATTTTGTCTGAGAAATACACTGGTGGGTAACTCACCCTTACCATTAAGCTGTAGTTTATTAAACATTTCGTATCTGAGATGTGAATAGAGTGGAGGATTAAATTAAAGGATCACTTCACTGCTAAGAGTAACACTTCAGTCAATGCAAGATTCTGTCCATTCAACACACCTTACAAAGAACAGACCAAATTCTGCTTTCAATTACTGGGGTGCAACTTTGACTGAAGTCAACAGATGTTGCACCTCCGTAACTGTTAGCAGGAATGCATACTGAATAAAAGGCTGGGAGAAAAACTCTCTGATGAAAACATTTTTGATGGAAAACTGATTTTTCAAATAAAGGAAAGTTTTGTGAACAGTGTGTTTCACAGAACAAAACTGTATTTTCATCAACTACTTCACTGCTGAGAACTTGAAACGTTTGGGTTTTTTTAATGACAGGTCAGAGTTTTTTTGGAGGAAAGAAGTCTAATCATTTGACATGTCACCGGAACAAAACTATCTATGGATTGAAAAGACAAAGCCATACCCAGAGTGCCAAGAAATGGAGACAGGAAGTGAAATGAGAAGATGGAAAGCTGGCATCCCTCAGAAAGCTTATTACAAATCCTCAGTTTAATATTTTAATTGCTTAGACAGAGGGGTCAGACCTAGATAGGTAGATGGCTTTCGGCAGGGTGATACCCAAGTATTCATTCACAGGAGTGAACTGAAGCATGGTCTGGGCATTCACTGCTGGTGGTGTTTGTTACGTGGTCACCAACAAATCAGTGGCTGGCAGAACACACGACAGTAGTATTTCAGTTCTCATGCACTGGACAAAACACAGGAATAGTGCTCCAAGAAGGGAGGGAAATTAAGCCTCCATAAATTTAGCAATTTCCCGGGGTGTAAATCCAAGCAGGGGTTTCAGGAAGCAAAACGTGTGAAATAAGACAGGTGTCTGTCCCTGACCAAGGCAGTCTGGAAGTGTTTAGTGCATACCAGAAGTGTTGCCTCGCCTACTTCAGAGAGCTGCTGGAAGAGAAGCAAGTACCTTGAGAGATAAACAGAGAGAAAGCTTTGCTCACCACAGTACTGAACCTTCTTGAAGGTCAGCTCAGTGCTTTGGGCCATAAGGGAGAAACATGAGTGAGACTATAAACTTCACTTTCATGGGAAGTCCGGAGAGTCCCATGAAGTCAGTAGGACTATTTTGAAGATGAAGAATCACTCGCATCAAATAAAAGTTTCAGGATTCGGCCATAAAGCATGCAAAATATATTGTATCATGAAATGTGGGTCAGCACAGCAATGATACAGACATTACTCATGTATATGCTAGGCATCTCTGCTGTGTGAACAAACCTAATCTTTATTCTTGGGAGTGATTATTGAAAACAGAACTCCTACAGGGGATAACTGGGGCTGGACTTCAACAGCTCAGCTCCTTTCCACCTAAGAGATCTGGCAAGTTATTTGGGATAGCTGCTGTTCCTCTGTGGCCAGGCTCCCATGTGGTCTCACACTTGATCGCTGTGTGATGGTGTGGTTGGTATGGTTTGGCCATTGCAGATGTTGTGCAATGAGGTCAAGTGCTCATGCTCATTCTGGTAGATGATAGGAAGATGTGACAGAGTCCTAGACCAAAAAGGACTCTTCGTGTGCCAGGAAATGGTACATTAAGATATTTAATAGCTAAGGCTAGACAGAGAACCAAGAGCATTACTCTGGAGGACTCCTTTTTATCAGTTGCATATGAAGATTTCTGGAAGAAAAGAACATTTTTGTTAACTTCTATTACTCTTGTATCCAAAAGCCTCAGATAACAGATCCCCTAATTTTTTAGGCATTGTGAAATATGTATAAAAAGAGTCGCCACTGCACAGACCTTGCCTGCTATTTTAAGGCAGGCTACTGAAGCGAGTGTGGGTTAGACAGACTGTGAAAGAGGGGGAGGAAGGGAAGGAGAAAGGTTAAGTAGCAGTAGGAAACATGGCTAGAAAGGACTATTTGCACAACTGATGGTTCTGAGCTGTTAGATTATGCTGACAGTGTATTAATCATATGTTACAGCCATATGCACACACACTGATAAATTTATATTTGTCTGCCTATAAATGAACATTAGATGTAAATATATGTAAATTATTGACTATTTTGCATCATGTTAATAGGATAAATATTTTAAATATTTTAAATATAAAAATCTTTTCACATTACACCATCGGAAGAAATTACAAAAATATGTATGTGGGAGATGAGCTTATGGCCTACACCAGCTCCAAAGATTAGGCTTGAAATCCCAGATTGTCCACAGACTCCTTCTGTAATTTAGCAAAAGCTTCCAAAAGCATTCCAATGAGTTAGTAGGATAGTTCCTAAGCCCTGGATTTAGAAAGCAACTTAAGTTACTAAGCAATTTACTTGCTCTTGACTGAATGTTCTTCAAGAAGCACATCTTAAAGGCTCAGGAGAAGGCCGTCCCCTTGGTCTGGAACTCAGGAAAAAAGGGAATTTATGACCTTGGCAAGAAGGGGCAGGCAACTCAGGAGGACTACAGTGATGTCATGAGGTTATGCAAGGAGAAAATTAGAAGGGCCAAAGCCCAACTAGAACTGGAGAAAAGGAGACTTTATGACTCTCTACAACTATGTGAAAGGAGGTTGTAGCAAGGTGGCTGTTGGTCTCTTTTCCCCAAGTAACAAGTGATAGGACAAGAGGAAGTGGCCTCAGATTGAGGGAGGTTTAGAATGGATATTAAGAAAATTTTCTTTACCAAAAGGATTTTCAAGCATTGGAATGGGCTGTCCAAGGAAGTGATTGAGTCACCATCCCTGGAGGTATTTAAAAGACATGTAGATGTGGTGCTTAGGGACATGGCTTAGTGGTGGACTGGGCAGTGTTAGGTTAATGGTTGGACTTGACCTTAAAGGTCTTTTCCAACCTAAACTGTTCTATGACTCTGTGACTTTTCCTTGGCCCCTCTCCCTTTAAGTGTCTAAACCTGCTGTCCAGGTCTCTGTATTTATACTGAATTTAAAATCGTTGCTTTTGCCTTGTTTGTTTTAAATGCTGGCTCCCCACCACCAGCAGCACATCTCTCACTAACCCACCCAGTCCATGGCCATATATGAAAATCCCAAGTGTTTTTCCATATTCCAAATAATTACAAATAGATGATGCCATGTAGGTATACCCTTGGACTCTAATCCCAACTCTCAATGAACTCAAGAAGGGTTAGTCATACAAAAGGTTAGACTCAATCTATGTTGTAATTTCTCTGTCCCTTGTTTTTTACAGTGACCTGAGCACCCGCTGTTTATGGGAGCAGCCTGGGACCATCTCAGGGCGCCATTCTGCCTGCTCCATGCTATGAAGAGGATGGAAGAACAGATTTTTTCCTGGCCTCGGCTCCCAGACTGACCCATGACTGCAGGACCTCTGTGCACCCACTGGATGAACCTCACCCCAGGCCAAGGTTGAAGTGGTGCACAGGGCTGTGGCTATCACTGGGCACAGAGGAGTACTGTTATACAGACAGAATTAAGCATAAAGAACTAAGCTCATTACTTGCTTCATCTCTGGTTTGCTACAGGACTATCTTTGTTACAAACTTGTGGAAAAGGAGCAGCTAAAGAAACCCACCTCTAATACCTAGATTTTTTTTGAGTATGTGTATGTTGTGGTTGCCTTGCTCTGGGACTATCTTCTAGGTTCTTAAAATATTCTTGTCTCTTTTTTCCATTAGTTTCCTTCCTTTTTTTTTTTTTTTTTTTTTGCCATATGCTGCCCTGATGACACTGCCTCCGGGAGAGAATGTTTGGCCAATTTCCTTGACAGTGCTGAAAAGTCCCTTTGCATCCACCTCTCCCGTCCTGTTGCTCCAACTCCTGCACTGCTCACTATGGATGAATTCCTGCAGTGTTTCATCTAACCACCTCCTCATATCCCTCGTCGGAGGCTTGTGTGCTCAGCTTACATCCAGTCTCATCAGGATGTCTTTTTGATTTAAGTCCTTGTCTTCTCCCCGCTAGGCCTAATACCTCATCTGTTAGCCACTGCTGGTTTTTGCATTGTTTCTTTATCCCAGTCATATTGTGTGCTGTGTCTAGGCTGACATCTTCTCCCTCACACCGTGGCTCATTTGTTCCCTTTTTACTCCTGGCATGCTGATAGCACCTCAAACTGGCTGTAAACTTCTACTCTGGAGCTGTCACTGATATATCCTGGGGTAAATCTATTGCACGGAAATAGCTTTTGCTTTGGGATTTGTTTTTTGTTTGTTTGTTTCTGTGTATTTTTATGGGACATAACATGAGACTATCAGAAGCAAGGAGAGAGGTAAAGGAAGAGAAGTGACGTTTATTAGGAATTTGTTGGCATATGGTCAGGAACAAGTAAACTTTGTTCAGAGATGAGAGTGTCTGTGGAACTGTCCTGTCACTGACTGCAAGGCAAATGGATTCAGTCTCCACCTCAAGATGAAATGTGTCCTTTCTCTTATTTTGCTCTTCCCTCACCTCCTTCTTCCATTTTATACCATATTCTTTATGAATAGAGTCTTCCTCTGCTTCCCTAGTAGACAATTAAAAAAAAAAAAAATCACTACAACAGAAGCAGAATTGTCTGTGCATAACAGAGATGCACAAGAGACAGCTAATGTATCTGTACAAATACTGGCCTTGATCCTGTGAAGATGTCTGCATTAAAGTCAATGAAAGATTTGAGTGCATAAAGTTAAGTGTGTGTGTCAGTCTTTGGCAGACTGAGACCTTGAAGCCTGCTCAGACATCATGACTGGGTACAGACATAAACTTGAACTTGCAATGTTTCACTTAGCTTTGACAAAATGTGATATTCAGTGGGTTGCTTTAAAAATAAATACAAATTCCCTATTAGTTTTACTACTCTTTCAAATGAGCTTGGAATATAGCTTTCTTGTTTGTGATACTTCCCTAGGAGAAAAATGGCTTAAAGGAGAAATTTTGAAAGAAACTTGTCTGTTGTTATTGTCATATTGAGCCTTTTGGACCAACAGACTTTTATGGATAGATACAGAATGAAAGAATGAAATAAATAAAAATGAACTCCCCAAAAAGAAAATGTTCCAAGAGCAGTTCTTGAAGATTTCCAAGGGCATTTGAGTAACATTTCCCCACTTATAAATACATCAAAAAGGAAGAGTGGATCTTCACAACAGTAGCATGTTCTCATGTTTTCTAGGACAAGGTTACTGCTGGCTGGGTCAGGAAGAAAACACTTCACCAATGCACAGGTCACATTTTTAGTAAGTCATTATCAACGGTCTTTGGCGACAGGGTACTGGGCCACATTAGGCTTGGTTATGCTGTGGTCTTTCTTTATATATTCCCCTTTACCTCACACCCAAATAGACAGTGCATTTTTTTCTGTATAGTTGTACATATTGTGTTATTTGGAAAGAGCAAATGGAGGCTCTGAGTCCAGTACTTCAATTGATATCTTTGCATGGTGGGATGCTCTGCTCCAAGTTTATTTGGCAGCAACGATGCCATGTCAAATCTTACTCAAAATTTAGCAGAAATTTTCAAATCCTGAGTGCTGAGAAGAGCCAAGCAGATACAGCATAACAATTTCCATGAAAGCAGTCCCATTCTTTTTCTATTTGCTTTCTACATCTACTGTATTGAACATAGTTAACAGTGGGAACACTTGAAAAAAACAGCTCTACACAATTCAGGGCAAATGCGGGAGGGTATTCATGGTAAAGCAGTTGCCATCTCATTCTCACTCAAAAAGTTGAGTCCTATTGTCTTGTTCACCTAATCATGAAAGATGAAAGAAAAAAATATATAGCAAGAGAAATGGTGCGTAACTCTGGAAAACAGAAAAGCCAGTCTTTGTGTACTTCAGGTCTAAAAGGTGCCACTCATGCTCAAAGATATGTACATATCCATTACATGTACATATGCTGAAATTTTACTTCAGGGTGTAAACTTACCTATTTTAAGTACTATTGTGCTATAACCATGTATCCATGTTTGGTTTTCTTTGCAACTCTTCAAGGATGTTGCTAATGTTACCAGTCTAAATATAAAAATATGCCTAATGTCATTTTTGCCGTGTGAGAGGGAAATACCTTGCAACAGAAGAGAAAACCTTTTGTAACATGTGGATCTAGTCAGAATGGAAAAAAAAAAACCAAACAAAAAAACCCACATGGATTTCTGACTATCAAACACTTCTCTGAACAGATTTGCTGTGAACATTTGTGACCATGAAAATATTTCAGTGATTCATTGTGAAGAGCAAATGAATCTCAGAAAGCTGCAATCTATTCAGAGGCAATTAAATAACAGTGAGAGGATTCACAGGCTTAGTTATTCAGCCAATCTAGCACTATGTTGAGAGAAGATACGTGACTTCACTATAGTACAGTGCACTCGGCTTAAATAGCACTTGCTCCATCTTGGTTGTGTTCAGCTTTTTCCACAGCTTTTGTGTTTCTTGACTTTCTTGTTACTATGGTGAATGATTGTCACGGGAGTGTACAGAAAGGATGTTGAGGACACGAGTAGCGACAGCAGCCAAAAATGGTAACGGGACAGTGTGAGTTACCAGCAGGTTCTTCCGCTTTTCTGTGTGTGTGGGAAGGGTATGTGAGAGCTGGCAGCTGAACTATCACTGTGTTCACAAGAGACAACTGTACAGCTCTCGTCCCAATGCTTCAGCTCAGTCATGGCTCTTGCTTTATGGCTGGTGAAGGAGAGATCAGCTCCCACAACACAGGCAGCCTTGGATACTGCTGCTGGCATTTGTGCTTATGACAGCAAGGAAGGTTTCATGTCTTTGTATGCACAGTCTCTTTCTGGTACCATGTCCACAACCCGTGGTGAAGGATTCACAGGAGTGGCTCTGTGGATGACTATTCTTTGTGACCCAGAGCATCCAGACAGGATAACTCAGCCCTGGATCTGTACAAGGGCTGGCTACATGGAGTTAATAAAGTTGTGACCTACCCTTGGTTATCGTCATTCACCTGCACATTCTGATCAATAATGCATATTGCTTTTTGGCTTCTCTTTCCATGTGAGAGGTGAAGATGATAGAGCAGGGCACATAGCATTACTACAGGCACATTTATGTTTGCTGATGACCCAAAAGTAAGTAGGCTTGTCTGCCCTTGTGCAACCTTACCCTTGGATAAGACCCCCCCTGTTCCTGCTGCTGAGTTCCATTCCCAGATGAAGATTGTTTAAGTCTTAAAGTAGTGAGTGTCTTCAAGATGGGAGCAAATTAGGAGACATGTCAAAAGAACGACTACAACAGGAACTCTTAAATGCCAGGTCTTAAATCATTCTGGCAAATTGTCAATGTGCTTATATTTCTGCCCCACTCCCCCAAGTTTGGTGATGGATGACCACTGATAGGAATACTTTGGAACTCATGATTTGGCACCCGATCCCAGCATTAACTAAATCATCCCCCTGCTGCCACAAGAAAAAAGCATTGGTTCTGATCCAGTGAAAGAACTTAACATAACCACATCAGAAAAATTAATACAGCACTGATTTCTCGCTCAAAGGAAGATGTTGTTAGGATATAGCATGAAACGTCAAGAGACTACTTTTCCAACTGCAGACAGCCAGTAGTTCTTTTTATGCCACTAAGGTGCATTAAAAAGCCTCCTCAAATTGATATTAATGGGGCTTTATTTTTGGCAAGTTCTGCATATTAAGGTATTCAAAATACTTGAATACACTGGCTTCCCAATAAGATACTTGCACTTTTCTTCTGTAAGGTTGCATTTATACTGCGTTTTATAGATCAGTAAACCGACAGAGATTAGGTAGCTTGCTAAAGAGCACATGGCAGGCAGGTGGCAGAACAGGAACTATAGCTTGGAAATGCCTCTTGCTCTTCTGTCTGCTGAAGAGTCAGACTACGCTGACCCGTGTGAATGTAATGAGGAAGGGAGCGAGGGAGAGAGTGCACAAGAACTTCTCTCCTTTTATCACACCTTTGCATGCCCATGAGGGCCCTGACCCCTCCTACGCCAAGCCCTCTGCAAGGGGGCAGGTTCAGGAAGGATCAGGGTGAAATGTGAACTCACTATTTATCACTCTGAGAGGTCAGACTGAGAGTCTGGACGTGAGGCAGAGGCATCTTGGATTTCTTCCAAGGCTGGAGTAGCTGCTGTGGTATGTGCTGCCCAGGATTTTCCAGGGCAAATTCTAATTCAGCTGTAAGTCTTATTAGAGGCTCTGCCTGAAATTTCTTTCATTCTTATCCATTCAGCTGAGGGCACTCAAGGCATCCTGACCACCAGGCAATATCCCTTCACATGCCGCAATCCTTATACCTCAGTGCCTGCAACAAGGCAGCTTTGCAGCCAATGGAAATTGCACAGCTCTGTTGACACAGGTTTATAGCTGCTAAGGATCTGGCCTCATATTTTGACTGTCACACACACAGCAGAAGTAGCACTGCTCTTCCTTATTTTCATCATCACCAAGAAGATTTTGTTTAGGACTGTGGTTTACAAAGATCTTATTATAGAGAAATGAAAAGAAAACTCATCTAAAATCTGGTTACATTGAAAAATTCCAGCTGTCTTGCAATTCAATGCAGCTGTGCTATCTAGTATCTTTTTCTCTTCCTTTTGCATCTCTTTATAGAACATTAGCTTCTATAGAAAAATGCATTTTTTTTTAACATGGTGATTTTTTTTCCCCCTTCCCTCTTCATTATTTGCTGGCTGTTATTTCCACCAATGAAACCTAGAGACTCTGACAAGGAAAATGCAAAGATATTTTGAGACAGAGGAACAGCAATGAGCAAAAAAATAGCATTCGTGAAGAGTTTCTACTGGCAATCTCTTGTCCGTGATTTTTTTGTTATACAAACTGTAATATGATGATATTATGCAACTGCCTTCACATATTAGAATCATTATGAGCAGTAGCTTTGTGATATCATACAGCAGGTGCTAAGAACAGTTTTTGCTTTTTCCCCAAAGCGACTACAAAATTACTTACGATTTCATTATAGAACAATCAACACTTTGTGGGGAGAAGTTTGTATTATTTTGTGATTGTGTTAGTGAGGGAAAAAAACCCATCTATCTTTCTGGGGGGGTTGCAGCATTCTCAGGGTGAAAACTAAACTGAATTCATTTGTAGCCAAATGCCTACATCCTTAGCCAGGCAAAACTCTGACAGAACTGGAAAGACTCCAATCCTCACTCAGCTCTCTGCTTTCTCTTGCAAACTGAAGTCAGCGGGGCTCTGTGCATCTCACTTGAGGATTGAATAGGGCAGAGCTTTGGGCACAGTTTAGTCCGCTGGCCAAGACATAAGGGGTCACTACAAGTGGAGGTCTTACATTTATCTCACCCTTAGGATAAAAACAAAACCAAAACATTAATCAAAAAAATTCAACCTATGTGGGGTGAGACAGGTTCACAACCAGGCAGATGCAAAGTCCAGCCAAAGCCTTCTGGGAGTCACCAACCACTTTCAAGCAATGCACATCTTTCATCTTCTCTCTGGAGAAACTCTGGGGCTTAAGCAAGCCTCACCTCTGGTCAGCTGAAGTTACTCCAGCAGGAATAATTCCAGATGATTCCTGCTCCCAGAGGAAGAGATGGCCACAGCCCAAGGTCTGCACGTCTCGGTGCGAGGAACACCAGCAAGCTTATATAGAGCTGTGTTTTCTTCCCAGCATTCCCTGCCAGTCTCCAACACCAACATGGCAGCTGGACTGCCAGCCCCAGAATGGCTTCATTCCGGCTAGAAACTGGGCAGAGATTTAGTTATAAACTTAAATTTTCAGTTAGGGAATTGGAGAACTGTGGTGGAAATCTGCAAGCCTCCGTTCCTCACCCCTTCATTTTAATACCCCAACAAATACAATTCTTTCCCCAAAAAAGCCCATGCTGTTGTCTTATCATCCTATCCGTCCTGAAATGTAATTAATATAATATAAATTACTTTTCCACTAAAAAAGCAAAATGTGTCCACTGGGTCATATTTTCTAGATGTTTTGCTCTTTCACAAACATCTAGTACCAAACATTCACTTTAAAAACTGAAAATATTTAAAATAGCTCTCTCTATATTAAGGATAGACAGGAGAAGCAGGGGAAAAACCTATACAGAAAGAAATGTAAAAGTACAGTGAGGCAGGGTGATTGCATGATAACTAAATAGCTGCAACACTTTCCCATCAGTGTGAACTCCTAAAGTGCAGATCACAACATTCAAAGCTCCAGCAACTCAGTGCAGTTTTTGTTACATCTGAAAACAGAGATACAGATCAGTTATACTCAGGAGAAAATACCTTAACATCATTCCTTGCAAGAGTACAGGCTTTGAGTAAGACATACCACACTTTCAGCAGCAGTATTTTAAATACCAATCACAGCCGATCATGGTTTCACTGCTACAGGAAAACACTGGAATAATATTGTTTCCCAGCTTTGGTGTCACATTAAATCAGAAGCAAGGCCCTGGGTAGCTGCTTTAGCCACTAGTTTCCAGAGATACTCTAGATCTGGTTCACTGCAGCTACAAAGCAAGAGGATAAAGTGAGCAAGCCAGGTGGTATGTGCTCACTGGGCTGGGGGCTCGCAGTGGTTTTGGTGATGCTGCTCCGCCATGAATTGATTTGAGGACCCTCCCCACCATGTTTGAGGGGCTGCCTGGGGATTTCCAGCTGCTGCCAGAGTGCACAGCTGGGGACAACAGGGCACTTCCTCAGCACAACCTCATGCCACAGTGATTGCTGTCAAACTCACGACCCTGGACAACGATGCTCTAAAATAAACCCAACACCCAATGCATTGCTAGCCAAAAGGAAAAAAAACGATGTGTAAAATGGCTTATACATGTAGTTGCTCCATCGCCCCAGCCCATTGCAGGGCTGAAATCAACCCAGTTACACTAGTGGTATTGGTCCAGTGGTATCAGAACCAATCGATGTAAAAAAATGGATCAGAACCAACTGACATAAAAAACCGTTTCCTAGTCACCACTACTTTACAAAATCAGTACAAACTCCTTTGTTCGGACCTGTGCTCCGTCTCACACGTGGCAGGTGGGCACCCACGCGGGCTCCACTCTCCCGGCAGCTCTGCCTCTCCTGGGGCCGCGCCCGCAGCACCCGCGCCGCGCAGCCACGGGTCCTGGCGGCTCCCGAGCCCGGTTCGTGCTTTGCGGGATAAACAAACAGGTTTCTAACCCGTCTGATCCTCGGGTGAAGGGACTGAGGTCAGGTATGCGAGTGCCGGAGATCCCGGCGCTGACAAAACACACCGCCTCGGGGGAAAGCCGGCGGGCGGGCCGCGCCAGACCCGCGGGCCCTGCCCCAGGGGCGAGCTCCCCCG
>NW_020799112.1:12306815-12388403 GCF_003259725.1 Athene cunicularia
GGGAGGAGGAGGAGGAAGGGGGGGATTTCCACTCCCGGCACCGAAAAGCGGCCACTTTCTCAGCGAGTGATGCAATTAAAGCTGGGCTCTTTTTTTCTGGGGTTTTTTAGTTTGTTTGTTTCTGGGTTTGGGGTTTTTTGTTGTTGTTGGTTTGTGGGTTTGTTTTTGTTTTTTTTTGTATGGGGTTTGTATCACGATTAAAAAAAAAAATAATAAAATTAACATGAAAGAATCAGCTTGCTGCAACCCCCCAGCAACTCTGGGGAATTCCTGCGTAGAGATGAATATTGATGAAAATCTATATTACCCCAGGCACCAACTTAGTACAGGATGTTTATGAAATATTCCTGAAATGTAGTTTATTTACAAATCAAGTTACCCACTTACATGAGACACTTAAAACATTTATGTGTTTAGTGGACAGTTATTATTATTACTTATCACTTGTTAAGCACCAGGTGCTCTGTGATGTACAAGCCACACTGGTAAGAAGTCAGTCCCTCCTGCTAAGAAGGTACAACCGAGAGGCCTGGTCCAAAGTCTGGGAAAGTTTTTTCTGAATCGGGCCGTAGCTGATGCGAAGATGCCTAAGAAAACCAAGAATGGAATAAAAGCTTTAAGGGAATATTTTTTTTTTCTATTGGGCTTGTTTATTTGTTAGCTGTATTTCTTCAGTATACCCACTGGATCAAAGTTCATTTCAAGGAATTTTGATCGTGAAATAAGCGGAATAGAAACTGCTTCTTTTTTCCCTTCTCACATATCTGCGTGAGAGGTTTTTTCCTTCTTCCTTTGAGCACTGGGCAGAAGAGATCATATACCCAGCACTAACAAAACCCAGTTTCACACCATTAAAAGAAGGATAAATTAAAATACTCACGAAGGACTAGACAGCTTCAAAGGATTATTTTTAGCAAACCCTGAGCCCTAACGATTTGTAAAATGAGAAAAATTCCTTAGCAGTTTTCGAGCCGTATTCCAGCACACAGAGCCGTATGCAAATACATTGCTTTCTCTATTTTCGTCTGTACATGCTTTTCAGTGAGGGCACACGAAAGCACTATCCCTTTCTCATACAGAAAGCTATAACTATGGTAACAGGATGTCATCTGTTGCAAAATGCTGGGGTTGCATTTTATTTTTTTGGTAAACGGTGACTTTATGTCCACTTTCCCCCACATATGTTAAGATTTTGCATCTGTAGCAAACCTGTGTTCACTGAACTTGGTTTTAGAGTAGGAGTAAACTTCATGGCTTGTAATCTATGCGGTGCGTGTCCTCGCTTAGCAGAAAGCCCTGTCATGCGAGACACGGAACCGAGCACGCTGCAACTTTAGGGCAGAGGGTAGCAATTCTTTTCATGAAGAAGAATCTCTCTAACTCATCAAAAGAGAGACAGACATTGCCCGTACAGAGTTTAAAATCACAGCAAGAACTTGTTACCCTTTCGCAACCTCTCTGGACGGAGTCTGTTTCTCCATTCGGTGAAGAGGGAATCGCTCGAGGTACACACACAACCCCTTCCCTTTTAACTGCCTCGCCATCCCTGAGGAGGGGATGAAATTCTGTGCTTTAGAGCAGGGCTGTTCTTTGTTTGTTTAGTCCCCTGTTCTGTTTTACACAGGTATTTCAAATAGCAACCACCTAATACAAATACCAGCTTCACAGAAAAAGCACTGTTAAACTAACAAACATAAAATCTGGAGTGCCTATACTACATAGATTTTGCATACAACACAATTTGGTTTTTCTGCCATTTCCTTTCACAAAATCACCCCCAAATAACACCTTCCTGCATATTAAAATTACATTATTTTTCATGTAAAAGAACTGAAAAATATACGCAGAGTGATTAAGTCTTCATTATGTGCTATTCCTCATGAAATGTTTAAACTCTTTCCTCAGGTAATCCTGAATTTTGTAAGCATTCAGCTGTACCAGAGCAGCACAGGGACAGGCGAGTCGGTGCTACCCTGGTATCAGTAATGAGCTCCCCCTGTGCAGTCCTGAATTAGGTCCCAGCCTACCAAGTTACAGAGCTTTCCCTTGCATTTTTTTTCATCATGAATATTAAGAAAATAACTTCTTAATGAAGGGGAAAAAAAAAATAGAACAAAATGCAATTTTAGAAGCTATAGTGGAGAAGATATTTCATAGCAAGTCAGCTAAAAAAAACCCCAGAACCCCCAAAATTCAAAGGCAAATATTCTGTCCTTAACTCACCTCTTTATGGTAAGGTATTACAGCCCGTTTCACACTGTTTAAAGAGTCATGCTCTTTGCAGGCTGTTCTACTGTGTAAATATGAATGCAGAGCAGAAGAGCCATCATCCTTCTCGCTAAATTCCCTAAACTTTAGGGAATTTAAAGATAGACCTTTAGCAGCATTTTAAGCCCTTTGAATGAAAAATTTGCCCTTTCTCTCTTGAAAAAAAAATGAAAAGGAAAAGCCCCCCAAACCTTTCCTGGATGTTTTGAAGAAGTTCATCAACCAGATAAACATCAATGCCGATAAGATGGGCATATTTTTTAAAAATATAATTTCTAAGCATACATATTTTCCTTTCAGTAGGAGCTGGGCAGAAATGGGTGGTAGGATTTTTGGTCTCTATTATGTATGGTGTCAGATGATGTGATCTCTACTGGTTTTAAAATTTATGAATTTAGGAACTGCTCCAGTATCTGTGAAGTCATTGTCCCTTTGAGTTCAGGGAAGTAAAAATGAAGTCAAATTAAAAGCTTTTACAAAACCACCTTTACTTGAGAGGTAAGTGTCATAGTTCTGAGTCCATATATATATATATATATATATATATGCAAGATTGTTTTAAATAGGGCCTTTTAATGTTACAGATTCATCTCCTGTGAAGTTGGATTATTATATAAATGATCTCTTGAGAGCTAATTTTACATGTGAAAACTGACACGGCACAGCATGTTCAGAGAAGCTGGAAGCATGCATGCTAAACCTGTATACTGACATATTTCAATGTCTTTAGGGCTCCTTAGCAGAAATAGCTCGTATTTACAGTGAAATAAATCGCCTGCCTTTAATGGTCATTTTCCCAAAGCATCTGCTGAAAAGCTTTCGTCCACGTGCTGCACCTGCTAAAATCAGATTAAAGAACAACCAAAACTGTTGTCTAAAGGGTCCGTGACTGGGGGGAGGGTGGGGAATTAAAGAAGGAACCTCAAACAGGAAGACTTTTAAAAAAAAAAAGTATTTTATGGTTTTAAAATGGGAAACTGAAAAGGTAATTCTCATTTTTTAAATGAAACAAGTAACTAAAATAAGACCAAGATAAAAGCCAGCAATAAAAGTCAAGTTAAAAGCTCTCCCCTGGTTAAGGTGTAATTCAAAATATAAGAAAGTTTGTAACCTAATTAGAACTATCACTATACCTACCAATCCTCCAGTGGCTGTCGAGTATTTTGCAAAGAATAGATCTTTGCATTCTGATAATTTTTCAGGGAAGAAATGCATCACCTTAGTTCAAAGAATAGACGTTTTAAGGATGTTACTGGGTAAATGCTGAATTTTAATATTAATGGAGTTACTGGTTATTAATTTGGTGCTTGAACATTAGGGAAAAAATGCTCGGCTCTCCGTATTTGTCCTGACTGAGGGGTAGAAATGAAGAGAAATAAAACCCTGATGGACAGAATGTTTGCTTCAGTAATTACTAACAAAGCCAGCTGTGATGTATCTGAAAAGGACAGATCAGGTATCATTTCTGCTTTAAATAATACATCTGCTTTCAATATTTGTGGTCATTTCAGGTCTCTGTGCAAAGTTATTTAATGCTGCCGTTTGTTGTGTAACACCAACGTATTCTGTGATACCGGAGTTCTGCCAGTTCAAAGGAGATGGCCCTATGGAGCATCTTTTTCATGTCATGGCTTTTGCTAGAGGCTTTTGTTTAAAGCATGCTTCTAGCACACTGTCTTGTCTCTCCCACTCTCTCTCCTGCTCACGTGTGTGAAATAGCAAAGTAATTTGCAATATAAATTACAAAATCAACTGTTGAGTTTACAAATTGAATATGCATGAAAATATTGCATAATATTACTACCTTCCTCAGCCTAATATAGGTAAATATGTCTGAAATGTGTGTTGGTGGAAGAGTGGCTATTTATATACCGTAGATATTAATTACAGTTGGGCTAATTTAAAGTTTCTGTTATTAATTCCTTTATAGTTTTACTGCCATCGGGATTAACTGCAGCCACCTACAAGCACAACCATTTGGTAATATTCTTAATTACATTGAGGAGACATTCTTCTTACAGTTAAATCAGCTCTTTAACAAGTGCCTTCTAGTCGCTTTTGTTTATTCAAAATAAATATTAGCCCAGAACAAAAAAAAGGGACCAATACTCTGAGAATAAAAATGGGCCGTAGGGACTTAGACTAGCAATGATTTTGGTGAGTGCTTAATTTCTTGTTTGGTTGAAAAAAGACTGGATTGGCTATTGACAGGTCCCTATCAATAGGCAGACCCCGGAGGTCTGGCTATTTGCACATGGCCTGATTGACTTGTCCTTAATAGACATATAATTGTTGACAAATACCTTCCAATAGACTGTGGCAGGCATGGCCAGGCAGACAAAAGAGGCTTCTCTACGACAGAGACGGAGCAGAGTGATTCAAGAGATGCGGCACCTTAACCAAGAAATAGCCATTTTCCCCAAAGAAGCTTCTAGAGTAAAACCTGTAAAATCAACCCTATTTTCTACCTCCAGTAGCTGATGGACAGCTCAGACATAAAAAGCATCATTGTCCAAAGACTGTGTGGGATCCATTCAGGGTGTCCCTTCTTCTAGACAACTTCAGAATACATCTTAACCGTAACATACAGTTCAATTGTAACAGTAAACCTATTCAGTTACCACCCTTCCCTTTTCCCAGAGCCTGTGGTTTTTAAGAATATGACTGGATTTTTTCCCTGTTTGCTCTCTCTCAGGTACTTTGTCCTTAAGTATCCACACCAGCTGTTATTAGGAACACAATCCCAGGGTAGATGGACATTCTGCTGTTTTTAAGTCATAATGCTCCCACTAATTCATTAAATAATATTGTAACATGAATTCTTACAAACTGAAGAATTGGGTGGACTGGCCGGAGGTGCATGGTTCTGAAGTTTTCCAGTCTCCATTAATTCTTGCAGCCACTGTGGGTGGTGGGTACCGCTGAAAACAAGATTCAGAAATAGATGCTTAGTGTCAGTCACTTAATTGTGAAAATTTTGGCTGACTTTCCAAGGCACCTCGGGAAGGCTGTGGTGGAGCCTGCAGTCTACATCTAAGGATCTGGGTCTGAACACAGCCTCATTTTGTGCAGTGCCTTCACACACACACAATTCTAAATGAGAGAGTTAAATAATACATTTACTGTGCTATTATTTTCTGTGTTAAATAACGGCACAGAAAACGAAGAGGTGTAGGCAAAGGAAAAAAAAAAATATAAGCCGCATTTATCTGTCCTCAAGATAATAGTGCTATATTAGATATGTTGGGGAATTAATTACATGGATTTTTAGAATGTTTAGTACATTATAGGCATTGCAATACTTGTCATGAGACAAAAGGCCATTGAAATGATGCAGTACAGCCTTAGGCAGCCATAAAAGAACAAATTGTTCAAGTTTGTGCATCAGTGCGAGATCCAAAGAACCCTGGCTCCAAGAAAAATATCAGTGAAATTAGAGATGTACCTACTCTGTGGCATTACCCAGAAGCGGACCAAAACCTGGACTCTGGCCTTTCAGTCCTGGGTTTGGTGCGCCCACCTTTCCCTGTCAGCAGCAAGCTGAGAAATCACTCTTGAAAGTTTGCCTTGCAGGATTTCTTCCCTTGGTCATTTTGGATTTAGTAATGTCTTCCCCCTTGGGACACAGTGCCCGTCAGGTACAGGTAACACCCTTATCCTGTGGCCTAAACGACTTGCAGAGAGAAGCCAGAGAGGTGGGGGAGGAGAGTCAGGAAGGGTGCTCCTTAAATCTCTAAGCTAATGTCTTCAGCCTCCCACCTCTAAGCTCCCTCACCTCTTTCCTCCCAAACTAATAAAAACAACCATTAAAAAAAGAGAGACAGAGAGAAAAAAAAAACAGTGCAGACCGTGATCACAGAGGCAAGCAAAGTAGGTTACAAATTAGTGTGACACCATCAAGGTGACACTGTAGACAACCTCTGACACTCGACACAAAGCTGAATGCCTTGTGCCAAAAAGACCTTGAGCCTTGTCTTTGATTCTTATTGATCAAATACATAGATTAAATACAGTATCAGATGGCAAGGCTAAAGCTTAGGATTCTGCATACAGCGAAGACCCTCAGACATGAAAGAACAGATATACAACAGAGATAGAGAGACAGAGAGAGAGATAGAATAATTGTATTGTGAATAAACAGATGTAGGCTGAGGCAGACAATTTTCTCTGGCAGATGGGGAGGGCTTTTTGTACTTACTGCACTTCTTACAGGTCATGAAATCCAAACGCCAATAATATTAGGAATAAGGGACAACATTTTTAACAGCATTTTTGCAATCCCCAAACATTCCTGAGCATGTGCATCCTGTGACCAGCTGCTTCAAAATGGTGCGCGCGCTTGTGTGTGTGTGTGTGTGTATATGTCCATTAATTCAGAATTACTCCAATTACGAGCTTTTGATGCTCCAAACCCCTCTTTCTAACCCAAAAGAGATGGAGAGCCCTCGGCCTGTCCAATCAGATCATTTTCCCTCCTGCCTGCAGCAGATGTAAGCAATTTACTTTTTTATTTCTGCATATTCAGTGCGAGCGGAGCTGTTGCTGACTTCTCACCCCGGAGCCTGCAGGATTCTAACCCTATCAAATTAAAGCATTTTGCTCACTTATTCCCAAGCGCTCGGCTGGTGCTTAGCAGGCCTCCCGCTGCATAGCAATGGCGGGCGTTCGTGTCCGCTCATACCCCGAGCCTAATCAGAGATTATTAAGGAAAATATACAGTGCTTTAATTTGATGAGACTGGTTATAGGTACTGCAGTTAAAGGTCACACTCTTGCGTGTATCTCCCTCAGTCACTGTAATATTTTCCTCTCGCTTGACAATCCTCAGCTCCAAACAATAGGCCAAGAAGACACGTTTATTTTTGTCACGCTGTGATGAGCTCAATAGGGACAAAAATGAATTATTTAAAGTTCGCATAAACAACCAACCCCAGGCCAGGTTCCCCTTAGCCCACTCACCCCCTCTGCATTTTTGTGCACGTGTGCGCGCGCACACGCTTTGTCTCTCTGTTGCCTTTAAAGAACATGTGAGAAAACCTCCCTCAGTCTGAAAGCAAAGCCTTTGAGATGTCAAGTCCAGATAACGATGGTAGCCAGTGGCCCCTGCCTGCTGTTGGCTGCTGGGTGAGACCCTGCCTGTTCAAGTCCTGCAGAAGCACCTGAATACATCTCAGCATCAGGTGCCTGGAAAGGACTTTTCAGCTGCTTTGGCTCTGAAAGCTTTCCCTGCCCAGTAGGAGGTAATGGAGCTATCCAGAGTGAAAGAAAACACACACAAGGCCTGATACAGCAGGCTCCAAGCCTTCCTGCTGCCACAGTGGGAACCGAAGGGGTTCAGCTCAGTCCTGTGCAATTTAGAGGTTGAGGGAGTGAGGGAAGTGCATCAACTCCAACCTGACCGCCTGTGCCATGGTAATCAGCTCGTGGCCTCGTCTAAATTCAGACTGCTTCTAGCAGAGGCTCTGCGGGTGTGGAAAAGGGGGGAGGGAGGGAATACAACAATTTTCTTCTTCTGTCAGCCTTAACTGTGCTGCCATTCGCTAAAACAGTGAGGTGGTTTAGTCTCTTCTAAGAGCTGCGTGATGGGGAGGGAAAGAGCGAGCCAGTGAGAGATGGGTGGGTTAATTCTAATCTCCTTTCAAACCTAATGGTTTGAGCATATGTGTCCATGCAGCAGACCAACAGCAGGCTTATTTACCTCCAAAATTTACATGAGAATTGCTTTATGCAGCTGTATGTAAAAATTCAAACCACACAGTGTCACTGTATCACACAGGTCAATCCAAAGCCCAGTGGCATTATAGCAAGAGACAAAAGCCTCACCACTTCACCAGGGTTTCCTTTAGGACTGAAAGTTGTTCTATTAAAAATGAAAAACAACAACAACAAAAACATGAGCCTATTTCCACTGCTACCCCCCTTTTAGATTCCCTCCACATTCCTTGAAGGCGGGCAAAATTATGAGGACCTGGAGCCTAATCCTGCTTTTGCCCCTCTCAGCGGGCTGCAGGGAGGGCTGCAAAGGACGTCAGGATCGGGCCAGCTTCATTTTGTGTCTGTGAATAATCCCGTTAGCTGATCCCCAGGCAAAGACTTTTTATATACCCATTACTGATGGGCAAAGGCAGAAGAGTTCACAGAGGTGCGCTTTCAGTATTTATCCCAAACAGAGGCAGACAGGCTCGGGCTGCTTGGGATGCTACAGGCATCCTGGTCCGTCTGGTAAATTGCTTGTGATTGCCTGGTTGTTGGTTTGTTTTTCTACCCCCAGTTTGAAGGGTCTGTGATATCTCCAGAAAAGCCACAGCTATATGTGCTGTGGAAATACATACTATATGCATTTCTTCAGAGAAATGGAGAATCCTGTGCTGCAGGAGAAATCAGGATCTTTCAAAAACAACCTCAGTTATAATGTGCTATGCTGATAGTATCCCACCTTTTGCCGTACAAAAAGCCACTCCATTTCAGGACCCCTATGTCTCTTTCTCAAGTAATCTGATAAGCTTTGACTGTTAAATTTGACTGGCATGAATGTGGTCAGATCCAGCATTAGCAGTCTCTGCAGTGGAACTCCCTCAGCAAACGAAAAAGTATAACAAGGGCCAAAAAGTTACGTGCACTTTTTTTAAACTTCATAAAAACTTTTTCTGTGGAGGCTTGGGACAGTTCTTATTTTAGTCTGAACCAATTATTCAGCCTTAATACCTGGACCCTGGTATGCTTCTGTCTTTGATCAGAAAGAACTTGCCTGAAGGCCAGCTCAAGAGAGGTTCAAAGTCAAATGCTTTGATTTAAACCACTCTTCTCCCATCCATGAAAGAAGATGAGAAGAAGCTCTCTAGTATAAGAGACAGATAAGTGCAATGCAGCATGTCACATGTAATATTACAATGCAAAGCATACGAAAAAAGATGTTTCGGGGATCAGAGTGCTTAAAACACAAATCACCCTAACAATCTGGTGGTTTTGGCAGTGGTAAAACACCCTAGGGATTATAGGAAAAATCTCTAGCCATTGAAAAACTCCCTATATTCCACAGTAACACAAGAAATAAAGATCTTCAGCACGACCAAGGACCAAGACTTAGATGTTTGTGGTCTGAGAGCCTCTGGAACAACATTTTTAAGAGTCTGCTAGCAATGTATGGAAGATGAGATGCTGCTGGACCACTCCACTTCTCTGAACAATTCTTTCTTTGAGACGTTTTGTTACATCACTCCAAATAACCATTTAGCTATGTGAATACAAAGATCTTTTCAAAGTTTATAAAACTTGGAGCACACTAGAGACCCCTCCCCTAGTATTTTGGTGAATATAGGATGATACCTGCTGCCTGCCATGGAAAGGGACAGGACTCTGGTCCAGAAATCACCCTGGATTCTGCACAAAGAAAGGAAGCACAGTCTTCTGATGGCAATGAGAGTTTGCTCTCCTTTCCCACTTACTTCAAGTACCTTGACGAGTATTTCAGCCTTTGAACCCCCACATGCACAAAAGAAAAAAATTCTCCTTGGGCTTCACACAGGAAATGAAATACAGGAAACACAGTATCAAAATACAGTCTTCCATTGACAGTGTCACCATTTTATTGCTCGGGTTGTAATCACTCTTCAGGGGAGTGATCATTTCCCCACCATGTACAGCAACACGGCAGGCAGGCTGCACTGGCTGGAAATGCAGGGAGAAGATTTTCCCCTTGCCATTCAGAACTTCACTTTGTTGACAAGAACTAAAGGAATAAAAAGGCGGAGGGCTTTTTCGGATATCTTTTTCCACTTCTGGTGAATGAAAGTAACTTTCCTTTAACTATCAGTGCTGTGGTGAATACGTTTAGTCACTTTATCCTGCTGGTTCTTTTCACTGGGGAAGGTTTTGATGGCAGAGCCCTTCTTTTCTCCACTGACTGGTACCTTAGGCATTTTTCTATCTTCTTCTTTTCATTAGTTTGCCCCTATATATCCCTTCTGGTGTCCTGGTAATTCAAACGGGAAAAGCCCAGAATTCATTGCAGCATAAAACAACTCCATTAAAGCAAAACAGATTTGAATTTTGACTTGGAATGGGACCTGGCGCCTCTTTGGAAGAGCGCTCCCCAAACACCATCCCCACAACTGTACCAGTGATTCAGCATGACTGCCCTTGTGTGTAAGCTTAGCTCGCCAAGGCCTCCTTTCAGGGCTGCTACATCACCACACCTTGTGGTATCACACTGCTATACACCATACTCACTGCACATGAGCAGCAGTGGCATAAGCAAAGGAGACAAGATAAGTACTTCTGATACTGAAAGAGGTGCCACAAAATGGGAAGAGTTTGAGGGCAAGGCTTTAAAACTCCTTTTTTTTCCCTCTCAATAATCAAGCATAAGGGAATCTTGATTTAGAGATTATGTTTTCCTCGTTCTGGCTATCAAAACATATTCCTTCTTTTCAGGCTCTAGAAAGGTCTGTTATAAATGTGTAATCCCACACAGCAAAACAAAATCAAAACCAATGTGCAAAAAAGCATGCTGGGGCTAAGGAGATGCAGTACCAGAGATCAAATTGTCAGAAAAGTAAAAGAGCAGGAAAGAGACAGCACAAGAGAAAGAGTATAATTAACAAATGGCATAGGCTCTATGAGCAGAATTCAGCTCATAAAAAGAAAACATTGGGCTCTCTTCTCTGCTTACACAGTAATTCTGGAGGTTTTGAGACAAGAATGATGAGAAACCCATTTCCAAGGTGTACCTCAGATGTTTGGTGCACAACACCACTGAAGACCACAGATTGCTGCCATCAGGCAAATAAATCCTCCAAGGGGTGAAATAAAACTTCAGTACGACCTGCCCTGTTAAACTATCCAGCCAGGCCAGCAAGATGCTCGTTTTCTGCTTATCACATTCAAGTTCTGTGAACGCTGCTTGCTATGCTGCTTCATCTAAACTATGGCTTGCCGAACTCCACATACTTCTTCCATGCATACCAGAAATGCTCCGGGTAAAATACAGAAGGAAATTTGAAACAACTTGAAATCTATCTAGGTGAAAGGCACTGTTAGAAACCAGGGTGGAAGGAAGAATAGTTGTTCCTTGGTTCAAAAGGTCCTGCCATGTTCTCTCCCAAGGAAGGATCTTTGCTTTTTTGGTATACTGTCAGTCTCCACTTTTGGAAATGAGCAAATACCATTTTAGTGCTACTTCTGATATATTTACAGGGCACTTTTTGTAGACACTGCTTTTGAAAAAAGAGTTTCTTCACTCCCATGGCATGACCTTCCTCCAGAGAGACACAAATCTACATGGACATGACAAGAAAGCTCTTAAAACCTCCCAAAGCAGCTACAAGCCAGACAGTGAAGAAAAAGAAGAGCCAGAGAACCCTGAGAACACATCAAGGTTTGTTAAATGTCATGGTGAGCCTTATGGAGCTCTGATCACTTGTGTTTCTTGCTGCAAAGCTTAATGCAGTGTGGGTGTGTGCATGCAGCTGGCATATTTTCTTCCACACTGTCAGGCCAGGAGGAACTGGAGTTTTGACAGTGCCATGAAATTTTGGAATTCAAGCGGGGACTCCCAGTTCATAAAGATGCTTCAAAAGAGACGAGAGAAATGGGAACTTCAGAAAAATATGGTGAACTTTGGAAAGGAAATTAACTAATCACAACATAATTTAAGTGAATGGAAAGAGAAGGAAGAAGGAATGAAAATTGCTATGGGATAAAGGATGGGTTGAGAGTGCTGAAAATTTCATGAGTCTAAAGAACACCTTGTTTTTATATTCTCTTAAGAGGAAATGACAGAGACATTGTAATTTAGAAGTATATCTATATCTACATCTAAACAGGAAACAAAATTAAAATGTCAGTGCATTTTGGCCAGGAGACTGGATGATCTGAGCTGAGAATGAACATGTGAAATTGCAGATCGAACAGCAACTGTCGGTAGCTAATAGAGCTAGCAAAGTGGTGCACTATAACATGAGCAGGGAATAGCAGTGTCTACCCCTTTTGTACCTACTTCTTGTACATTGTAGTATCATTTTCTTCTTCTTTGAGTAGATAAAGGGGATTTAGGGAAGACCTGTCAGTCAGTCCTTAATAGCTTACTAGATTTTAGAACAAATTTGAAGAAAGAATCAAAAGGAGTAAAAGGGCAAACATTTACCATACTGGTTTCCTGAAGCTAGACTGTGCCAGGCTATATCCTAAGAGGTTTTTTGACAAAAATTATTTTTTAAATTAAAATTCTTAAAATGTATCCAGTCTTCATTAAAGTTTTTCAGCAGGTGCCACCTGGGAACTACTTAGTTCACTGGGGGGAAATAGAGAATTAATCAGGACTCTTAAAGGCCTGAGTTGGTGACAGGGGAAGTGAAGATGTAATACACTGCAGGGGGAAATATGGGGCTGGAGGGAAGATATTAGGGGAGTTCTTCAGAGATCAGTCTTCAGACTGATCTCACTTAATGGTTCATTAATAAACTTGGCACAAAAAGTAAGAGTGTTCAAATGAAATTTGCAGATTGTACAAAGTTGGGAGGCACCATCAACACAAACGAAAATCGCAATATCATACAGGAAGAATTGGATGACCTTGAGGACAGAAGTAATAGAAATGGGATGAAATTGAACAGTACAAAATGCAAGGTCATGCACTAAAGGACTAATAATGAGAATTTCTGCTAGAAGCTGTTGGGAATGACAAAGGAGGAGAAAGACCTGGGTTTGCTAGTTGATTACAGGATAAATATGTGCCATAATATAAAAGGCAGATGCAATCCTAGGATTCATCACCTGTAATAGTGCTAATAACGAGAGGAAAATATTAATGCCACTACACAAAGCACTGGTGAGACATTATCTGAAATACAGCGTAAATTCTAGTTACCCATGCTCAAGAAGCATGCATGCAAATTGGAGCAGAGGGTGCAAAGAGGACTATTACAATGATCAAGGAACTAGAGAATTTCTCAGAGGAAACTAAAAGAGTCTGCTTGTTCAGTCTACCTAAATGATGGCTTAAAGGGACACATACGATTTAGGAACAGGGGTGTCTATACTATCTATATAAGGATATATACCCGTAGCGGTAACACAGGAAGAAATGGCTATAAACTGCCTCTGAGCTCACATAACTTGGGAATTACAAGATGTTTCTAACTACTGGAGTAAAGATTCCTGTAATGACCTTCCAGTGAGTGTAGTGGAGAGAAAAAATCCCAAACTAAAATACTATAATGCATGCAGATAGGTTAAAAATATAATCTGATCAGATTATGAATGCTACAACATAACATAACATGGTGGACATGGGGCGGCAAAGTGGATTTGATATTCCAGACACATGTTCTTAGATTTACAAGTCGTCTTTTGTATTATCCCTTTAAGGTCCAGGAATATAGGAATAGACATCACTTTGTCATCCAAAAGGATAACACCAGTAAATAGGAGACTTTACAACATGAGAACAATCTTTTGGAGATAAGAGTTAGTCAAGTTAGTATCTCAAAAAGATAATGAAAAATTTAGTTCAGGTGTATATCATATCCTTAATCCATTTTGGGGAAAGACACTACTTTTTTAGCTGAGAAGAACTGTGGATAAAAAATTGATTTTTCCTCATTCTAAGAGCCCACTTGCCAGCAGTAACATATGTTCTTTGGTTTTCTCTGGAAATATCTCTTGACATCAATAATTTATTAGAAGCCCTAGATTTGGTTGTCTATGACATCATTTAACTATTGTTACCCATATAGCCCACTGGAAACAGTTCTGGTTTTTACAGACTTATATTCATGAAAAAGGAATTACAAATAAATTTGTAAACCAATCTGGCAGTGTCTGTGGCTCAAATTTGTGTACTTTATATACCAAAACAAAAATTTGGTGACATAAAACTCTCTTGTCTCCCTCATCTGATTTTTTTCCATCTTGCCCTTTTTATGTACAACAGGACATTCAAAAAAAATATTGCAAAAGGCCAGATAAGAAAAGACTAAACAGTAAAACAAACCCACCAGGAGACATCACAGAAGGAAACAAACAAGAAAGCATCCATCTGAATGTTCACCCAGAAAATAATTTTTGCAACAGTTTGTGAGAAATGAAAAAGAGCTGGGAAGGGGCAACTCAGAAGCAAGCAGGTATTTTTGCTGGCTGTGAGGATGAGTATTGACCTGATGGCTTTCAATACTGTATCCAACTACAGCATATGATCTCCTCAACTTCATAAAGGCACAAATTCCCAAAACTTTCTGCAATGAGCATTACAATAAGCCACTAAAAATGTTATAATTTAGAATAGAAACTGCTACTGTAGTACATAAGCAGGGTTCTAATTTTCACATTTTACACATTTTCAGTGCTGGGGCAGGGCGTGTTACTTGCTTCCTAACCCTAGATGAAAATTTTCAGGAAATGAGATTCTTCACTGGAAAACCTAGCTTCAAACTGACCACTGTTATCTGTAAATTCTAATAAGATCCCCGAAAAAGAAAAAATATTCAGAAAAGTCTAAACACACACTTTCAACATTTTAAAACCATATACTTTGCTATTTCTCTCTAGACAATATTTTCAGTCCAAATATTGTTGAAGGGCATTAAAAAATAACATGAAAACAACCCAAGCATTTTTGATACAGGTCAAGCAGAATATTTTTGATAACCTAATGCACTTTTGGGGTGAAGGATTGATTCTTGTGCGAAATACCTCTTTTTTCACCCCGAATGTCAGAAATGTCAACTAAATCCTATTTTATAATTTGTTCTTTAATCTTAGTTACTGGATGAGAAAAGTCAGTTATTCAGCTGCTCTAATGACAACAGTTGGAGGGACAGAAGGGGAGATTTTACACTGCTGGAGTTTAGACACCTAAACTGGCCAGTGCTGATTGTGCTTAGCAAATAATAATGATGAAATGAATCTTCCATTGTCTAACGGATGCCTGGGGCGAGTGGAGGATATCTGTGATAGGAATGCTATCAGACCTTCACAACAAAACTAGTGGGGAGTAAGGCTACACACAAAATATATAGGTATATACAAATAGGCATGTAAGTATATAAATAGGTAACAGGCATATATAAATGTAGTCAAATGACCTGAATATATGAACACATTCCTGCTTTAAAATTGTGTTCTTTATTATGGATGTTCTTGCTGATTTGAAGCCTCAGCTAAATATTACATTAAGAAATGTTCTTTAACTACAAACATAGCAGGTAGCTACAGTTATTTCTTTCTGCATTGACATGATAACATTATCTCACTGTAAATTCTTGATTCACTTTCTAAGGTAACCGGAATGGCTACCAGTGTGTAAATAAGGAAATGTGGGGATATGCTGTAGAGTGCTGCTGACTACTTTCTGCTGTACAAGAATAACCTCATGTAGTGGAATTCAATTTGCCCATTTACATGGATGTGTTTTGGATGGGAAGTGTCACTGTTCTGCCTTGCCAAGCACTACAGCTCCTGCTATGGAAACACAATGAAACCAAACAATTAGTTAGAATTATTGCTCTTAAAGAAAACTGATTTGCTTGTCTAAGAAAAACTCAGTTACCGTATACTATCAACCTTGGCTTGACTGGCAGTGATTTTCCTGGTCTAGTCTGCTGGGAACCTTAAATGAACATGAGCAATTATAAACCCAAAGTCTTCAGCAATTTGTAGGCATTATCTCAGGATAATTGCCCTGAAATGTTCACGTTGCAAAGCAAAGGTAGATAATTTAAAAATCCATCTTTCTCTGTCTGCACTACGAGTTGGGCGTAACACTCTTCCCTCCTGCGGGCCTTGTAGTAGTATAATAAAGCTTAGAATTGGTCCTTTGAAAACGTCTATTGCTGTCTTTTAGAAAGCAAAGAGGCCAAATCTGAGTTTAACCTCTTCTGGCTTTATTATTTTTATAAAATGAAACCCAAGTCATATTTTCTGGCACAAACAGAGAAAATCTCGAATATTAAAAAGTCAAGAGAACAAACCTGCCCTGAGGAGCTCTGCAGAATAACATCCATTGCAAGAAAGCTTTCCTGCTCCCTGGGTAAGATGAGTACACCTCAGAAGGAAACACTGGGTCTTGGCCTCCTCACAGCTGTCCATGCACAAACTGAGCTTAATATTTTCTCAGTTTTACTTACGAGCTTCTAAAAGTGCTCATAAGTGTTCAGCTCCCTCTCTACAACTGGGAAAAACCTCCTGAGAAGTGCTGAACATTTCTCTCTTCTCATGACTCACACAACTGCCTCATCTGTAGGTGGTTTCCTCAGTTCTTTGCCCCCATCCTACCGAGCAGGCAACTGAAATGCATTCATTGCCTTGCTGATTTATAACAGCTCTTCCTTCCACTGCAAGGAAGGAGACTGTTTCTCACTTACAAGCAAAGCACAGTGATCTCTGAGCTCCTTCTGCAAAGAACTAGCAGGAAGAAGCATGTTTGGAGTGAGGAAGAACAGAAAAGCTCACACCCTCCAAATTTTTACAGAGGCTTTTAGGAAAACAAGTCATCACTGCTTTGACATAATCAAACTGCACAAAAAACCCTCAGTGAAACTGGACTTTTGCAAAGCCACAAAACTTGTCTCAGTGAAGAATGGAAAGCAGTGACTTCTGAGAGAGGAAGAAGAGGCCCCCAGAGCAGAAGCATCTGGTACAGTAGGTATCTAGTACCTGTACTTCAATTTATCAAAATTAAGAAGTCCAGCTCAGCATTTTCCAGGGAATTGTTATTAAAAAAATCAGCAAAAATTAAAGCTGCAGAAGCCCAAACAAAAGACCGAGTATCAGACCATATAAAGAGAGCATTTACTGAACAAGAAATCAATGAAAATAACTATCACGTTGGAAATCTCCAAGGGATGCTTTGGGTATTCCCCAGCACCTTTCAGGTTGGAGTTCTTACTTTCCTATAGAGAGTAGGAGAAAATTCAAGGAACAAACATTATTATCAAGAAAATACCCTCGCAAGATTCTGAGTTCCTATAAATTTCACTGATTCTTGACTGCGCTGGTCTTGGGAAAAACCCTGAATTTGAAAGAGTGATCCACTTCATTCCACCACTCATGGCTCATCTGTGAATGCCATGAGAAGGCTGGGACTTGAAAACTTTATGCCTTTTGCATCCATATCCCTTTTCTCTTCTCTACCTCACTCCATCATTTTTCACGCTCAGCTTATACTATAAAATTGCAAAGTACTGATGTTGACATGCTTCATCAAACCATTTGGGAGTCAATAACACAGTCACTCCAGCTGACAATCACATATTTACTACTTGAGTTTCCTTTTGAAACAAGACTTGCTCTCAGGCAGAGCTTCATTCTGCACAGTACTGGAAGACTGCAAAGCATGACAGGAGTGCAGGATATTACCAGCTGTGCCCAATGCATGGTCAAATCAGACCAAAGGGTAGTGGACATGTATTCTCCCTTGCCATAGCTGTCCAAGTGCACTTGTTTCTCTATGCCCTGGAGAGTAGGCTTTTTCTTCCCCACCACCGCCCCCCCCTCCTTTTTTTTTTTTTTTTTTTTTTTAATAATTGAGGCACATAGTGAACAGGGGAGAGGAGAAGAGGGAAAAGGGGAGTTATCAGCAAGTGGGCCAGCTGAGTGAGGTTGGTGACCTGATTTCAAGCATACTGGGGGTACTCTGTGACCCCTGTAATTTTACTGCCTCCTGAGTTATCGCTTGTGATTTTCACTGGAGTGAAATGATACATCAGGGAACAGTAAGGATTCCAGCAGCCCACAGACAGGCGGAATACAAAGTACCTACCAAAACAGCTGCTGTACCTCTGGCAAAGATATATTTTTAATCCTTTTGAATGGAGACTCCAACTGCCTATCCAGATCCCCTAAGGCTTCGTTAATTGAAAACGCTAGAGAATGGACCATATTTTTACAATCGTGGGCCTAGCTCACAGTGCAGAAGCTCCACGGGCTTCTGTAACGTAGCTCTCAAGGAGCTTAATCCAGATTCAAACATCCTCTCTTTGGAGTTGTGGAACAGAGTTTGTTCCCCATGAAGACCTGTTTTCCTTAATGACCATACAAAAAATCCTTGCTCGCTCCAACGATAGCATGCTCAGTGGAGTCCCACCAAATAGCAAGGGCTTGTAATCTCAGGTAGCTTAGCAACAACACAGTGCCCTATCAGAGACTGGACAGTTTTAAAAAACAGTTTCAAGGAAAATATTCATCAACAATAAGCTGATGTCAGAAAAGATCTTTTCTGTAAAAAGAATGGAAACGGGACAGATAACTCTCTTTTGGGAATAATTTCAACTTGCACAAAACCCAGTTTTGTGCAGTGTCTGACCCAGTCTTTAAGTTCATCATGGCCATCTTTTAAAAAAGTAAAAGCAAATATGAAATTTAAAATATAAGCTATATTCTGCTTTCAAGTTAAAAAATGGTACCTCTTTGAAAAACTAGTGAAATCCTGTTTCATTTCTTGTTGGAAAGAGGAAAATAGTCTTTATTTCAAATCGGTTGAAAAGAGCAAAAGGTAAAGTGACAGAACAGAGAGGGTTATATACACTTCCATTTACACGGAGATAAATGCATTGAAAAACTTTAACCAAGACACTTCTGGCAAGATTTCTTGCTTGAATTGAAAATGCATTTTCTATTTAAAAAGTTTAGGCAAGGAAGTTTTGACTGAGTGCAGCATTCACACACCTTTTAAAAATGGCTACAAGCTGAACATGTAATTCCAAATCCCTCTGGAAAAGTCCTATAAAATTATTATCAAATAAATAGAATTGTATAGTAATGACAGGAAACCATCTGTGAAATTGACTGGAGAATTAGTTCCCTGATAGTAAATGCAGACAGCAAGGCAAAAAGTGCTGTAGAAGTTTGGCCCCTCCAAAATGTGAATATTTTTAATCATTCAGTGAAAGATTTCTTTCTTTCTAGTAGACTAATGTGTGAAGAGTCTCTGCATTAAAAGTGTGTGCTGAATTCCTTATAATTTTTAAAGAAGAAATCTAATCCAGATCATAACAGTGATGGCTTCTTTCTTATTCAAGTGCTTGTAACAGAGTATTATTTGAATGCTGAGATTGCTGACGTGCTTGCTAATGAATGCTATTGCATGGCAGTTTGTGACATGGGCACCTGTTTCACCCATTCCCCCATTCTTCCAACAACTGATTCATTTTGTTCCAGCCAGCGGTTACCCACATGACAGCATGTGCATTGCAAGTAGCACAGGCCAGGTTTGAGCCAATGATCTACAGCTCACCTAAAATAGTTAGGTAACTCTGACAGTCTAATGCTGCCAACAGGGAGTTGTTGCAGAGTCTGAAGTGGAGGTAGAACAGATTTCTTCATCTCCCAAACAAGCAGAAGATCAGATGCTACTCTACAGAGCACAGGCAATGGGAACTATCAGGCACGCAGCTTTATTGCAATAGCTGGTCCTTCAGATCGCATCTAAACCCAAGGTTTCTAATACAAATTTGTGTGAACTTTCCCTCCCTCCTGTTCCCTCCATTGGCCTTGCAGAGCCTTTTGGCCATTTCAAGTTCGAGCCTTAGGGTTTAATTATTAGTATGACAAGCAGAGCTTTCACAGAGGTGAAGGGGGAGTGCAGAGGTGAAGTGGCTGGAGACATCCTGCCTCAATAGGGCACAGGCAGCAATAACGCTTTCCCGCGCTTCCCAGCTTAGCTGACTACGCTTTCACAAAACAGCTGGCTGGGGGCCCAGGTGGCTCATGGTCCTGATCGTACCCTCAATCTCCCAGCTCCCTTTGGAGGGTGCAAAGCAGCTTTTGGGCCAGGGGCCCCACTGTGATCTGAATATAGGAGCACGTATACTATATGCAGGAACACTGTGGGGAGAAATAGGTAGCTTTTTATGTGCATACATTTATGTATACGCACACACGTGCTCTCTGGGGCAGAAACCTCTCTAAGTTCTTTTGACCTCTTAGTGCACCTTTCCATTTTGATCCTTTAAAAGTCCAAGAGTTATGCTTTAGGTTTTGGCACAAGATGAGAAACAAAACAATCAACATCATTAGTAGGCAACTCTCCCGTGTCCCCTACCCCCATGCCATTTACATGCTACTTGCCCTTGTAATATTACTGTATGTATCAGACAAACCCCCACTATTTCATTGCCTTAAACAGGAAAATGTTTTCAACTCCCCTATGCGTTCTTGCCTAGTTCATGGCTTGATTTAATTTTACAAGGCAAGAGCTGGAACAATTATCTGATTCTTCATGTACAGCAGGCTTTCAGTGGTCATTTCTGAAGTTTTACTGGTTCGTAACCTCTGTAATCAGAAGACCCAGTTAAAAAAAAAGAAACTAAGTGAACAGGCAGGAATCTGTTCATATTATCCCTTCCTAGCTGTCCAGGCTTTCATCCTCTTTTCTCCCACACATGCCCTTATTGCTCTGCTACTCACCCACCAATGAGGGTCTGTCAATGGCAGTGAGAGGTCAACATCAAAGCACTTTTACAGCTAGCAGCTTGCAGCTAATGCTGGCATTATGGAGAGAAATAGAGAGAGAGAGAGAAGCATAGGGATTGAATGAATGGCCCTCTCATATAGAAAGAGACCGAAGAATAGAACAAAACCTCCTATTCTCCCACTCTTTATAATACTCCTGGGCCGAGTGTGCGTATGTGGTACACAGCTGAGTTTGAACTGCATTAGCACTCTTTCAGTTTACAAACAAGAGGCCTAATTTAGAAGAAAAATCTCCTATCTGATTATTTCTTTGTGTTCACCCATGTGGTAAAAAATGTCTGTACAGAGAAGGGAGGGGTGCTACAGCGGTGGCTTATTAACTTCTTTGGCTGTGGCATGATTGTGAAGGGCAACTAGGAGATCATTATTCAACCATAATTTTAAGACTCAAGGAAAAAAGTAGTAAAACAGTCCCTCATTAAAAAAAAAATAATATGGATTACTACTTTTCTGAAGGAGATGGAAAGATTTTGGGTCAGTCCCACACCAACTGTATGTCTGATACTGGTTTTATCCTCTGCCCACACAAAACCCCAGGAATTATTTTTGTCCCATACAACTGACATTGAGATTGGATGTCTTCCTATAAAGACGTTATGGCTTTCGTATAGTGAATTTCACAATTCGAAGAAATTACCACCTCATGTTAGGTAGATAATTGTAATCATCTCTCCTGGCTCACCAATCTATAATTCTGTAGGGTGGGGAAGTGGAGTCAAAGCTTGTATGACTGCAAAGTTGCCCACAGACTCTAGCAGCAGCTTAGGGATGAATATTGTTTCCAGGACTGACAATGGTTTTTTTCTCCCTTCTCTGGAATCTGGGATATACCATCCATCTAGCATCACCTGGGTATATAATTTAACAAATTTCCCACTCCTATGGGGAAATTAAGTTTTGGCAACATCTTTGATCTCTTCTGCATTCTTCTAGCAAGAAATTGAAGTTACAGTATTTTACTACGTGCCTTACTCTTGTAGTAAGGAGCCTCAGGAAAAAAGGTGCAAAAAGAAGTTACACTTATTTCACATCTCTGCACACTATACTATTTCTAAAAGACTGAATGTGATCAGCTTGAAGTAATCAAGTGAAGACCTTTAGGGCCTCTGGGGGAGAAAAAGGAAGCTTGAAAGGAATACTGGGAAGGATGTCACTTGGGTTCTCACTTCCACTAATGCCCGAGGTTGTCGCAATTGCCATAGAAGTGGATAGCTGGATACACCATCAGCATACATCAATGCAGTGTAACACCTCCAGACCCAAATTCTCTCCAAATCAGGGATTTCTGACAGCAAGAGTTGGTTCATATCCATGCCGTAGCAAATTATTTTTACATCCGTAACTGGGACTTATGTCTACCCATGCAGCAGATATATATACATATATATACATAAATGAATCATCCTAGCTGAAACAGTCTTTACTTTGCACAGATTTACATCAGGGTAGCTACGGGGATACAAGAAGAAGGGATACAAGTGAAAAATCTTAGTGACTTTGAAAGTTTCAGCATGTTTTTCCTCCTTGAATTTAGGATGCAGAGATCACAAAATGGCTGGAAAATTTCAAACAGTGATAGATACTGAAAAAAACTGATCTTGGAGACTAACCTAAAGGAAGTATCAGTGATCCTGGAAAACAGTCGGATTGGTTTAGGGGAGTCTGTATTTGCTGGGGGATTTAAATTCTCTATGTTTTCAGAGACAGACCCTACAAAAGTTTGACAAGTAATGCATACTAAGCCTTGCCTTTCAAGCATAAATATGATAGAGACCTTAACCATGCTAGTATCCACTACTTACTGCTTAAAAAAATTCACTAGGAGACAAAAAAAAAGTAAACTGTGGTATAAATATGTCTGTGACATGTAACTGCAGGATGCCTTGAATGCCTTTCGAATGCTTTTCTACTTTATGACAGATTTTTTTTTAGTTTTATAAACATTACTTTATGCTGATTTCTGATTCAAACATCTAAAATCAACATTAGACAAATCAATTCAATTTTTTTCCTGTATCTTCTTCCAGGACAATACGTTAAAGGGTATTCCTCTTGCACAAAGGCCTCTAGTTTTTTATATTGTTCAAGATAATGAATGTGCAACTTAGCTCATTATATACTGATTTATTTTAAACAGAAAGCACTCTCAATAACCTCAGAGAACTGTGTTCCCACCGTGTTGGGTAAATGGGAGAACTGCAAGTCCAGAAATCAATGAACCAAAGACTGCTGGATCAAATTGGTGTTAATTGGTGGATAAAAGAATGACGACACAGGATCTCCCACCTATGATTTCTGGGAGTGCAAAACACCTGTCCCTAGGCTACGAACTAAAAAGAGCTGAAAGGATTAATTATATTACTGTCCTTTGGGGCTAATTGTATCGCCTCTTTGAGCTTCGTAGAAGGAAAGCAGATAAAGGATATCGTTACTATTATTACTACTGTTTCGCACCTCAATTGAGGCTGAGCCTGACTCTATACATGTAATGGTTTAAAGTCTTTGCCATGACATTGGTCTGTTTTGAAACTCCACACAGGAGCAGTGAGAAGCAATCTAAGCAAGGTGTAGCTTTGGGAGCTAGCATACCAAAAAATTTTTATTTATCTTGAAGATGGTTGTGATGGTTCATTAGTTAGTGCATGTTCATAACTATAGTCTGTTTCAGACAGAAAATAAGGACATAAATATTTAACCTTTGAAAAGGAACTAATTTACTGGAAATCCAACTTTATGAACTAAGGTTATAAATAACTCTGATGTACTGCAATCAGCATAGTATAATGAGATCACATGAATGGCTGAGTCGTCTTTAACCTCTGATTGTTTAAAAGTGCAGATATTCATTTGTACTAAGTGATGATGAACACTGAAATGAAGCTGAGTATCATCAGGCACTGGCTTGTATAAGAATATGTCCCTGAAGTGAAAATAGTCGCCTCCCCTGCAGTTTCTACCCCCAAGATTTCTTTCATTCATGGTAATTCAGTTGTAGTCTGTCAAAACACTGAAAGGGACATATATTTCAAATTTATCTGTAGGGATTTTGTAATGCTAGAACAGGGCTTTTTCAGTTTGCCAAAAGGTATCTCCTGAGAGAGGTCTGTTCACATTACGTACTTTTTAAGCAATTTTATTAAAATGCCATGTGTGAAATACATTTTTAAAACTATATTCTCCCCCACAAAAATATTTGCTGCATAGTAGCTGCATATTAGTGTGATACACAGAGAAAATTCAAAAGTTTCATCTTTACAGGGTGCTTCCTTGACATTGTTCTTGCAATCCCAATTCTCTGGCAAAAGATGCCTGTCAGTAACCAGTGGAGAATAATTTTTACTGGTATTTTTTGGTTAATCGAGTGTCTAAGCAGATGATTTAAAGATGATTACATTGTAATGTTTAATAGCCATGGATAGCATTTCCAGCCTTCTGAAGACTTCCAAGCTATGCCTGGATTAAATCTTACAACATATGGGACTTTGCATGTACCAAATGAAGTAAACCACTTACTCCTGTATCATTTAAACCTTAATAAATGCAGAAGGTGAACTGTAAATTGTTATGTAACCAGTCCAAAAATTAGAGAAGACAGAGCAAAAAGAGTAAAGATCATAACTGTCCCAAGCATGCTCTTCAACGAGAAGACCTGCAGGGTCATGCATTCCAAATACTACTACCTTGCACAGCTTTACTTCTCTTGAGCTGAAAGTATTTGCTAATGTTGCAGGCTATTGCAATATAGTTTACTGACCAATTTCATGATGAAGCCACCACATTTTCAAAATCACTAATTTTTGTGTGAAAATAGGTAACTGTACCACCCCAAAATACAGGGGGGGGGGGGGGGGGAAAAAGAGAGATACAGAAAACATCCTTGAGCAATCATTCTTTTACACAGAAAAGTATGAAGATATTTTTTTTTACCCAAGTTGTGCTCACTTTCCATCATACTTTGCACTCAGGATTTTTACCCTGTTCTTGAGAGATGAAAAGCCTCTTCAGTATTTAAGGATATTAAAACTAGCCAGTGTATGCTGCAAACATTGAATTTTTTGTCCATTAGGAACATCTGCCTATTCCAGGAGGGATATCAGAAAACGTGTCCAGGCAGAAACACAAATCGAGAAAATGTCTGTGGCAGCATACAAAATAACCACAACATGATAAACAATAAAACATCTACCATGACACAGTAAGTCTCCCTCACCATGGCAGTGTAGGGCAGCCTCTCCAACAGCATACTTCCAGCATTAAGTCATGGAAGTGGTGTCAGAAAATGGTTTATTGTAAATTACGGCCTGGATTGCCATATATCCACTACACCTCCAGGAATCTGAACTCTGAAGTCATTTAGAGGTAGGGTTACATCTAGAAGAAAGGATATCTTCCCTGGGAGATAAAACAATACAGCACTTCTATGTTTTACAGATGTAGTGGGAGAAAAAAAACATTGGAAATGGACATCAAGCTGGGGGAAACTTTTCTGAAACCAGAAAGCCTTTTCCAGAAAAGGCAATTAAAAAGGCTTGTTTCTTAAGCATTAATACTAACCTTGTCCCTCCTTTGGCCTTTAAACTGTAATGCAGTCTGTTTCTGATTTTAATTTCATCTGCTCTTATCACTTGGATTGAAATACACAAAATCTTTTCTATCTATTTGATCACCATGATGTGTGCTATAGCTTGCACAGAACATGCCAGCATGAATAATGTCAATAAATATAGTCAAATCACACAACCACTTTTGTATCAGTATTCCATTAATCTGAATACCTTTCCCAGATCTTTTTTCTTCTGATTGCAGAATTTGGAGCACCCAAAATAGCAGCTATTCCTGATCTTTGTCTGAATTGGCCTCAGCAGCAGTGCCCCGCCAGCAACACATCTGAACAGACTGAAAGGCCATGTTCCATTTATAGTAAATAAATTAATGCCATGGAACAGTGAGAGACAAATTAAGATTTTGAAAGTTAGACATTTTAATGTTTTTTTTGGGTTTTTTTTAAATAGAAAATGTCAATAGATACACCTCTAAACATTAAGTGACATCCTTATGGCAAAGTTGAACACCATTGTCCCCTCTTACAGTATACATGGAAAGACTGAGTGATTTCCTCAAAATTACACAGACTATTGGCATCAAAACTTTTAGACAAATCCAAAATTGCCATATTAAGCTGCACCCCATTTTTCTGGAACAAAGCCACTATGCATAATTTTCCCTGAGGAAATAAATTACAATTAAATAAAAATTGAATGAATGAAGGAAGAGAAGCCTAAATATTAAACTATACGTGTTGGAAGAGAATACAACTTTTGGCTGAATCCACTCTGTCTATAAATTACAGCATAACATAATGTATCATGTCTCAGATACAAGAACAGCACTGAAAAGAATAATTTAGTTTCTTATACACAGAGTTAATGATGAATTACCATTTACATGTTTCATCATTCACTAGTACATATGGCTATAATTCAGGAATCGTGACAGTACAAAATCTATTACTCTAACAAAAGATTTGTATCAGACAATTATCTTGATGGTTCCTGTCTTGTTCTTGGAGTAGCAGCATATTCAAGGAGCTCTGTGAGTTATCTGCCAGCTCTGGAAGTTCTTAGATACCAGTGAGCCTCCCTCCTCAATCGTAAAAATGTAGAAGAAAAACTAATGTTATTTTTATGTGTAACTTAAGAATGCTCACATTCCCCTTTCTCTCTGTTCAGAAAGGCTGCAGTAAACCATTCATCTAGCCTATTCTTTCTGTTCTTTTAAAAGGATTCCATGGCTGCATTTTCACCTGTGTTTTTCTTCAATTTTTATGTGTTATACAGTCAGTTTCTGAGGACCTGGTAATTCTTCTCTGCACAAAGTACCGACCCGTTTTTCCAAAAGGGTATTACATTATGATATTACAAACTGGACACTGCAGGTTATTAATACATGATTTAATGTTGTACGGGATAGTAACTTTTTATTCCTCATTATTTATGTATAACTAGAAACCCTAAGAAACCTTCAAATTAACTCTTTAATCCCTGAATATGATGCATATATTCATAAAGGCCTGTACCAAAGGCCATTTCTTTCAGTAGAATACAAGTAAATATGTTATATACCATTGGGACATGGAATAAAGCCGTGAAATATTCTAATCCTGAATTAACTATTGACTCATTGTGCAAGCTTTCCCATGCCATTTAGCCTCCATAAATCTAGCTATGAGACTTCAATGAACACAAAACAAATTATGCCCAAATCCAACTGGGCCTATCTGGTTTCTGTCATGGTTTGACATCACCTGCTTCATTTTATAGCTCAACCCGCATTAGCAATCCATATCCAGACTCATGCAATCTCATCTGTGCTACAAAGTCCACAGAGAGAAGAACCATCTCTTTATTTAGGTTTTTCAATAACTTGGTGAAGCTCTTCCTCAGCATAAATTTTCCCTCAATACCAGCATACATCTTGAAATTTTGATCCTCTGCTCTGCTCCGTAAGATAGGAAGTATTTTTGAATGTTGTCTCAACTTCCAACTTGCTTCTTGGACCAAGTATGAGAATCAAATGTATTTATTAACATTGTCACTTATTTCCAATGTCTTATCTAAGAAGTTTTTGGTGAGTCTGTCAGATTCCTTGATTAAATCATACGCCTCAGCTTCAAGCCTGTTTTTCCCTCAGTTGACATCTCGCCCTAAATACAAGCTTCTGCTTAGGGCTACCTCTTCCTCATTCAACATGTCAATCCTAAATTTATCAAAACCCAAAATGTGGATATCCTTTTAACCTATTTATCCACATTAGATAATTCTTGACTTCTCCCCAAGGAAATATTTCTGGGAAGCTTTCCACTCTATTGTCTGCTGATTAGGCTTCAAGGTTGTCACATTTATGCAATTCATTTGTACTTCTGACTTTCATTTCCTTCTGGAAATGACAATTCATTTGTTGAGTTCTGACACAGTTAAGACAATGCCTACAGGATTCAAAAGCTCTCCTGCACACACTACTGAGGCTTCATCCATGAAGAGAGTTTGGTAGTTCTTTTCTGTTGCTAAAGATTCTGCCTTTCCAACAACAGGTTTGACTCCCTTTTGACTTACACTTGATTTTAATTCCATTATTGTAACTTAACCAATTGCAACAGACTGACAGCCAACTAATGATGGGAGAACTAGGACCTTTGTAAATTCCTAGATCTGGAGACAATCTCTACAGTTTTGGTCACAATTTAATACTTAGAAAAGCAAATTAAAACATCAGGTGGGCATAAATACAGACATTGGGAATCAGACCTCCATAGCTGAAAAAAAAAAAAAAAAGGTGCAGTCACTCTCTTTCTACTGCTTATGTAGTTAAACACAGTGGGAAAAGATACAGAAAGGTATGACCAGCATCCTTCTCTTGAGACCCTATTATCATTGCTTTTCTGCTCTGCCATTGGAAACAGAATGATAACCTTGAATTAAGCCATCCCCCAATTCAAATCCAAACTGGATCCAGTGCAGGTCTCAGCCTACCTATCAAATATGCATAGATACAATTAGTAATCCTACTGAATATGATTTAAACTGATTTTTCCATTAGACATTCTTACAGAGTGAAATCAGTAAAGAAGGGATGCACTTATCTGAAGAATAACTATGCTGCTTCTGAGGCCATCATACCCACTGCATCAGGAATAAATCTGTACAAAGGTGGTTGCTGCAAAAGTTTTCCTTCCTGTCTGACAGTGTCTGGAGCCCTATCAGTCTCTCATATAGCATATTACATTCCCAGGATACACCGATGTGTTACACTGTAAAAACAGTCCCAAAAGAACCTTAACTGTGAACTTAGTTATAGACACATAAACGAAAAAAAAAAAGGACCTTTTTGGATATCTACATTTTAACATGTAACTACCTTCCTCATCCAGACTTTCATACAGAGCTATGCTAAGCATTTCAAACAAGCTATTTGTACACAAGCCACTGCTTACAGTGCCAGTTAAAGTGGTGTTTAATCGTTATTTACATTTTCTCAATACATTAACTATGGAACAAAGTAGGAAGTTATAGGAAAATGAAGAGGAAAATAGGATTAGAAGGTAAAGCGTGGACTCAGGAAAAGGTTACAGCCCATTAAGTAATAGGCAGTCACGGTCATGTGCTGAGCTAGCCCCGGTCACTCTCATAAAGAGCACACACATACATGGTTATCACAGATCAGCAGCAGTAACTTGTAATATCTGAGTCTTAATTTCCAAACAAATATGTCCATCATGCTAAATGGAGGTAGGTATGTGCCAGTACGCTTCTGTGATTTTAAAAATTCATTTGAAAGACTAAAAATAGCTTCTAGAATATATTAAAAAAATGTGTTTCTATGTTGTTCTTTGTGACACCCGTTACTTCACTTGCAAGAATGTTGCAACACCGTCCATCTTTATGAGATTATAGACCACAGAAAACACATGGGGAAGACTGATTCTCTTTACATGAAGGCTTCTCTGCACCCATCTGGCAATATAAATAAAGCTTACTAGCGAGGATAGATGACACTCAACTCCGGGCCCTTTACACTGCTAGACTGGTGCAAAGCAAAAAGCTAGTGTCTAGTGTTCGTCTGACAAGAAGCAAATCTATTTTTGTTTATAAAACCCTGTGGTAGATCATTAGAATTAAAAAACTCAAACCCCCAGATACTTTTGCCTATTGGAGGAGAGCAAGCTGAAATAGCACTGAAGACTGTTGAATCTTCCAGGACATTAATAACCAAGAACCACTAGAAATAACCATGGTAACAAACAGTAGCTAAGTACAGTACAATCACCCTGATTACCATAGAATTAGCACAAAACAAATGTTTATTTTTCCTAAATACATGTATTATGATGATGTAACTACCCCAAATTACAGAGTATTTGCCCAAAATGCCAATGGCATTGCATTAAATGCTTTGCTCTGCACTTGTTTTCAGACTTGCTTGTAGTAATTTGTGTAAGAAGTGTATTTATAACAGATTCTTTCCTCACTCTTTCTTCCACCCCATCCCCCTTCCCTCTCTACCAGCTCTGCTAATTTAAATATCAGTTGGATTCATTGATCACTTTGCAGCTGACCCCAACACTTTTCTGACATTAGTTACTGCACCATTAACCTTTTTATAAGGCTCTCACCTAGTAGACAACACAGGCTTGATTTTAATTTACACTCTGGGATTGTGTACTCAGGGAGTTATAGTACAATAAATGAAAATATGAATTTAAACCAATAGACTATATACAGGGTTGAACTTATGTTCATTGAGAGAAAAAAGGTACTATGTTAAATGAAGTGTTGGTAGTGCGATGGGAGGGTCTTCTGTTTGCTTTTCTTGAGCCCCTATGTATCTACTTATCCCACTTCTTGGTTTAATTCATCCTGAGAATGATTCCAGGATGCCATCCAATTTTTCTGCTGAATTTATCTCATTTCCACGGGGCCATTGCTCATGCTTGCTGCATCCTGATAAGCATGTCTGGGAAAGTTAACATGGCAAAGTTAACATGGCAAAAAGTCCTAGTCACTGTTTGGCTGGGCTAGTTTATCTCCCCAGATCAACACAGCACCAGTCAAACAAGCACTGGGATTGACAGGCTAAACTGTAACATCAAAACACATCTCTGACTAAGATACTAGTCTTCATCATTTAGTTAATTCCTACCCATATCCTTGGATGCTTGCTTCTATTGCTTAAGTATTATTATATTTTTAATCAAGATCTGCTCCCTGAACATTGAGAGGAAAATAAATCATGCTTTTATAGCAAGTAAATTCTCTGATCCAGCTGAGACCTAGCACGGTGGTTTTGCTGATACACTCAAGAGGAAGCACACTGTACAAGCATGGGAATGAACAGCTGGTGACAGAAGAGAGCAGAAACTTTGTAAGCCATCTATCTTGCTGGAGAAAGAGCATTTTGGAACTGCTCCTTTACAGTCCTCTATTAAAGATATCCTTTGTAAATGACATAAACTTTAGTGTAAGAAAAATATTCTTGGGAATCATAAGGACCACAAAGAAATTATCGTAACAGAGATCTACTGGTTTATCAGTATACTAGGGCTGGTGTAATAGTTAATGTTTTCCATTATAAGTACATTGGATGGCTCCATTACGTGGCCAAGTGCAAAGAAGTAGCCACATGTGGTTCTGCCACCTGAGACAATGAACACCAGATCAGGCAGGGACTGACACTGAAAGGATCCTGCAAGTAAAACTAGAGGACTGAGGCAAAGCTGTTGAGTCTGGCAACTAAGATCTAGAATGAAATTGTCACACTGATTGACAGACATTCGATGGACCTGATCCCCTTGTCACATTCACCTTATGTCAGTGGAACTGTATGAACTAAAAAATGATGACTCCAAATTTATACTGGTGCCAGTGAGAACAAAAGAAAAAAACACAACAAAAGAGGTTTTGTACACACAGCCTAGGGAAATGGTCAGTTAGTCTAAGTGTCTGAAACTCTGCTGAAGTTAACAGAGCTAGTCTGGTTTACACCAGCTGAGAGTATTTTACATGTATACATATGGACATTACACAGAATATATTCTATAGTTTTTCATTATTCAGTACACATTTCTCTGCAACAAAAGTACATTTTTTTTTTTTTTTAAAAAAAAAAAAAAAAAGCAGACCACCACAGCCCTCCCTCACCAACACTTTTCTCAATCAGCTTGTCTAGGTGGCTTCGCCCACGCTGTTCATTAGAGGGCTGCTAAAATAGCAGCATTGCTTTCTGAAAGTGTCATACTGATATATGCACATGTCTGGCATCACACAAAGATTATAAATAGCAGCATGTAAGCTAAGAACCTGGGGTATTTTTACATTGTGGTGAATGCGGCAGCAAAGCTAAAGCTGTGAGTGAAAACTGGACCTACCCTTGTATGTAGGTACTTGAGGTGCACACTCCTGTTCCACAGACCTAAGTGTGGGGCAAGCAGACACGTGTGGCTGTTTCCTTGTGATACCATTCTTGGCTCTGAACTTTGCCACCTGCAGTGAAGTTGTGCAAAACAATGTGGCTCTTCTTGGCATTGTAAAATCCAGTGTGCAAGCTGGAGGACAGTGGAAACTTACACCTCAACCACAGAAAGATGCCAGGTAAGCAAGCAGATTGTTCTGGGAGCAGTGGATTGTATGAAGCTTGTGGTACTGTGTCTCACGTTTGATTAGTTTGTGTCTAATAAAGTGTGGGCCCTACTTTGAGATTTTCCTGTTGCTGGGGTATTTATGCTGTCTCTCTGGATTCCCTGCAGCCTCTTTTCAATACTGAATTTACAACACAGCCTTCATCTTAAGAAAGATCCTGTTTTGGAGGTTTTTTCCCTACCCATCCACTTGTGTTTCCCCAACTCAGAGGAGCAGAGCACCCAAGATCTCTGCCCTGGTATCACATGTTGAATGGCTGAAATTAACCAGCCAATTTGAAAGTTACTGAGGGAACAAGCATTCTGCTAACTGCATACGCCATGCTGCTTTGGATGCAATGCTAAAAGACCTTTGAATGATGCCAAGTGCATATACATTAGCATTTTAGTTGGTTTCAGGAGCGTGCTTCTGATTAATCCTCCTTACTGTGCTTTGGCTTTAAATGCGGAATGGTCTGGGCTGCTTTAGATTCATCCATTCCTCTTGGATGAAATCTAAAGCAGAAGACATGTGCCACGACTGCACCTACTGCACTCCAGCTGCTAACGGGACTAGAAAGAACCAAGCCAAAAGCAGGCCCTCAAAACCAGAATAGTGTGGATGCCAAGTCCTCACTGTTTTGCTTGACAGACGCACTCCTACCAGACTACTTGCTAACACACACATCATCCCCATCAGCATAACACTCTGGTGGTGTAATAGTGCAGGCACAATTGTATGTATCATTCTGCTGTTACTGTATTTACTTTGAGACAACCAAAAGATGCTGCAGCTTATTCACAAACTGGTTACATTCTGCAAGAAAGGTCTTGGCACTGCTGCTCTCCTGTTCCTGTTTTAGCTGTTCTCGGTACTGCTTCTGTAGTACAAAGTGGGATCACCTGCATGTGGTCCTACAGTGTCCAAGAAGCAGCACATTCCAAATACTATTGGTATAAATCTCTTCCACTCTGAGACAAATAGTGCTGCTGTTTGCTTTAAAGCAAAAATATCCCTACTCCCAGCCCCTAACTCTTCAGCTTTCAGATCCAGAGACATAAGAGAGGTTATGTTGCAGGGGGAAATCCCACCATCAAAGTAGAAGGATGTTATGATCAGTGAATTGCATTGTACCTACACACCTTACAGGCTTGCAGAGCAGGCTCTGTCTGGCTCTGCTAGTGCTTCATTATGATCTTAATACTGCACACCTCATTTTGTCCGTGTGGGTTGAAGAGTTCAAAACCACTTATGTCTTGCAGTGGAAGGAGAGATTCTGCCTGGATGTTCCAATAAAATTAAGTAACAGTTGTGAAGTTATCTGGTAGTGATCTCTCTCCTGCTTACATCTTGCCACATCCCTCCAAGCCCGACTGTTCTTTGAAATCTTTGTGGAGTACAATTCCTTACAGAGATTTGGAAATTTTGGGTGTTTCTATGAAATAAGTAAACATGCAATGTCTTTGCCCATTTGCGAATTAATTCTTACTGCTGTGCTGCTTTATGATTGTTGGGATGAAAGACGCCATGTAAGAACAAAAGTCTATATTACACCACACCACATTATGACTTCACTGCAGGCTCATCTAAAGGAAGACGAGCTACAAAACAGCAATTGCACTGGTAATTAACAGAGTAAAAGTAATTATGGAAAGCATACGAAAGGCAAACATGATTTCTTTAACAGTGTTTTCTCAAATGTTATTCTCTAGTAATATGCCGTGGATCCCCTGACATCCTACTCCTGGATTATTTATTGTTTCAAACAAACCTATATTACATAAGAAAAGTTTGTCTGGAAAGCTCTCCTGACAGCATGTGTCTGTGATAACAAAGGAGGCCTGTAAACTCCAGCACATTCTAAAAAATAGTACAAGCAACGTGACAATTTTGGCTGCTTGTAGTGTCAATGCACTGGTTCTGTCTTGCTTGGCTTCTAACACACTGCTGAAGACATACGACTTTGTGGGATGTGCCTGGGTTAGAAGTAGTGAGAGGAGAGTGAGGTGGCCCCTTGTGATTTGTTTACGAGAATGTTGCTTCCATCAGTCTAAGTCTGTGAGGGATGGAAGTATGGTGTTAATGCTTCCCTTGACACATGGATCAGGTAACGTTGCCAAAACATATCCCTCCCTTTCAGACATTCCACAGCTTCTGGATCCTGAAGGCAGATGTAAGCTGTGTCTTCTATGGAAGCATCTGCAATGTGGTCTTTTCTTTGGTTACAAATTAACTTTTTTTTTTTTTTTTTTTTTTTTTTTTTTCAATTTTTCTTCCAAATGCTGCTGGCTGTTTGCTCTCCAAGTATTTCCTTTATTCTATGGAGTTTTATTTCTGTAATTGAGCATTACAAATATTCTACAATAATTTTGTTTCAGCAGTATAAAATTATGGGTGTTTTCCAAGGATCTTATGGAATATTTTCTTTAATTTTTTTTCAGAACTACTTCACAAGCTTTTCCAAATATAATTTTCTTTTATGTGTCGATAATTCATAGTCTGATAGATTAGCATCACTATGCACTAGTTGATCCACTACTGGAACACCTGGAGTTGTGGTCACTTCACTAACTCCCTATCAAATATCCTGATACAGCACTTCCCCTGGGATACATCCTAAACTAAGTGAGGAAATGACTCACTGATGATCAGGCCTTATAGTTCGAAGTGTTTGTGTCCTGGCTAAGCACTTGAAGTAAATGAGATTTCTGTAATTTGGTGAATCAGCACAAGAAAACAAACAGGACAAAACCCCTCAGAGGTAAATTAGTTATGCATTTGGAACTGAACAGTTGAAATAGTTTTAAATGTTGCAACTAGTATTCAGATATTTAACTTTTTTTTGAGGACATTTTGTGGTTCAAACAAGTTGACAATACTGAAACAAATTAACTACATGTTAGTATCAATGTGAGCCTATAGTCTTTTGTTAGGAAATTTTGCTGAAAACTACTTTTCCCTTGACAAAGGAATTTAGATGAAATGAACTGAGGTGGACACAGGAACAGAGCAAAACAGAATTTGGTTACTATAATCCTGAAGCTTGTGGAAAATGCAAATAGGTGAAATGATGTGGTTACACCAGTAGGAGAAAAGAGGATGCCGTGAGAACTACCCAAAGAGAAAATCGCAGTGACTGGCTTGGCTAAGTGATTGGCAAAGTACACAGTACTTTGGAAAGTAGTATGAAAAAATCCAGGGAATGAATACATAAAGCAGCAGCAGAAGTCCCCTGATAGAAGGATCTTTTAACCTGCCAGACAGCCTCTGAAAACTAAGTTCAATTCTTTGAGACATTTAAAATCTGATTTAAAAAAAATATCCCAAACTTTGGTGGGAAATAGGTATGGAACAACCCTGAAATTGGAGAGAAAGAAACTTGGCACATTTGCATTGATTTTGCCTCTTGAATTTGTCACTGAAAAGGGTCACAGGTTGGTTCAGAAAAAGGAATGCCTTTTGCTTTTTCTATGGGAGCTGGACACTCCACTTATCAACTCACACATTACTTATCTGTGTATTCCTTTGGAAAAAAGTGGAATAGCATTTTTTCCTAGCCAAGAACGTGAGAAAGGAAATGTGTGTTTCTTCTTTTAAAGGAGGAAATTTTGGGAAGCATGGATTTAAATGGTTGTCTTTTGGCAGTGACAGTAAATACTTAGCATATGTGAGCACCTGCAAGGCTGCACTGGTAAACATTTAAACAAAGGGACCTCTACCCCCTCCTTTTGTCCACTACTATGTTTATGAAACTAATTACATTTTTTCAACAAGAGGATCACTGTTTTCTTTCCAATTCCCTTCCCAATTTGAGCCCCAGGCGTATGTACCACACTGCACAATTAAAACAGTTAGCACAACACCTGGATTACAACTCTGCAGTCAGTCGAAGGCCATGTGTTACATTATTCTACGTCAAACCCGAGCCATGCATATATTCTCTCACATAAATGCACACCCCCCCAACAGAGATTTTGAAAGCCTATGTGCTTTATATATTAGTAGCTGTTACACAAACTAAGATTTCTGTGCTGATCTGTAGCAGACAATGGCCTGAAATGTTCAGTTTTGTTACAGATTTGTTTTCAGATATTTATGAAAAAAAATTTCAATCTGAAACATCCACAGTTCTTTATATGATACCTATCCTGAGAATATGTTCTACCTGTGCCTGCAGCTTCCTGACTGACCACACCAGGTTATGAATTCATTATTAATCTACATCCTGTGTGTGCATGTATGAAGGAGTGTGTGTGTTACCAGTTTTCCCACAGAAAGTAAAAACTCCTTCACTCAGATATTTTAAGTCATCTGCAGTGTCTGTTACCTACCTCTGCTAGAAGTGTGTAGGGCTAATTCTATGGATCTGACAGATTATCTGCAATAAGCATATAAAATTAAAGAGGCTCTAAATTATTTTTTTAGATATTTTATGAAAAGCATTAGCCTTCAATATTCTATTAAAACAGCTGTGAGTGCATGTTCAAATAATCCTGGTTAAACAATGATATTTATCTGCATTTCACACCAAGACATCATTGCATTTTAAGTATTATTCAAAACACTCAGCAAAAGGATAAGGCCAGCTCCAGAGAGCTGACAATTTCAGAAGGCTTGCTTTCTGAAGGAAGCTCTACAACTTGTGTTCTCAAGCTAATTCACAAGAGTGACTCCTGCTCAGTAGGGTGCTGTTCCAGCTCTCCAGAACTTGCATGATGATTCTTTAGTCTTGAACAGACCATACACATTCCTGACCCTGACTGCTGAGGACATTATGATACTCTCTAGAATGTCTGTGGTCCCAGCAGCTCACATCACTTCATCCATAAAGTTACAACCCCACCCGAGAGAGAGACAGCAGGATTGTAAATGACACCATTCATCTTTCCTGCCAAGTGATTTTACCCCAAATTGTGTTTCCTTTATTTATTTCACACTCCGCCTTCCCCTGACCCTTCATCTTCATCATTTTTTGTGCTGGGCTTCCATTTTTTTTTTTTTCCTCTCAATTTTTAAAAAGAATTCTAAGAGAATGTTTTTAATTATAATTCAAGGAAGAAAATATATGATATTGTTGGAGACCCCCTTAGAGCATTCTCAGGGTGGTTTGCTTATAAATCAAATTATTGAGGGCTTAATTGTGCAACCCTTCTGTCTTGCAAGCCCTTACTCATCTGAGTAAGTTCAGGGAGACTTCCCAGTGGGTAAGTGCTCACTAACATGTGTGCACAATCTGGCATTACATGAATATCACCCTCACATATTTTGTGGCCCAGTGTATTTGCAGTGTGTTAGATACAGTTTAATGGTAAACATCTGTTAAAAATGATTTATCAACATTATGGGCCAGTTTCTAACATCCTTACTCATACAGAATGGTACCTAAATCTTTGAGGAGTCCCTTTTAAAGGAGAAGGAGTCACACACTATGACACATCAGAATCTGGCCCTGAAAAACTCAACTCTGCTGAACACTTTCACTTAGTCCACCAAAATATTTAAACATGCTTAATTTTAAGCACATGCATACATACCCTGCATCTTTCTCTCCTTAAAGAAAGCATGCAAAACAAAAATCAAAAAAGTAAATGCATTTTTTTTAAATCTGTAGCCTTAGCCTTGCAGGGTGCTGATTTTTATAGAGACGTTAGCATCTAATTAGAGTTAAATGTGTGCATAAGTTGTATTTTTTTTATTCTCCCTCAGTCACCAGCACCTTGCAGAATTAACTACACCCAGAAGAAAATTTCAAAACAGAGTCATCACCTAGAAGTTCAGCCAGCAGTGATTCAGTTTGTTACTTATTGTGTTTAAATTTATTACATGTAGACAGTTGGCATAGAACAAGCTCTGTAGTTTGGGAAATGCCTTTATCAAAATGTGTAGAAAAGTTTTTCTTAAGAAAACTAATATATACATGTGCTAAATATGTGTATATATATATATATAAAGGATATGTATATGTGCACATACTGATATTTCTTTCCTGTATCTCAGCAAATAAATCAAAATCTTGTTTGCTCCTAACTATCTTGATTTCAGAAAAATACATACTCTACCAGGACCCATATGCAGGGACAAGTACGCCTTCTGCATAATTACTTCTTATACAATTGGCTATAAAAGCAACTGCTCTCCTGCTTATGGATTTATGAAAACCCTCCACTTTCCTACTGGACATTAACAGAGAAAATTAAATGTAGACAAAAACAAGAAAAAGGAGACTAACACTTATGTCAGTGATCACTTGGCAAGCTCACTGAACGAACAACTGTAATCCCAGTCTATCTTTCTGTTAGTTTATAGGTTAATGTCCCATGTGTACCCTTTTCTGTGCAATTACCACTCGGTTTCACAGTGTATGATTAACAAAACAAGTCTTTGGAAGTCAGGCAAACACAGTTGCTTGTTATAGAGAATATAATTGATAAGATGCTCTGTAATAACAGACCCATGCAGCCCCCAACAAAATACAGAAAGACATATAAGAAAAAAATTGAAAATTTAACTTTTAGTGATAGTGACTGCATGTAGAGCCTGCAGCAGTCTCATCCGTCTGACCTTGCTTTGTGAACTACAAATGACCTCACTGAAAAACAACAGAGACCTTTTCTTGCTCTAGGCTGTCTCTTGATTGTATCTCTTCCTTCAGGTTACTGTAACTGCTCTTTTCCAGGGGTTGGGAAGAAAAAAAGAGAAGCAGAGTAGAAACACTTAGCTGAAGACCCAAAGGCCCCCCAGGCCTGCTTCTTCCTCAGTTCTACCATCACTCTATTAATAACGGACAACGTTTTCATTAAACGATGCACTTTCCCGCTCCAGGATAGACTTGAGTTTTCTGTACTGATCATTATAAGAGTCCCAGGAGGGCTCCTACAACCACACTGTCTTCACAACAGAGACAAGAACTATCTGTTCCTACACAAACCATACGCTATACTGATCCCAAGAGTGAAAGAGACCTAATAACCCACAAGTGAAAGAGGTACGGAGCCTAGTTATCAAATTCCATCCTGCAGGATAAAAGCATCCCCCATTCAAACTTCTCATATAAGGTCTTTGCGGATAAAAGATTTCTCCCAGCTGCCCCTGAATGGCAGGAAACTGTTTCTCATGCATGGCAATTACCCTTGTTTTATTTTATTTTAAATTGAAGAAACCTTTCTAATCATATTAAATCTTTTTCAGCTCTGGATTAGTTGTTGTTGTTGTATGTAAGAAACAGTCTCCAGTTTAATACTTGAAGCAATAACTTTTAAATAGGGACAAATTATTGCTTCTATGATTTTTCCATCTCCCTTAAACAATATTATTGATATAGATTTAACCCTATGTTAGGAAGGCCATTATGTTGTACAAGACACATATGGTGTTATCACTCACTGGTTTGAGAAGTCTGCAGTCTAAAGAGACACTGCATGGTAACTGCATCAGAAACGGAGCAGAGTTATCACCTTTCCCATTCAGAACAGATAACATTTTCTCAGTACACCCTCTTAAAAATGTAAATTAAATACTATTTGTGTTTTCAAAGACTCTCCTGTATTCTTAATCTTTTCTTATGAAAGCTGGATGAAGCAACTAAAAAGATCAATAATTTAAATATGGATGTAAACAAACTATCATGAATAAGCGACCACTGGGAATTTCTGAGTGTTGCCTTGGAGCACTTGAAATAAAGGATTACCAAAAACATTTATTTCTGGACTATTATCTAAAGTCTGGCTAGGCTATACCCAGATATGTACCAAAGAGATTTGAGTCAGCACTGCTAGTACGACTTCAATTCACAAGCAAAAGTTCAAGGACATGATCCTGCTGGGAAAATAATGAAAATTTTACAATTTAAAAATTTCTACTTGCAAAAATAACTACTGAGAATGTTGCATTAGTATCTGGAAACAGATTGTGTTGCCACTACTAGAGTTAATAATGCTGTGTGGCATGCCAAATTCATGGGCATTGCTAGTCAGGCATAGTGAAACAAACCTTCACTTTTTGGGTGGTCACCTTGAGACAGATTTTCAGAATAAGCTCTTCCACTGTAGCATCAGCTAACACACTTGTAAGCCCTTGGAAAAGATGTTCTGTGTTTACTCATATCTTCCAAGTCATGAAATAAGAATGGTCCAGACAGCAGGTACAGAGAACCTGCTGCCAGCTAGTGCATCAGCAGTAAATAAACTTTCCCTCCCCGATGACCATCTTTTATAAAGTCCTAGTCTACAAAAAGTATGTACTCTAGATTTTTAAATGTCGGTATGCCTTGGAAATCTATATGACATAAACTTTTGCCTAAAAATCAATTCTGAGTTACGATTTGATTAGCAGAAAATTGCTATCACATTTGTTTCTACATTTGTCTACCTCATGTCCTTTTCATTCATAGGCTGGCCGATTTAAGCTTTCTTTAAAAACTCCCCAAGAAAGTCTGTGACATTAAAATGTCCTTTGATGCTCTTTCACTAAGCAGTGAATATTAACAGTTATGGTGACCCTGTTCCCTAATGTGTCTCTGTTGGATCAATAGCAGTTAAGTGCCACTGTTTTACAATTAAAAAGGGGATCATTTTAAATTTAAAAGCTCATAGCTAATTTTCTTCTTGGCACTTAATAGCATAATTCATTTTTGAAAAACCACATAGGGAGAGCATATACTTTATTCTTTGTCGGCAGCCTTATTGGGGCTAGTTTTACTACTCATTGTTGCATTATGTATAATTTACAGCAATGCCCAGTCAAGCCATCCACATGGCAGGCAGTGTCATACCGCTCCAAAATATGAGTTTGATCTGCAGGGAAGTAGTAGAGGAAGAACCTGCTGGTTCTATACCTCAGTGAACATTTTTTTGATATGCATTTTGTAGTGAAACACTTTCAGTGTTTTATTTCTGCACTTTCTTGTTAGACAAGGCCTCATCTCTTTGTAGGCTGACAGAGAGGTTTGTGCTCTGCTTGAGGAAGCCAACAGGTAGGCAGACACTTCAGAAGTCTGGGCAATCCAGTACTGTGTGCAAAATAATGTACACTAATACAACACTGTACTTCATACCTGTCAAAAAAGCTCTTAATCTTCACTTTTCACTATTTCATCCTATACGGCTTTTTAAAATTTATTTTGCAGTTTGGAAAACTGAACAGAAGTATTAATGATAAGCCTACTGCCTCTTCCCCAAGGTCCCCATGGGTAGTTTGAGTTGAAGCACTTCTACTAAGTGTGTGCCTGCACATTTTGTAGGTTTCAACCTTTTACCACCATTATCCAGCCAATGCACATGAACAATCTTTTTCTTTTGAGATCACATGTCCTATAGACACACCCAAGTAGTCCATATAGGATTTATTTGTGAAGGCATGGATGTTAAGAGGGAATGGTGAGGTTTCTGATAAGTAGAAACTTTCCTATCTTCTGTGTTTCTGCCCATAGAGTCCTAAGCATACTGGAAGTGAGAAGGAGCAAGAGACAGAGTTGCCTTCATTCTCCCAAATTCTGCTAAGCCTCTAGAGAGGATTGGACTACTCTTGGGAAGCAGGAGGTTTCCAATATAGACAGAAAGATGGTTTGGAGTCAGGGGCTTTTGACTAATGCACTTTCAAAGGCTAGAGCAAGCCTTTCATCCAGTGATCTTGAAGGAAATGAGCTCATTGAGCAAGGTTAGGGATGGGATGTGAACTGTGGCTTTTCGATGTTTGTAAAGCATGTCAAAAGTCCACACTGCAATTCAAAACTCAGGCAATACAGTTGTTCTGTCTGAATTATGAGACCAGGAGCATAGGCACATTAGTATAGAACAATGAATCTGTCATTACTCAGTTATTAAATTATTTGTATTTCTCCTGGAACAGGGCTGTTGTACCTTGACCTGGGTTTACTGTCACACTTACACAGGCTGTCAACTGTCTGACTACAGACACAATCCTGTAAAGCAACAGAAAAAGTGTAGTTAGTTCAACTGGCTTAAATGCAAATCCATGATTGTAGCATAGTTATGTGAATATCTGTAAATCCACAGCAATAATGCTCATTTCCCATTCTGGGCTAAAGATTGCAATGTCTGACTCTGACTCAAGTTATTGTAGGGGTTCTGAAGGAACTATTGGGCTTGGAAGCCACATAACCTGCCCTAGCAAGAATACTTCAAATTTGAATATAACAATAGTCAACAAGAGCTTCAAATTATCCATGGCATCCACACAGAAAAACATTTACATACAGTCCTCCGTTTCCCACCCCACAGAAAAAAAAAAAAAAAAAAAAAACCTAAACAAAGCAAGGTTATTTTGGAAAATGTTCTCAAATATCAAAATATTCTGCATCAGTTTAATTATTAATGCCTACACTGTAAACAGACAGATACCCGTTTCCCTGACCCTCTGTAATATGCACAGTAACAAAAATGGGGAAAATTAAAAAGTTACTTTTCAAGAATCATAGTTGTAAAATTGGTTCTTGTAGGTGGGATTTTGCAATACATAAATTCAGGAGGACCCCCATCCCCAAACAATAAAGTGGGAATATAGACACAGAACTGAGGAAAGTTTAGGACTACACTAGACTGAAAGGTGGCATTTCCTGATCTTCAGAGATCAGTTTCCTTTGACACCACAGCAGATGTAGCTAACTGCATCAATATTGGGTTTTGTATAGGACTACAGCTACTTCTGAAATAGTAACAGCAGTGTTAAGGCAGTGCTGGAGAATCATTACCTGATTGAGTAACTTTGTGAAGAAACCTACTCTTTGTTCCCCCTTTCCTCTGAATAATATGTGAACTCTAAAAGATATTTACGGAAAACAGTACTTCTGGCCCCCAGCTGACACTGACGTTAGCAGACAAATAAGCCACCCTCATTTACAGGTAAAAACTAGCTGGGGCTTTTAACGTAAAAGCCCATATTCATCCTGAATTAAATAAATTCTCCTTTAACAAATCACTGCTGTGCATTAGTAAAAAAATAACTGGAGTCACTGAGCTGCTGCAGTATGATAAAGGCACATCAAACAGAGGAAATGTTCGGGTTAATGCAAGCTGGCTCCCCTGGGGACACTCTCACCCAAATGGTCATCTCTGTAACCCAAGTCATCAAGGGGACGAGGAGGCTGGAAATGGCAAGTAGATCAGGTTCTAACAAAGTGCGCTGGTCTAACACGCCACTGTACAACACAATTAACTGCTTACACCAGGCATTGCCTTGTTTCTGCCACGTTACACTTCTCACATTTCATGTAATAGTGTTTGCAAAGTGCTCCCAGTTTTCAATTAGTCAGCCTTGCCCTCCCCCTTACATTCATCTGCGCCGTTCTGACTGACTCCAGTGGACTATTCGGAAGTTAAGTCTCAGAGACAAACTCTCAAAGCATGTGTTTCAAAGACATTGGTGGCAGTCTTGCATTTTTATTATTTTCTTTTTAAAGTCAGTCATTAGACTTAATTTATTCTATACACTTCTGAGGAATTAAATCAGAGATACAAATTCCCTTTGCTTTCCTGCCCTAGGTGTACAAGAAACTCGTAACAAAATAAGCAGTAACCACTTCATCTGACGAATAACCTTTCTGTGAGTGTCCTTCTACCTATTGATTTGCTGATCTCCATCACAAAATCTCAAACTACTGCTTCATACCCTGCTTCTCTTTGAAGTAGACATATGTAATTGTATACAGATTAAAAAAAAAAATCAAAGACCCAGGAGTTTTGTCTCCCCTCTCTGTGCCCTACAATGAACACCACAATCACATTTTCCTTTTTTGTGTAATTATCCTTTTATATCCTTTCATGCCCATGTGAAATGTATGCCCATTAGGATAGGAGAAATGAGATGGAGCATTCTATAGGCTTGGTTTTCATTAGGTACTAAGTGCTTATAAGTACCTGCAAGACTGCCAGTCATCTCAGAAAATACACCATGTGATTTTCTAGGACTGCATTACTATGTTTATGATCCAGATACTGTATTGTTACTTGAAACAGGCTCATGTAATATGTGATATCAAACTCTCTAAAAGGTACGGAAGGTTCAGATCTAAGGTCTGGTCCCTGACAGAGTTACAGTTTAATTGAAAAATGCAGACACTGCAGGTAGCAAGCTAAATGGCTCAACAGGTCATAGCACTGGCTTGTAAACTTCAGGTGATCAGAAGTCTTAAAGCAGGTTTGTATTTGGTGCCCCAGTTTAAAACAACTTTGTGAAGTAACCAAACCAGCCTCTTGTAAGAATTTGATTTTTACACATCTCAACTCAGAAACCTCCCAGGATATGAACACCCCAGACTGTGGAACAAGAAATACTCTATCACACAAAACCAGATGCAAATGTGGCTCGTGTTCTCAGTTTTCAGAGCTGGATGAAAAACTGAACTAAAATAATCTCCTAAAATCCAACTTCTATTACAAGAAATTGGTTACTTTCAATCGCCTGATATAGAAAACAAAGAAGTGAGAATGTGTCTTTCTTGCTTTTTTCTTTCCTATATTTCTGATAAAATATTAAATAAGGACTGTAAATTACTATTTTTAAAATTTTCATGCCATAAAAAATATCAGTTGGGAATGAAGATTAAAACCATATTTTAGCATATCTAACTAATCCTCCTCTGTCTTCACAGTAGTGATTGAAAAGTTAGCTTCTAATCAGTGATATTCAGCATGGCACAGGATCCTTTTTGCCAATCCAAGAAATAAAAGAGTTAGGGAAGTAAAACCAGGAGGAGCTTAGCTTGGGTATTTGGTCTGTTGCTGTAAAAGCTCTGGCTTAAACCAGTCAGCCTTAGCTTGGAAAAGCAATGAGCCAAAGCTGATTACACTCAGGCAGGAGTCTGAACCAGGACTAGCAATGACTCCCAGAGTACTGATATTTTACCAGACATTTGGCCATGTTGACAGTAAACCCTTTCTCATGGTATTTCCACCATCTGGAATTTGCCCAAATAGGTCTACATAAGAGTCTGGATATGACCAAGCTATATGTGGAAATAGGCCTCCCTCTTGAGTATGAATTGTAAACAAAAGTATCAGTTGGAGGAGTCTGACCTCCACTCTTTGCTAACATTCCAATGTCTGGAGAAGGAATCATATTTTTGGTCCTATACATTTTCAAAACACTCAAGAAGGTCTGAGATATCAACCAGGCTGCAGACCTGATCTGGAGGCCAGAGGCCCCCCTACTGACTTTGTGGATTTGGATCAGGGCCACAGAGAAACAGCAATTCTTTCAGCTTGCATTAGAAGACAATTGCCATTTGTAGGCAATGTGTGAATATTCAGGGGACTTTATTGCACTGAATACAGTAAAGTTTTACTCTGTATTAAGTTATTGCAATGTTTGAAACTGAGCTACAAAATTTTAATTAAAAAAATCAGTAAATTCCATATGGCTCCCAGGTGTTCCTCAACCTGGTCCCCAGTTTCCCCTTTCCCCTTCACCAGAAAAAGAAAAAAGGGATCTGGATTTATGCATAGATACACCCTTCACTCTGCCACCATCCTGATATTGTATCCAGTGCTGCAGACAGATTGGAGCTTCCTGCACAGTATGGGCCCAAGTCTGCTTTCCCATTATACAGCATTTACAGATGTTTTCAGGAAATTTGCTCCAGGCAGGTGAAGAAAAGGAGTAAATGTCTTGGCTTTCCTATATATTAATCTTTCCTCTCTTGTCCCAACTCCATTCACTCCATGTGTAATTCATTCCCCATTCAACCCCAAGATGTCCACATTCCAAAAAAGGCATGAAAGTCAGTCAGCATTTTGTATTAGACCTTGTTCAGTAATTTCCAAAGGATGTTTATTCTTTTTCTTTCATTCAGTTAATCTAACCACATAAAATATTCAAGTAAAACCAAAACTTAGAGGTACTATCTTAGAAGTCATTTCCAATATTTTCCTTTTATTCATAATGAAAAATGTTGTAGCACAGAAACAATCTTAATACCTTTCCTAGTTAATTTACTCATTTATCCCGACAGAAGGAAAACACAGTAAGATGTAAATTGATTATTTAGAGAAATTTTCCAATTACAAACCAAATTGGATAGTGTCATATAACACCACAGAAAAAAATGCACTCTCAGTCAGTTTTTTTCTTTTTTTTTAAACTTAGAAACACAATTCTCCAGGCTTCTACTTGAAAGTCTGCTGGCATTTTCATTGCTACAGGTAAAACTGTTTTAAGCAAGTTAAACAAAAAGAATCACTCCAAACCATGGAAAAGATTACCTAATCCTACCTGTGATTTCAAGATAAGGTAAATCTACTTCCCCACATAAAGATTACAGTTGTGAGATCTGTCAGTTCCTAAGCCTAACAGTGTTCCAAACACCCACAGACATCGCATGAAAAGTCAAGGCCAAAAAAGCAAAACTCACGTCAATGAAAAGAAAACCCATTTGCCTACTGAAGACTACTTTGGGACAAAGGAAAAGGACTAGCATATCTAAAAATGTACAAGACTATTTCCTGGACTATCTTTATTCATATTTAGTGGGGAAAACAGTACACCTCTCTGCCTAGAAAATCTTAACCCTTACACCCAACAGTTATTGAGCCCTCTTTGGTTTTCTTAATGTTCACTGTTCTCTTCCTCCTTCAGTGTTTCCTCCGTGTTTGACTGCATTTTCTCACTTTGCACTCTTAAATTACCATTCAATGCTGTGCCCATTCAGCTACTGAAACTTTTAAAAAATATATACATAGGTGACAGTTGCCTGGGGAGAAGTCCATCTCCTTCTCCTGGTCCTTTATGCAAGATCTGATGCCACACAATTCCCTAAATATGGATATTTGCCATGGCAACAACTGCAGCACAGTTTTGCAGAACTCACCCCTTAAGTGGCTTAATGGATATGGTATTTATTCCCTTTCTGAAGATTTAGCTTCAGTGACACATTAATACAAACATAAATGGAGCAAATATTTGTGCGCTTCTTGGGAATAACAAAGGCACGTTTATCTGATACGCACAGAAAAGACATTTTTGAACCTCATTAATACATGAGTAGAAGTCAATGGAGGAAAATGGATCTTGTTAACTGGCTTCTTGGATACCAATAAGCATCTCATTTGCCTTAAACATATCAACCTAGCAACACTATTTATTCAATATAGAATAATCAGTGACATTAGAGAGCCCCAGCATTGCACACAGAGGAATGATTAATCTATTATTCATTCCACAATAAAGACTCTGAGGGATTTACCATATGAAAAGTGATATTCAAAAAAGGAGGTGTTTTTTTTTTTCTGACCTGTATGGGAATTCCCATCCTGTGGGATGAATTCCATTGAATAACATTGAGAGTTTTGGTTATGGGTTTTGGGTTTATTTTTGAAGTAAACTTCCTTCCTGCAAGGTAAGAGGTCTTTCAGAGCACTAAGGGACTGAGTATGAGGTATGAAGACACATGAAAGCACATAACTTTATACAGACTGTATCACTTTTATGGCTTCTGAAGAGAGATGGAATTGTGTTGATATGAGAAACAGAAGTACCTTGCTAGCTGGCATCTATCTTGCCAAGATAGTTAGTGTTGACATAAGGATATATGCACAGACACATGTGTATGTATAGGAACAGTTGAGCAAAATAACTGGAAACCCCACAAGAGACACATCTCCATAACTGTCAGACCTGCTCTCCTTATCCAGAAGATAACCACAATTCTTACATTTCACCCCAGAACCAAAAATCTCTGAAGATATTTTACTGCACATTTCAGCATAAGCTAACATCAGTCCACTAGCTGTTGAACCAGAGCACAGCCAACTACCTCCACGAAGGCCAGTAAACAACTAGACTGTGCACCTGCTTCAGTTAGTTTAGATGCAGCCATTAATTTTTTTCATCAACTGTTTAATAATTATTAAGAATTATTCTGCTTACTCTGCAGTAACAGCAATGGCCTGAGCTACAACACATCAGTAATCTAGATCTATACATGAACAGATGCACAGCTGTGTGTCTAATTGGTGTCAAGATGGCACCTGAAAAGCAGTTATTTGAATATATATTTAAATTACAGGACAGGTGACTTGCAAGAACCGTGTGTGCATTTGTGTGGACAGCTTGGGATTCTGCTATTTCAAAGACCAAAACTTTTAAATTTTTTTTTTTCCTGCAACTTTCTTTGAGAGGCTAAGAGGCCATTACAATCAAGGAGAACTTTTGTCTAAGTAAGCACTAAGTAAAAATTATAGAACTGGGATTTAGATCATGAAACTGTCTAAAAGGCAAGTTGTTATTTGATTTTGAAATGTAATTGAAAATAAGAATAATGAAGATAACTCCAATTACTCTGGAATGGCCTTCTGCTCCTTGCAGAGTATGCAGTGATTAACTAGCCTTTTATAGCACTTCATTTTTTTTTTCCCCAGTGATGGAAGATTTACCCAGGAATCCCTGGGTAAGAATAATTTGTTTTGGCAAAGATATTTGTTATAGAGTGAAGGGAGGGTGCTAACCTCTCCCTGTTAACCCACCCACTCAGCTGATCAGCTTTTCTGTGGGCTGCCAGCAGAGGCCAAGAGAGAAACTTGTGGAGGAGGATTCTCCATACCATTTTTCAACACTCTAGCACAGTGGACAATGCAGAAGACTGCAACTTTTACCATTCTGGCTAGTGTGTAATTAACCTTAGAGCCTACATCACAAGTATACTGGCCTAAGAACACCTGTAAACACCACTGAACTAAGTGTTTATGAAAAGCACGCTGCACTTCTGAGAACCTCTGGTGAATACTCACATTGTTGGACTCTGAACAGGCAGACCTTGTCAGTATGCTTATTTTTCTTTCAGTATTAATTCTGGAGCATAGTACAGTCCTACTGACATCCATGAGTTATCTGTTATGTTAAAATATACTAGCAATATAATAGACTAAAAGCAATCGTAGCTTCTCTCATGAGGAGCTTTATAGGCTCTTACCACTTGTCACCCATGTGCATCTTGACTGAACTCCAGAGATCCCAGAGAAAACACTTTTTGAGGACTGAAATAAGGGTGCTGGTTTATGCCACAGTTTAGTTTAAATTATGCAAAACTCCAAGATATGCAAGGCATAAAGAAAGGAAGAACAAGGCCTTTAATTGAATTCACAATCCATTTCAATTGAATTGCTAAAACCCTAAACAGAAGAGCAGTTTTGCGTTCTGCTAACATAATCCACCTCCATCCACGATACTCTCCATGAGCCACACACACACACACACCCTTAGTGCATGCGATGTAAGAAAAGACCACATAGCAAGTAGCTGAATTAGCCTCTCCTTTTAGGCCTTATATTTGATCATGAAAATAGTGAATATTGAGATATGATTATTCCAACTATTATCTACAATTAATTGTTAATTATAAGAAAGGAAATGTCTTCACTTGGAAATCCCAGTTTTTGTGCCAACTAGCTGCATTTGTTCCTCTGCTGCTGTCAATAACTGCGTTTACTTTAAACCTTTCCAGCATACCATTTCAGAAACTGTTTGCTGCTTCTCAGCCCACAGCAGAGTAATTCAATCTGTTAGACTATTGTTCCTGTAGGAGACAGCATTTTTGTGTTACTGTCCTTTGAATTAGCTTGTAACAGGGGCAAGTGAAATGGCAGGGGCAATTAAGAGGCAGAAGCACATACCTGATGATCAGAATTTCAGATTCTCCAAGCTTTAAGCTACAGACCCAACAGAACAAGGCAGAGAGCCAGTACTGGAACTAGTCCCCATAGGAGCATTTCCCTGCTGGATGGCTGATGGCAACAGCACTTCAGGATTGGGATGTGCCTTTCCCTGTCTGAGGGAGCTCTCACATCCCACAGCAGGACAGCCCACCAGCAGCCCTCATCCCACCACCCAGCTCTAACCCCATTCCCCTACATGTAAACACAGCTCCTCTCCCTTCACACCATTTCTTCCCTTCCTACCTGCTTGGTTCTGTAATCCTCTGCTTCCCAGGGCCTTATGACCTCCTGCCCACCTCCCTCCCTGCAGCGACTGTCCTTCCCAGTTGCTGTATAAACACCTGCAGTAGTACCTGAGACACACCTTTGTCCGTGCCACAACTCCCCTTCCTTGTCTGAGTCAACCATCGTGGCCCAAAATGGCACCCACAGCCTCCAAGAGGGGGTGAGTGCTGCGGGGGGGGAGGAAATAAACACTTGCACTGGTCATGTGATGCCACTGGGGCCCTCTGATTGGCTGAGCCACTCCCAGCTGGCAGCCCTGCCCCGCCCTCCATGGTGGTGTTACCTCAGGGTGTGGAGGGCGGGAAAGGCAGCCCAGGGCCGGGCAAGCCCCTGGAAGGAGCCACACAGGCCCGTGGAGTTTCTGGAGTGTTTGCTGGACTCCTGCAGAAGCAGCAAATTTCCAATACCCGCCCCCGGGGGGCAGGAGGAAAGTTCCCCAGGGAAGCGGGCGCTGCTGTGGCAGCTGCTGGTGGCAGTTGGGAGAGGCTGGAAGTCGCGGGGGGTCTCCACAAGTGAGACAGGGCCTGTATCTCATTGTTCCCACGCAGTAACAATCAATAGAGGTGTAATTACTACTGTTGCTATTTGGCATAGCTAAAAAGGGTAGCGCAGCTTTGTGCCAGTTCTTCCATTGAGGACGCGGCTCTGCAAAACCACTCCTTTTATCCTTCTTTACATATTTATTACAACTCTTTAGACTGATCCATGCAAACTATATGAAAGCAACCAATAGAAAGAGGCTGGCTTGTGCCAGCAATCCCCAGACTGTCAAGCGATCGCTGAAGATTGGACAGGTCCTGATGAAATAAATGTTGGCTGCTGACTCTTCCAATTTTGCAACACTCCTCTGTGTCACTGGAGCAGCCTTGTCCAAGATTGAGATATTTGCAAACTGTCATCTTTCATAAGTATCTGCCTTGAGTGACACTTTGCCCCCCTCCATTTCCCTTTGAAATGTACCTAGCTGGCACCGAGCCTGCGGGATTTCATTGCTTGTGATAGGTGATTAGCAAAGAGATGATTTCCTCCTCCCTCCCCCTCCTCCCCTCTGCCAAAGGGCTGAGTGACAGGTCCAAAAGGCGAAAGGCAGACTGGGGAAGCAAATCTGCCAGAGGCAGAAGTGATGACACTCCGAAAACACTTCATTCATCTTGCCAAATTACAGGCTGGGCTGGGGACTGATGGGACTGGAGGAGGGAGGGATAATCTTTCGCGTTTGCCTTGCATGCTCTCTGCTCAAAAAACATTGTAAAGCAGCTCCTCAAGCTTGAAGGATGCACCCCAAACCCCTTCAATTTCTGCTCCGTAATGCTAACAGGCGAGCTGCTACCTGGCTCGTGTTAGTAGCATTCTGACAAAGCGTATTAACTGTCTTAGTCATGGATGTCAGATCCCTTAAGCTCTCACAGGCTTCCTGCCTAGACGTCAATAATTGGGGCTGAGAGGGAATTTCAAAAAGCAAAATTAAGCGGTGTCTAGCCCTCCCAGGCAGTGGAGCTGGTGCTAACTGTACAGTGTGTCTTCCCCTAGTTTATTCGGTAGGGAACTGCTCAGACGGCAAACCAGGTATTTGTGATTGAGAAGTTACTCGTGTCTGTCTTGGGAAGGCTCCAGCTGCCCTTGGGAGGGTAATTTGGGAATTAATGCAGATGTGAGCCGGTGATTATGCTGGTTTTCTATGAGCTGTGATGTCTTCTGTGTCTTCTGAACAACAGCAAAAAAATTGTGTGCCTGAACAAAGTTCTGCACAAAACTTCTTTTTTTCAGGAAGAATACCTGGCAATGCAAAATCCATAGGGCTTTTTTTTTTTTTTTTTTTTTTTTTTTTTTTCCCCTCCTCTCAAAACAGTATCTAGAGAATGGCATGATGGGGGGAGTGTGTGTGTGGTGTGTGTGTGTAATTTAGGGATTTTTTTTCAATTTCTTGGTTTGAAGTGGACATCTGTCTTAAATGTAATTACATTTTTTTTAACTTACAGTTAAAGGTTTAACAATGAAATTGTAAACTTGCAGACTTGCCAATTAACTACTTCAAAGTATTTTGCTTGAATTCTCAACATGCCCCAAGTCTACACTAACACCTTCAGAGTTCACAATTCTTTCAATAGCGAGATTACCAACAAAGGAAATTATCTGTTTTCCTCCTACCTTTGCCTATGGCCAGTGTAAGTATTGATACATCATTGAATTTTAAATTCACTCTTACAAGTGAAGAACAACTCAGTTATTTCAGCTGGTACAACTGAAAGTCTCTCTCTTCTGTCAGCTTGAAGTACTTCAAGAGACACACAAACTGCTCCTGAAAAATGAGAATGATTTTATTTTTAGTAATACATGAGTTTTTAGTCACATTTCAAATGGACCAGATCAGATTCTGGTCTCTCCTATGCTAGTCTAAGGCCTAGTGTGCACTCAAATACAGGCTTAATTCTAATGTAAAAAATGATTTGAATTTTGTTATATCAGGACCTAAATCTCAAATAAATACTGATGTCACTTTTAATTTTTACTTGTGTAAATGAAGTCTTGGCTAGCTTTCTATAGCATCATCTCCTGACAGTATCTCTCAAGATATATTGAAAAGGGACACTAGGGCATAATAAAGTGAATTCCTAATGACAAAAATAGACTCCCTGTACAGAACAGAGTCAAATGTCTACTCTAGACAGGAGAAATATAATCTAAAATGAGCTTAGCTAATCATCATAGAATCAAAAAAGTCAGAGATGGAAAAGATGAACTGCATCTGTCCTGGAATTGTTTGTTACAAGCATATTTACTAGGTATTAATTTCCTAGCAGGTTATTTTTATAGCCATGCAGATTTTAACAATATTTCTACTCTGCTAGATTATATCCAGCAGAAGTAATTCTGGAAAACTTAAAAATATTCTAACAGTTGAACTAAATAATATGGTTCCCTCTATCTCTTGAACACTAAAGATATGCAAAATTTGGGCTAGAAATCTGTGTGTTCCCAAATGTTGGGTGCCCTATATCCTCATCAGCAAATCAACATTGTTAGCCGGAAAAGAAATTTCAAGACAACAAAATGATTAGGATTTTTACTTATTCTAGGAGCTTTTGCTTCTAAATTGGAAGCACTGAAAAACGACCATTTGCTGTTGGAACCAGGAAGAGCCTTCAAACATGAAAATAAAGTACAGGAAGGATCAAAGTCAGCCAACGCTTTCTGGTAGATTTCAGTACTAAAAAGTGTGCAAAAAAAAAAAAAAAATCCGATGCCATTTATTTTGAAAAGTTATGTTCTATCATCACTCAGCAACTTACGGCTTCAAACAGCTAATTGAATATCACATACAGTGTGAGGTAGGCTAGCATAACAACATATTATCCCTGCCCTCCACTTCAGGCTGAGAAATTAAAATGAGCTTCTTGAGGACAAACACCGAGTTTGTGATAGAACAGCCATTAAAACTTGGATGTCCTCTATTTCCCTTCAACAGTGTTAACTACCTCGCTATTTTGTGTTTTCATACACCCAGATGTGTAGTCACACACACACACACAACTCAGCAGGAAAAAAACAGAGGGAGGAAGCATATGGATAGGCAAACCTGAATATCAGCACATGGACAAATAATGCAGTTCTGCATCTAAAGAGGAGTTCATGTGAAGTTGAGGCACCTCCATCCATAATTGCAATTAAAAGTAAAAATCCTTCTCAGCTGTCCCTGTAGCTTAATTATTTTCCCCTGCAAAATCAGAATGAAAAAGGAGCAAAGGAATTCCTCATCCACAGTCATTAAGTGTGTTGGGGGCTTTCTCTTGAGAGTAGGAGCTGTGATAGACAACTCTGAAAACAGTTCAGGGGACTGGTGCCTGCCAGCAGAAGAGAGTTAAGGTTGTTGCTCTCACCTCAGAGATGTCTCCCTGGAGCCATGGATGAGGCTCCCAATAAGTAGAGAGGAACAGGATTCATGCATGTGTTAAAGATTTCCCAGTCTTCATGTCCAAGGGTCTCTTAGTATATACTGACTCTAGGTGGCTTTGCATTGAGCTGGCAGGGTGTCAGGATTTTAGAGGATGTAGCCATCTAATTTCTGGAGATATAGGAGAAAGTTAGGAGAAAGTGATAAATGCTACATAGGTGAGCACGAGATGTAGTGTAACCCATCTGTCCACCTACAAACACATGCCTTGTACACATGACAAGTTAATTGTGCATTAATCAGTATATAATCTCATAGTGCTAATGCAAGTCATGATGTAATTTTACCTTTACTACTTATACAACTATGGCCATTATTATCATGTAATAAATTGTATCACTTCAGACTGATGAATGGTACTAGTTAATGTATCTCCACCTAATCTGTGTATTTCACATGATGGATTGAGAGCAGCCCTGAGGAGGAGGACTTGGGGGTGTTGGCTGATGAGAAGCTCACATGACCTGGCTGCGGGAGAGCTGAGCACGCACACGACCAATGTGATCAAGCAATGCCTGTTTATTACAACTAATTCAGCCCTTTTATAATGTTCTCCCGCACACGTAACATGCAGTACAAGTCCTCAAGACTGGACAGTTAACTTAGCCCGCGATTTAAACCTTCTTATGATTGGATAAAAAGTGCCACATCAGCCTTGCCAGACTTTCTGCCTTGTGGAATTTCCTCTTCCGTCCCAACCCCTTCCAGGGGTTGTTTGCCTCGTTGAGTTTCTCCCCTCTCATTCAGGGTTACGTCCTTATCGCATTCTTGCTTGGCTGAGGCTCTTATCAGTCTTGTTCTCACGCAGGATTGCTCACATGGCCATTCTCTCACAGAAAGTCCTCTTGAATCCCAACACCTGGCAACGTGCACTCACAGCCCAGAAAGCCAACTGTATCCTGGGTTCCATTAAGAGAAGTTTGGCCTTCTCCTAGGATGAGGGAGGGGGTTCTCCCCCTCTGCTCCGCTCTCATGAGATCTCCTCTGCAGTGCTGTGTCCAGCTCTGGGGCCCCCCAACTTAAGGACATGGACCTGCTTGAGCGGGTCCAGAGGAGGCCATGAAGATGATCAGGTGGCTGGAACACCTCCCTTACGAGGAAAGGCTGGGAGAGTTGGGCTTGTCCAGCCTGGAGGAGAAGGCTCTGGGGAGACCCTATAGCGGCCTTCCAGTACTGAAGGGGGCTACAGGAAAGCTGGGGAGGGACTTTTTACAAGGGCATGTAGTGATAGGATGAGGGGTAATGGCTTTAAACTCAAAGAGGGTAGATTTAGATTAGATGTAAGGAGGAAGTTCTTCCCTGTGAGGGTGGTGAGGCCCTGGCACAGTTGCCCAGAGAGGCTGTGGCTGCCCCCTCCCTGGAAGGGCTCAAGGCCAGGTTGGACAAGGCTGTGAGAAGGTGTCCCTGCCCATGGCAGGGGGCTTGGAACTAGATGACTTTTAAGGTCCCTCTAGCCCAACCTGTTCTATGATTCTAGGATTCTGTCTAGCATTACTTTGATTTGTTTATAACCTGGGTAAGATGACGTACAGTTGTCTTTATGTCTTCACTGGACTTTTTCAGAACACTTGCAATGGAAGAAGAAAAAATTTGGTGTTCGCTTTTATTAAAAAAAAATAATAATAAAAGGGTGAAGATTTTTACCAGAGACGGTGATCGACATTTGTTAGGATACTAATTCTTTTCCAGTGAGCCCAGCTCTCAGCAGAAATGGATATACTTCAAGCAACAATAACCAAAAATGATGACTTGGAATTTAACACATATTTGGCCACATTTGGCCTTCCCTCATATTTGATGCAAGAATAAATAATTGCACATCCACACCGCTCCCACAACTTGTACATAGCCGCACTTGTTAAGTTGCAAACAATATAGCTGTGGCTAAAAAGGAAAATTTGTGTGTCAGAATTACATGGTTACATTTTTCCTAGCTTTTGAAGCTCATTTATTTAAATGTACAGCTCTGTGTCTGACCCTCACGCATTAAAGCTTTCTAAAGTTCTGGATGGTGGGGTTTTTTTTACAAAACTTTTTTTGTGATAAATATGAAAATGCAAGGAGGGAATGTAGATCTAGAATGAGTTATTTTTCTAATGTTTTCCATTAAGCAGCAGCTGCTGTTACCAAGCTGTCATCTTTGTTGCTAGGGAGATTTTATGCGCATGCCAGAAGGGGACTGGTTGGTTCTGTGCATCCTCCCTACTGCCTGGGAATGCCATCGCATTGGTGAACTGCTGATGTTGGACTGAGCAAACTCATTTCTCCAACTTCAGTGGGAAATGGGCTGCAGGAGCGAAACTCCTTGCTAAGGTCATTCAGCACTGCTTTTCCTCTTCCTCCCCTTGAAGTTAAAAAGATGAAATGTTTCATTTTGACATTTTCAGAATTTAAAACATCCTGATATTTCATTTCCAAAAGACACTTTAAATTTCACATAGTTTTCCACCTTCTCCTCAAAGGAAACAACAGATAACCTAACAAAGGTTTCAGGCAGTGCCAAGCAATGTACTGTTATTTTGACAAAAACAGGAAACCAAAACTAATAATCAGCTGACTGTGCAATGCTAATCAGTGACTTCAGTGGCACTTCTCCTGCCTCTAAACCTTGTGCAAGTGTTAAAAAGCTTTGCTGGCCTATACAGAAGACAACAGAGTTGTTTTGCCCAGAAAAGTGTTTACATGCCAAACACAGAAACAAGGGCCTATTTTTTTTTTTTTCTAATATTAAACTCAGTGGAGCACATATCACCTTTCGAAGTGCAACATTTTTCCAGTCTACAAGGCAAGACTCCAAGACAGGGACAGACATCTTTTTCCTTGGTAAGCACACTGTGATCAGTACATGGTTTCTGAGTGTATAATGAATGCAGTAAGAAAGGTAAAATATTCACCATTCTTTAATATATTGGTAAGAAAATCTTATCAGTTTACTAGTGAATCACAAATGGCAACAGGTCAGATCACATTTCTTGTGTGGTGTAAAGATCATAAATGCAGTTCCCAGGGCTACCTCAACTTTAATAAAATGAAGTCATCCATGTCCTGCTTTGTATTAATATTGTAACTAGGTTTAAGCATATATAAGCCATGATTTTTCCTCAAGTGTTAAATCAAATTGAATCACAGGTTTTTATGAGTGATAAAATGATAATAGACCCGATCTGGTCAGCTAAGATAATAACTTGATTCAGTACTTTGGATGTAAGTGTTTAAGGTTTCCACAATAAAACTGTAATGTTATACCCTAAAGTGTGTTAATAACATTAAGTGATGTAACAGTGAAAGCGAACTGACAGAATGTAATACCCATAGGGCCATCATAATAGAAATAATTTATAATGTAACAGCAATAAAATCTTTAATGTTATCTCAATCCAGTCCTGTCCCCATGTCTGGGGTTTCAGATTACATGTGATTTTTTTCTATGCATTTAAGTGTTAACTTAAAATAATTAAGAAAATGGTTTTCAAAGTGGAAGAGCCTTTCAAAGTTGGTGACCTGATAATATTATTAACTCTTTCCTTTCCTACCAAATTCCCATTGGATGATAGCTGATATAAAAGGAGGTGAATCTTTTTTGCTTCAAATAGGAGACAAATTTTCCCTTTAAAACTATTTACAGCAGTCAAGGAATATGTAGGATTACCATACTATATGGAAAAAGTATCTCATTCTCACCATTCTCACACCTAAACACAAAATAGCTTTGAAAGAGTTTGAACAAACACCCAGTAAATGTCATCTCACTGTTAACAAATAATGTTCATGTATGGGGCTATCTACTAGAGGAAGGGGAAGGCAATAATGTGTTTTCCATCCTCATTGTGGCAAACCAAAACATGACATGGAAGAGACTGGCTTAATATTGGAAAATGTTCTTACTGGCAAAGTGCTGAGATAAGTTCCCCCAAGAGCCCATGGGATCTTCACTTCAGACCTCTAAAAACAGAGATGCTGAAACATCTATAAGATGTGAACATAATGTAGTCTATCTAACCGCTTCACAAAGGGGTAGATCAGAGAATCTCATGTGTATGACATCAATACACTCCCTCCATATCTTACAGCATAAATATCTTCCCTGGAATCTCAATATAGAGTGATGTTTAGTGTCTCTTAAGATGGCTGTCTTCAGAAGGTAAAAAATATTTTTTGCTCTTTATTCTCTTCAAAACATTTGAAAAGTACTAACTGGACGGATATGTACACAGATATTGGAAAATGCGTGCAGAAACACACCTTTTAGAGGTAAACTGAAAGCAATCTTTCTTATTTAAGACAGGATTTCTTTGATCCAAGGTAAGGTATAGTTTTATTCCTTCTTTCTGGCCAAACTGCCTTCTAAGAATATTGACTGTTTAAGGCAGACGTACTGAGGGCTTTCTGTAATGTATGCCATGGCTCAGAGGAGCCAAAGTAGAATAATTCAGCATCTGCATTCTCTTGCAAACCCATCCAACCCAGGACTAATAACCTGTGTCTTTAGAAAATACTCCAGCATCAGACATACAAGATAGTTATTGTGCAATTAAGAAAAATCCTCTGACTCTCAGGTGCTCTCTGGACCCACTAGGGAATTCAGAAAAAAAATATCTGGAACTGAACAAAGCAGCAGCTTATCATCTTGAAATATGCAGGGTTAATCGTCCCTTTAAAAGCAAATGTATTAGGAAAACATTAGATCCTTAGCCCTCTGTGACATAATTACACAGGCTTCTGATTAAACAGAGGCTCTCATTAAGTAAAACATTTTATTTTAGTTTCTTGTTGGTTGCTGGTATTATTGGGCTTCCTGCCCAATTCCAGCCAGGCTACCATATGAACAGTGAAAACAGCCAACATTGTTAATACAATAACAACAACAACACTTGGCACTTCCATCATTCCCTTAATCTCAACATCTTAAAGCAATTTACAGATATTACTTGGTTGCACCATGTGACAAAATTATCGAGCAGGTAAGATTGATCACCCTTATTTACAGATGGATATACCTGGGCAGAAAGGTATTCAACTGGCTTTCCCTGGCTACTAGGAAGTTAGTGGTAAGATCCAGAAGTCCTGAAAAGAAACCACTTGGAATTGCTGTTTCAACAATGACTGAACTTTTCTCCTCCCTCCTTAATTGCTGTTGTCTTTTATTGGTTCTCTGTAGCAGAAGAGGACTTGTGCCACCAAAAATCAAGCAGGGATGCAAATCATACTGAAAAGGCAATTAAAAGCATCACTTATTATTTGTAGTTTAAGAAAGGCCAGTTCAATTTATCTCCAAATAGATTTGTGTTGAGGAAGGACCTAATTTTGGCCAGCTAAGACATAAGGTTTGCACTGGGGGATAAAGGCGTGAGTAGTAGTGGAGAAAGGATATTTTAGTTACTCATTCATTAAATATGGCTATTCAAACACATCTCTTTGCAGAGCTTCCAGTGACAGGTATGTAAAGAGAATATTTTTACATGTGGACTAGGAATACATTTATAAATGTGCTACCCTGGAGTTGCCAATAGCACTTGGTCTCAAAAGTCCTCCCCTCCTCCTGACCCATCATCTTTGGCAAAGATATTCTTCACCCAGTGGCTGTGAAGAGGGCTCTGGCAGACTAGAATCCAGGTATGGATTTATGCAGCCAAACTTAAAAAATAAGGCTTCCAATCTACGGATGGATGGATGTATCTTCAGCCTGAGAAAGAGTGAAACACCTTTTGTCTTGCATCTAAAAACACCTCATATGTGGAAGGCTGATCAGCGTTCACATTTGCTGCTCATGGTATTGCTTCAGGAGAAAAATTTTGCAGAATATAGAGTTTCATTTCACACAGAGAGGATTTCATCCCTAAGTTTGATAAATATTTCTCAGTGGTGTGCTGGAGAGTAAAGGAGACTCACTGGTCATTTGCCAGATTTCTGCCATAGCACAATAATTCTTTTTTTTTTCTTTAGCCTAAAATAGAGAACTTTGATATGTAAGAGCCTGAAGTGTTAAACTCATCTTAAGCATGGAGGTTTGGAAACAAAATATCACACAATGCATATAGATATCATCTATATCCAGATTCTGTCAATGTGGACTGCAATAATTGGCACTGCTGTAAATTATCTGCTACTGATAGACACCAATACACCCCGATTTGTAAGGTCAGGTGCTCCTTCCTGGCTGCAAAAATAAAAACACCACCTACATGTAAACCTAATGGAGTCAGTATTTGAACAAGTTTTTAGGTCTAGGTGCATGTATTACAAGAGTAAAGAGAGGTGGAAACCTGCTTGTCACTTATTCCGCTGGATATGAATGACTGGCTTCAAAAGAAACTCAGGAGTAAAAGATTAAAGGGAAGATGACCATGAACTCTCCTTTCCCGAAGGAAGTTCAAAGCTTCCTGATTTAGGTTCTTATCGCACTATAAAGAGGGGAGCAAGGAAGATAAAAATTTAAAAATAAATGATCTTTAAGAAATTATCCTCATCTGAGTGTCCTCCAATATGTCTGGTCCTCTAAGTGTTAAGTGAATTGTAACTAGATCCTAGGGAGACAGTTGCAACCTGGTTATCAGTGGCAGTAAATGGAAGATAATAGCCCCACTAGAGAGTTATGAAATGGCTTGTCTTTGAGCTGCCAAAGTGTTTAGGCTCTCTTTTATTATATTCACAGCAGTAATCCGATATGTCCTGACTTCTGTCATCTGTATGTAATGCTTATCAACTCTCTGCCAGTGATTCACCCCCTTGTCAGGGACAATTATTCCTCAAAGTGCTGAGGTTACGGCTGAAGCAATATTATGACTGGAAAGAAAATATGAAAGGTGCAGCACATCACAGCAAGCAATCTTGAAGCTGACGTCAAAGTGAAGGAGAACATTGTTGATAAAAAAATAAGGCATAACGGGAGTGTTGCACTGTTGCTCCCATAGCAGTCCTGGGCGTTGCTAAGGTCATATATACATAGGACTATAGTAATGGAAGATTTTCCCATTATCTTATTGGAGCTACATTGTCATACTTCCCTGGTTAGGTGTCTCTCTCCATTTCCATTGTAAGTCCCCATTTAAAACTATACAGGCAGAGTCTGTCCTGTCCCTCTAAATTTGCAGACAGGAGCTCAGCCTGGGAAATTAATTTTCCTCCAGAGGATCATGAAATGAAAAGCATAATCTAAGGGACAGAGGGTCCAATTTGCAGTTGACGAGTTGCCTGAAATTACAGTAACACCTGTGGTAAAGTTCTGCTCCAAGCATGTTCAGACCAACCTGTTTCATCACTTTCTTAGATGCCTCAGGCAAAACTGAAATAAGTTTTGTCACTCCTTGTATTGCTTATGGATTCATTAATTTGTGGAAGTGGAATAGATGATCTTGGGCTTGTGGCTAGGGAGAGCAAGAAGGCACTGGGGAAGCTAATGTCAGTGTCCTAGCTGCCAGCAGAAGGCAACCTGAGAACCAGGACAGGGCCTCAGGGCACCAGAAGCTCAAGGCCACTGGGAGAGGGTGAAAGGCTGTAGTATTTCTTTGTCTCCCCTGGTAGCAAGGGGAAACAGTGGCTTGAGAAGCTTTGTCAGTGGCAATGAGAAAAAGCAGCTGGTCAGTAAACATAATGCTGGAGACAGGGAGGCTAAAGAGAGGTGCCAGATGGTCCCAGGGGCAGCCCAGCTGACCAACAGCAGCACCTATGCCCTGCATGCATATGTGGCATCAATCCAGGATGGGTTGTTAGGTGTCGGTCAGCACATAATTCACTCCACTAAGGGTTTCAGCCTACAGAGTAGCAGCAGTGGGGGAAAACAATGCCTCTCTGTGGTATTTTGATAGTTCCTGTGCTCTAAAAGTATAGTGCAAACTCTGTACTTCCATTCATTTTGTGAACAAGTGGCTGACCAATGCCATTTCCTAGCTTAGATGGTCACATGGGTCCAATTGTGAGGCTGAGGAGGGCCCAATGTGAAGGCAAAACAAGTGGGTAGGAGGGAGTACAGAAGGAGGGAGGAGGCAGTCAGGGTTGAAAAAAAATGTTACAAATCAGCTGGCTAATCAGAAAGTGAAGTTACTGCTTCTCTGGCCACAGAGATGAACGCAAGCCATGTCTCTGTAATGTTTGGTGCTGTTATTCCACCGGCCTTCCTGACTGTCCTTGAGAGAGACCTACATGCACCAACAGGGAGCCTACATGGGTCTCAAGGGTCATGAGCAGCAGGGTCAGCTGTGCTTCCATCGGGAGAGAAACAGAGCCTCCTAAAGCAATGAGGAGAGAGAATGAATCACTGCGCCTTGTCTAATATATTGCAGTAATGTAATATAACAGCAATAACCCCCAGAGTACCATCTGGTGAACTTGTGACTAAACACAGCTTGTTTTGCTCAAGGCACACAAGCAACGGACAAGGATATATTTTATTCCTTTGCTTCACCCTGCCCGAGCACAAGCGGTAACAAAACTATTTCTGGGAACTTTAGACCATCTACAAATCAGAGCTGCAAGCAGTTATTTCTCCCCTACGAAGCGTGCAGGTAGCTTACTCTGCAGGAGGGTGCTCAGTAGCGTAAACTTCTGCATCTCAGTTATGGCCACCAAAGTAGACAGAGATCCGATCTCAACTATTCACCACACACTTCTGATGCTGCAAAATCCCCTGTTGAAGTCCTGTGCATAGGTAGATATTTCAGGTGATATTTCCCAGGGATGCAGGAGGCCTGACTCTCCCATGAAGAATACTGGTGACTAGTTGCTCTGACCTTGGTCAGAGTTAATCCTGCAGGAATGAAAAGGTTCAGATTTCAGTACTCACTGGAAGAAAAGAGAAGGGAGGAGGGGTAGCCCCCTACTAACACAAAGACATGACCAGTGGCTCTGCCATCAGTTACAGTATTGCTTGCATTTGGCATTATATTATGAAAATATCTATTCAGAGTGGAAAATAAGATCAAAGACAACATTTCCGTAGTGATGACTTTAGCTCCACTTCACTCTGCTCCCTCTCCTCCTCCTGTCCTTTGCGTTTCAAGGCTCTTGCTCTATTCATCCACTCTGTGCCACCCTAGGTTTATAACATCACATCATCATCAGCACTAATAACCCGTGATTCTTTTCCCCTATTGTGTTTGTCAGAGTCAGTAATCTGGGCACTACAGTAGCGCAGCACTGAAAAGCTACAGTGTGTTCCTATAGCAACCAACTAATCCGCAGGTGGAAGGTGATTGGGCACCTTTTGCACCGGAACAATAATTTGAAAGATCTTTTTCAGTGTGCTGTTCTGCAGCATGAGTTCATTGTATTGCAACCCACCACGAATCATTATAAGCCATCATGAAAATGCAGCCATGGCTGCACAAATCATAGCAAAGAGAGACACGTCTTCCAGCAACAAGCCCTTGAAATATTTCATGGCAGGTTAAGAGGCCAAATTGCATATAGCGAGATGTATTGTATAGGATAAAACAAAGGGCTTGTATAATAAGCTGATGCTGACAGTCTCCGAGTCAGGGAATCCCAGTGAAGTGTAAGACTGTGCATGAATATGAGTTTTCCTGAGCTGTGGAAGGAAAACAGGCATAATAAAAGAAAGTGCTGGGCAGAGCTCCCACATAGAAGTATTCCAAAACCAATTACTCCCACCTGGCTATTCCCATTTCTCCTAAACCATCTCCTGTTACAGAAGAGAATTTAATATTCTCTAATTGAAACCTCTAATTTAAGGCATTTGCTTGCTATCCTCAAAGTCTGAAATCCTGGCCTGGACTTTCACAAGGTGATTAGAGGTTGTAGAATTCTCAATTTTTAAGATACTCAAACTAAGAAACCTTCAAGAAATAAACACCTTTCTTCTGAAAGTCAGGCTTCTTTATCTTTCTAACAGTAAATAGTACGAACTTGAGGTAAGGAGTGATCTTTCAAAGTAAACCATCTTAATCCATGGAGTCAGTGCAGCATAGGCAATGATAGAACAAACATCTTCATATAAACCTCAAGCAACGATCCCTGTCATTTGCAGTGTGTGTCTAATTTCTACTCATTTTTCTTTGAAAATACTGGACGGGAAATACTATCTATAAATAGAAAGCTCTCTAAAGCTAAGTTGTGCAAGTACAAGCATTTCCCATAGATCCACCGCAGTGGAAAGTGAGAGCACATAGTGTAAATGATGCAACAGGCAGTGTCACAAGAAGGTAAAAAAGGAAATCCGTAAAAATCTTCTAAAAGGAGAGAACTAACACAAGTGCTTCTTTACATGAGTTTAATCACACTGTAGAAAGAATGTCTTTATTAAGTGCCTGGACTTAATAAAAATGTCAAAAACTCTCATTCATAAATCAACTCTTTCAAGATTTGTTGGGGTGATGGAAGAGCAACCTTAAAAAGAGAGGGCAAACAGAAGTTTAGTTATTCAGTTATGACTTCTATGATTGAGACTTAAAGATCTTGCCTATATTTACAGGACAAAGATTCCAGCCTGGGATGCTTCCATCTTAAACAAATATCATAACTACGAGACAATGAAGTCAGTGGCTCATTTACAGCTGAAGAGTTTTATAAAGCAATGTCTCCACTCAAAGCTGAATCAGCAAACAAACAAAACACAACAGATACCGCCTTATGATTTTTTTTCCCTCATCCTAAGGTAGGATAAGTAAAATGGATGAGGCAGGTTCACATACTCAATCCAAACTGACTGAAGAAAAGCTTAAATGTGGTCTTGGATATTTCCTAGGGATATTATTAGATTATTAAATATTCTACAGCTAATATTAGTGTTTTCTTCTTTCTTCCCTCTTCTGCCTTTCACCTACTATACAATTCAGGAAGTTTTCTCAAAGAAAGTTCACCGAAACAGGCAAATGCCTCTGAAAATTTCTTAGTAAAAAATTTCCAGCAAAACATTCAAAAATTCTTTACTTTAATTGTGAAATGTATTGATTGTTCCTCTCAAGTAATTCATGCCTTAAAATGACATATTTTTGTTCCTTTCAGAGGGCTTGGATAGATAGCATTGTTTTCCTTTCCAAAGCACATCAAAGAGCCCAAATTTTGGCAGGCTTTCTGTTTTCTTTAAAAAAAAGAAGAAAAAGAAAGAAAAACATCAGCAAAACAAAGCTAAGAATAACTGCTCTTTTCTGAAGAGCGTGGGCTTCTTCACTTCTAGATTCACAGCCATGGTGCTCACTTCAGGGAGCTGCTGAAACAGAAAGCCTGGAGGTGGGAAGGTGGAATGGAAAGACCAGAGAATTGGCATGGGATAGAGAGCCTTTTGCCTCTTGATACTCGGGCTGTATCTAGGCAGTCAGTCATAAACCAAAGTCACCACAATTTTTAAACTCTTTCATGGGCTATGCAAGGTCAGACTGTAGCCTCTAACCAGTGGACAGATTTCCACATATCTGCAGCTGGTACTTCAGTGACAGCTTTGGTGATACCTGTGGTCTCCAGTTTGTAGTCTTTCAGTAGTTTTGTAATTGAATAAATTCTAGAAAATAGGTGGATTTGGGTCAATCATGGCCTTTTCCTTTCAGGACAGATAGGTACATCAGATGCACATACCTTTTTTGCTGAAAAAAACCTTGTATCCCGAGTAGGTCCCCCTTCTGCTGAAATGTTCAGAGAAGTAGATTGGTGTTGCTCCAGAAAGATCTTCAATTTGGAGTATGTTACTGCCCCTGGACCCCTTTTTCTTGATTTCATTTCTCCTTCTCAGCCAGTGACTATAATTTACTCATCACAGACCTGTACTCCTGTGGCAGGATCTGTAGTCTGTACTATTTCTAAAATACCATGTACTATTGCCCAATGACAAATATGAAGGAATGACATCAAAACAATGCAAGAGAAATACCACCAGCTCTTACACTGTGTGAAGCAACCTTTATCTTGATTTATGGTGGAACTGGACTTGTTTATTGGTGTTAAAATCAGATTATTTTAAGGCTTAAAATTCTCCTAGAGATTGGTAGAGTTTCCACAGCTTCCTGAGAAGAGATGCTTTCCTCTGTATTGAGAATAAGATATGAAGAAAGACTAGGAAAAGAAATTAGACTGGAGATAGTCTGAGGAAAATGCCAGGACTGACTGCTATACCAACCAAGCTATCATGCCACACAGAGCTGAAATGTGCAGTCCTTGCCCACAATGGGACCCCTGTTCTGGGGTAATCTGGAGTAAAACTACTTTTGACTTTAAGGGGACTTTTAATGGGACCGTTATCATCTAGCAGTCCATATACCAGTAAACAACATAACATTGCAGGAAGTAGCAGTGCATGGCAGTTCTGCAAAAGCGTAGAAAATACCTGGAGTATGGTATGGAGCTGCACCCCAGTGCAGTTCACACTGTCCCCACACTTCAGACTCTGGGGAATGAGCAGAAAGGCACAATAACAGGCCAGCTGGTGTTACATCCATGTACTTCTCACCTCAGAGCGATAAACAAAAAGTACACCAGTTAGCTAACTTGTAAATGACTGGGATAAAGAATATGTACTCTGGATAAAGATGACAGGGTTCATTGCTAGAACAAATCAGACAATATGTGAAGTTAGACTGTGCCCTATTGCTTGGTACAATTATGTGACCTTGTAACAAAGCATGGCCAAGATGGCAGTGATACTGCATATAAAACACAGCCTGGTGGAAAGTTGCTATTCTTCAAACTCCCTTGCATCTAGACATCTTTCAAGTGATTTCAGAATTCAGGGTGAAAGTGGATCTTAGGTCTTTTTTAAAAAGCCATTTCAAATCCTCATTCATATCATAAATGCTTTTTTCTCCTTTTTTCTGCGGACCACTGAAATCTCTGGGGCCATGACATTGTCTGGCACTGAATGCAGCCCCTTTTTATCATTATAAAGAAATAATGAAAGCATATGGTGGAGAGGCGCTCATATTTCAGTGTATGGTGCCTTCCTCATTCTCCATAACTAAGCACGGAAGAATATATAGTATGATGAGAACATTAATTATTTCCAATACACTAACAGAAAATTCCTAACAATTCAAAGTCATCCCTGCTGCCTAGCATGAATGTAAGTTCAAAGCAAAAGAAACCAAACACATCCCCACTTTTGTGCATTAAACATCAGCAAGTGACCTGTATTTTATTACAGTACACAGCTGTTTTATCACATAAGTAAATAAATCACCATTGAACCAACTTTGGGAACGAAGATTTTGAATAATAACACAATTAACTTTTCCCACAAAGCCCAAATAGCCCACTTGCTCATAGTTGCTACAAGCTGTGATTCCCACGTGAAAGATATCAACTTATTTCCTTTTCCTGTCAATCATCGGTACCAAGTGGGGCCATGGTATGTCAGGTCATGACCTTTCACTCTGGGCATGAGCCTGAAAGCCACTAGTGAATCAACTAGTTTAATTATTTAGGCTGTTTTTAATAAATATAAAAATGTGGCCTTAAATATTTCACATGCTTGTTCAGTTTGGGCTTTCAAGTACCTCTCATCAAGCTCACCATCCTGAAAATGTGCTCTTATTGGTAGGAAATCAGTCAATTAATAACCAAATCCAGCTTTTGGAATAAGGTTTATTTTGCTGATTTTGAGCTTCCTGGCTTAGGCATTACTTGCTTGTTGGTTTAGAGGACAAGATTTTTATTATGCTTTTTTACATAAGATTGGACTGGTTTTAATCATCACCAGCACAGCCTATTTGCTTACCTCCCACAAAATGATCCCTTAATACAGTTTTCCATATATGGTATATTTTCCATATCCTCTTCACCTATGGGAAAAAAAAAAAAAAAAAAAAAAAAAACAAGAAGAAATTCAATATACTAAAGCCCTTATAAGACAATTCTTTAAAAAATATTTTTGAGTAATGTTGACAGCTTTGCTATTAGGTCCCTTAGCAATGGACAGTTTTATTCCATTTCAGATCAAAGTGTGATGACAACCCTTCTTTGCTAAAAGTCCCAACACCTTTCAGCTTATAACTCCCGCAGTCTAAAAACCTAGGCCTGAACCAAGGTTCTGACTTTGCCTGGTAGTTAACAGTTACTGCATAAGGAAATTGCAGAAAACAAGTTAGTAATGCTCTCCGTGGATGGTGAACTAGTCATGTGCTATGATTTATATTCTACAAACATTTATGCTTATTGCTCAACAAGCTTTCTAGCTGGTAGACACAGGACAGAACTAACATTGAGAAACTAATTGCTGGTGCCTTTTGAAAGAATAAGCCTCTAAACTTCAACTGCCAGAGCCAATTTTTACTGTGGAACGTTCCTGAAATGTACAGAACTTTCCCAGCATTTCTTAGATTTATTTGTTCTTCTTTCCTCCAGTGCTCTAAGACTACTCAAGAAAGTGAGTGTGAAGGATTGTCTCTATTTATAGATGATAAACCTAACTCTTATCCTTCTCCCTCCTCTCCCCTCCACCATGGTCCCACATCAGAGAGAGAGCTTAGGGAAGAGAAAGAGAGATGGTCTTACTGTGACTTTTCCAATCACTCTCATGGGCTGCTGGTTCTGGAGGAAATGTCAGCATGTCAAAATTTGCCTTTTTTTTTTTTTAAACAGGAGTAAAATAATAATCTAAATGACAGCACAGAAATGAAATTTCTGTAATGTAGAGATAATCAAAGCTACCTTAACTGAAATGTTTTTGTTTTGGGACAGTTGAAAACATTTCATCTTGATACTGTTCAAATTCTTCATTTTGACTTAATCACTTCAAGGTGTGCACAATATTATGTTAGAACGTACTATATAATCAAACAAAAGTCAAATGAAGCATTCCATCTTTACTGAAGTGTCCCCACCTGATAAGGCTGCTTCTCAGCAATTTCAGCAAAATTGCTCTAGTCCTGAGAAACCTTTCAAATTCATCTAAGTCAGCATTTGCTGATGAAAAGCTATCTTCTTAGAAGTTTTCAATCCGCTTTACTCAAGATGCATCAGGAGGAGCATATGTTTATAACATGTGAGCAACCCCCTGAATCTCCTGGTGGAGGAGAGATCAAAATCAAAGTATTGATCCAAGGATCTACCACTTTGAAATCAGATATGGAAAAATGCTAAGGAGCAGCAGTGATTCTTAGAGGTTTCAAGTGCATTTAGAGTACACAGTATCGCCTGGAACATGCTTCAGTTTGCACTTACCTTATTTAGCTTTTCAAAGGCTGACCTTTCATGCACTAAGTTCAGCGACATAGCAGTCAACCTATTAATGTCCAAGGAAGCTGTGGACCAAATCAGACAGTTTAAATAACTCAGCTGTGAACAGAGAACCCCATTATCATTCCTGTGAGGCTAATCTGAACAGCTGATTCATCTCGAGCAGTTTACTATGGACGATAGGTCTTCACAGCATCCATTTTAAGTTTTAAATCAGATGAGGGTGAAGAACTTTGCACTCAGACACTATGTTGGGAGGTGCCATATAAAAGGACAGACAGGCAGAGAGGCTTATATTAAAGGGCCTTATATCCCATCACATTTCACTAGCTCTATTCTGACATGATTACTGATTTCAGTGGAATAAAAGCAAGTAATGAAGTAGAGAGTTAGGGAACTGTGTAGCTTTTCTTCCCCTACAACACACATCTCCCTGTTAAACATGTCTTGGCTTTGCATGTCTGTGATGGTTTTAGTCAGGGAAGGCTGTATTTGCCTTACATATCTGTTAACAGTTTGGAGACAACAATACTCATGAGAAGACCTAGACTGGCTTTTAGAAAATGATGGGAAGTTCTTGATCCCTGCTTACTTTTTCCTTTCTTCTCTGGTGGGGGTTCACACCTTTCATTACATGAGACTAAAGGCTGTTGAGAAGAAAAATTCTTCCACATCTTTGGCACTGTCTGATCATGCCTTTTGGTACTAGCAAAATATTAACTGGACACAGGAAACCCATGTGAGTTCTGAAATCAGGTTGGAAGATGCCAGAAACAATTGTATCTCACAGTTCTTTGACTCTTTTTCAATTTGTACATGGAAGGAAAAGGCCATTACAAAATAGGAATGATGTAATTACATTACTCCTTTTCCCTTGAACTATTATTTTGTCTAGTAGACTGTTGCTTTTTAGCCTTTATCTGTGTATTCAGCAATTCCATAAATAGGATTTCATTATCAGCACTGAAATCCCAAACAGTTTTCAGCTCATAATGAGGTTTTCACTGTTCTCAGGCAACGCTTGGAAAAGCCTTTTATATGATAAGATGAAGATGTGAGACAGTCTGAGCAAGATGTGTTGCCAAAGGCAGTACTTTCAAACAGTCCTCAGTTTCTTCACTCAAACAGGTGGTGATCAGGTTCTAGTAAAAACAGACTTCAAATTATTTCAGTTATCCAGTCACTGGAAAAGAAAAAAGAAAGAAAGAAAAGAATAAAAGAGGGTTGTTACTATAAGCTCCTTTACAGCCTGCAAAGAGCTCAACAAAACATATGTTCAGAAGAAAATTTCAAGTCTTTCATTGATAAATTATGACTTCCTGTAGGATATTTCTAGTAGTCAGCCCTCCTCCCTGCCCCAAGCTTACAAATGCTAATGCTAAGGAATCTTGAAAAAAAAGAAGGTCTTTGAAATAACAAATTAATATATAAAAAATGGTTCCCAACATACACTTACACAAATCCAGGTATTGGTGAAGATAAAGAGCTCTCAGAGAGCTGAGAAAAAAAGGTAAAAGACAGGCTCAAGCCAAACTGCAGTATCTGAACAGATTATTTGAGAGGAGAAAGTAAGTGTGGTTCAGATTTTATAACTGCCTCTTTACCACACAGTGACAACACGCTGGCTTCATATGCTAACAGTGAAATGTGGGCCCAAATTTTGCAGTGGAAGCCAATCTATACTTGAGGAAGGCAAAAGATTTCAAATTTAAGCTGAACTTGCATGCTTAAAAGCCTTATGAGCACTGGAAAGGTCGCAAGAAATACAGGAACCTCATGTGATACTATTTTGTAGAAAGGTCAGACATTCTCCTTCAATTAAAATGGAGATGTATTTGTATCATTCATACTTTGCATTAAGAAGCAGAGGCTTGGAGTGGTTCCAGAAGCTGAGAAACTACTACCAAGATCCCTTCTGTATCTGACTTATTTTAAGATGCCAAAATCACCTTGTGTGGTGGGAAGAGGTGAAGGAGCTTGGCAGCTAGCAAAAGGCAAAGCAGTTGCTAGGCTGCTCTAACTTTTACTGGAGAGTGAATGTATAGAGGGCCCAGACTCAGGAAAGCATGCTTGTGTCCCTGAAGACTTAAAATAACCATATAGGGCAGTCTGATCCTGGCATTAATGCTGTTTTTGAATGTCTAAAGTCACAGCGAGTTTTATGGCTAAATGCCATGATGTTCTTTGAAGATTTAAGCAGCATTACATTTCATTTGAGATAACATGCTTTTGGAGTTCCATGGCGAGTTCCATAAATTCCTCTTGGATAAAATCTGAAGTAAACATCACAAAGTTTTCATGGGCTTCTTGCAATTTGCTTAGGAGCTTTTGTGTCAGAGGGGACTGGAAAATGGCTGGCAATGTTTTATTGCACTTTTTAAGAATAGTTTTTGAGTATGCAAGTCTAAGCAAGAGATATTTGGAGAGTGCCGTTTTGCTGGAATAAGCAGCAGTTTTAATTAAAACAATTATACAAGTCTTTGTTTTCTTCAACTTGTTTGATTTAGTTGGTTTCTTTAGCAACAAACAAAGCTTTCATGGCTTCTTCACATTTGCACAGAATATTAATGTTGCTGCCTTTGATTTCAGATGTAGACTTAAGCAGTCTCTCAGCATTTAAGTCTCAAATCACTGCTAAGATTAAATGAGCAGCAGAGATGAGGATGTGGGTATTTGTATCTTGATACCATTAGGTTACAAGTGAAAAATCCAGGAAATGGCAAAAAAATGCCTGACCAGGAGGACTTGCTGAACAACCACTTATATTGCAATTATGCAAACATGTCAGACTTACTACAGGTTTAGCTCTACTCTCCCTTCCTTTCCTCTCCTAAATTCCTCTCTTGAAAATGGTAGGACAGTGACATACAGAGTGACATTCAGTATTTACAGTGTCAGTTATGATACAAAATTAGTTAAAACATATGGTCCACGGGGCGGGGGGGGGCTGGCATTTGATACCGTGCTGCCGCACTGTGACAGGTAAGCTAAAGCTGGATTAGCAACTTCAGGGTTACATGGCCTACCACTAAACCAAAATTAAACATCTTGGGGTACTACAAATCCTCTAAAAGAAATCAAAGAACTAAACAGTAAATAAAAATGCCTCCAAATTTTCTATTTGTTTCTACCCAGATAGTGATTTATTTTATATCAAAAGGGGAGATTTGAAACAAAAAATGGCCCAATTCATGAGAAATTACTGTCGGGAGTTAGTTTTGCTTTTATTTTCTTCAGCTGAAGTTAATCCTTACACCTGAATCCAGGTAGACCCCTCTCCTGAAATGGCCCCTTGGGTGTGAACACAGAGCTGTCTTGTCAGCTCCTGGTCAGAGAATTAAAGCGCTCTCTGCCAACCACAGTGCCATCCTAGACGTGTTTATATAAAAGCACCTCTGTCTTGAAAGGATGAAGGGTTGTCTCTGTCAGTGTGTGTGCAGAGGCTTTATCAAGGCACACGTGATGCTTAGTAACACAGCTGGACAAAAAGGAAAAAGAAAGGGTGACCTAATATTGGAAAAGTCTACTTCTGTGCGAGCATTTCAAAATTTGAAATGTCAATAACCTTCAAAACCTTCCGATCCACTTTATAGTTAGCCCAAAGTTATAGAAAAAAATTTACAGTGGTTATTTGTTTGGTTTTTTTTTGTTTTTTTTTGTTTTTTTTTTTCTGTAAAGCTTCTCATTTTCTTCCTTTTTTTTAAAATGTTTTTGATCAGCTCTACTAGAGCATATCATGTTTTCCATAGACACATGTATGTTTATGGTTAAAATATCAATTCATTTATCTTCACAAATGTTGACACAGAAGATAAGAATCAGTATAAAAAGAACTGTTTTAATTTGAGCGTTTTTTGAAAAGAAAGGGAGCTTAATAATGCATTTCTCTCTGGAAATGTGGGTTCAGATTTTGATTCACATCAGAAATCAAAAGAAACAGTGGTATTTTGTATCATATCACCAATTCTGCATGATGGATCCCAACAGGAAAAAAAAAAAAAAAAAAAAAAAAAAAAAAAAAAAAATTGCTGGGCAGTGTGATTGGGCCTCAGAGGTGACATTTGGGGTGCAGCAGGCAGAACTGGGAAGGCAGGGACTAACAGCAGAAGGGCTGCAGGCGATGCCCTGCTGCCAGCAATGGGCCAGGCAGTGCTGGGAGTCTCAGCGTTTGACCAGCACGGAGCGTTCAAATTCACCGTGTGCCAGAGAAAGAAGCTAAGAGATTAATCTCTTGCTACCTAAAGCATGCTTCCCTTAAAATTCATCGTGTATTCATTTAAAATATCTTATTTAGTTTATGCCTGTTGCTTTTTTTTAACATACATAGCTTTCTCTCTTGGTGTTGGGGTGGTTTATTTTAGCTGCTTATCCTGAAATCAGTACATTTTCCTTTCTTGGAGCTGTAACTTAATAAAAGCCAAACCATTTCTTTCCAAAGAGTTACAGCTCCTCCCAGATGAGTACATCTAGGTCAGATTTCAGCCTGGCATAAATATTTTATGTTTGAGAACTAAAGGTCTCCAGAAATTGGGGTTCATATTGGAACGCCTGACGTAGCCTTAACCATACCAGCACATGCGGGTGCTTGCTTTAATAAAAAAGCCCTTAATCTCATTTGGCTCTACCTCACTGGCAGCTTGAAGTACTTGAATCAAACAGTACAGCTGTGAATTGTGACACTGCCTGGATGGAAGCCCAGAAAACTTTTCCCAGAGAAAACCCTTGAGGGAGGAAAAAAGAAAAAAGAAAGAGAAAAAGAAGAAGGAGGGGGAAAAAAAGGTTCGACAACCGAAATACAATACAGTGGAAAGTGAAAAAAAACACAGTCAAACCTACCCCTCCCTTCCCTCCCCAAGAACCTGAAACAAACTAGAAAACCAAAAGATAGACTTTAAAAGGTTACTTTGTAAGGTAGGAGGGGCAACCTGGGCAGCCCAAGTAATGATCCCAGTCCATATTTTCTGCACAGCAGCAAATAACCAAACTCAAGAAAAGGAATAGGAAGGCTGAATTACACCACTCTTTCAAAATCCATTTAAAAGAAAAGGCAGGAAAAGAAGGCAGCTTTGATTTTTGTGAGGAAGAAGAAAAATATCCAACTGAGGAAATTAAAAGAGGGTTGGAAGCACAAGTGCCATAAACAGACCTAGCACAAGTGTGCTTTGCAGCATTTATAATTTTATTTTTGTTTGAATCCTGACGATGATACCTTCCCCTAAAGCAGATAACTGAGCAATAATGAAAAACAAAACAACAAACCCATAGAAAGCACATCTGAATGGAAGGAAATGTTCTTTTTTAGAAGGCAGCAGCCATACTCTGGAGTCATAAGGTCAAGAGGTGAATTTCTACTGAAGGAAAACATTAGAGCTAGATATTTCTCATCTGTCAGTCCCATTAAATACCATTTTTTAAGGACTCAGGACTGTGCATTGCGCCTTTCTTCAAGTTAGCAGGATAATAAAGATTCTGTTGCCTTTTGCAGATGTTTAAAGACATGATGTGAAAGACAAATTCTTCAACTAAAACCCTCAAGAAATGTCACTTCTGTGTCTTACTGAAGGAGCTCCAGCACATTCTCTACATAAACATCTGCCGGAAACATTTTAAAAAGGAGGCTGTTTAAATAATGGCTTTTGTAGGCTCTTTTTTTTTTTTTTTTTTCCCCTTCTTTAAAGAAAAGAAAATGAATTTGTGGAAAGTTCCCTCTTCCAAAGCAACTTTCCTTTGCAAACATGCCTCGGCTAGGATGATCTGAGAAAGCAGGCTGTAAAATGAGAAGAAATGTTGAAAATATTCCTTCAAAACATTCTATATCAAGCACACCTCAGAGACAGTCATAAATCAGTGCTTTCTTTGACTTCAGAAAGTTGTTGCTCTTCATTGTTATGCTAACTTGTTTGTGACAATTATAGCAAGGCTCTATTTACATGATAATTGCATTTTTCTATTAAATTTAACAGACAAGGAGAAAAAGGAAAAATAATAACCAACATTGTGTCGCAAAGTGGTAAATTTGTGGCATAAACTGAGAAAAGGAAAAATAATGAAAAGAAACTCAGTATATAGTCTACGTAGTGTAATTTGACCCTTCCCTCTACACGACTACTGCAAGTCAACCTAGATTTCCCCATTCTTAAATGTCTGCCACAGTGCTGGACTCTGCAGTAATTGTGACTGTATACCAAAGTGGGGTGAGATTCTTAATGGGTTTATCTTACGTTTATTAGAAGAAAATCTGTACTTCTGGATGCAGTACTTCTATTTCAAACTGACAGAAATTAGACATAGATGGAAATCCCTCTTAGGGAGTCCACCTGTTGCTAAATCAAGCAGTGTTTCATTTCACAATAACTTTATATCCATCTTATGGGTTGGGGGACATTTAATGCAGTAAGTTAAAAGCTTCATTAAACCTAGCAGATTCCATGTAAGAAAAATTCCAAGGATTTTGGAAATGATACTGTACATATGCAAATGCCATTGGATAACTAATACTGTCATCTTTACATATAATATAGGAAGAGTTTTCACCAGAAGTTTTGTTATACAGAATGTAATGCTAATATTAACATCAAATGTGTGACTGCTTCTTCAGGACAGAGATGGTGAATGATGAATCTATAGCAATTTATCTGATAAGTAGCACGGATCACCCATCTCCTTAACTAGGAGAGAATGCAGATTAAAGGCTGCCAGGCACCGTGAGAAAACAGAGAAAGTAAAAAATAATCTGTCATAGTAATAGCAAGTAGAGCAGTACAGTACATTTTATACTTGGGTCAAAATCAAGAGCACAAAACAGGTATCATCTGACTGAGGATCTGTCTAATAGCACAGCTCAAGAAAGTGATGAAGAAAGAAGAGAAAAAACCCCATTTTTGAAGGGCTCGGAAGATCTTTCCATTGCTAATGCCCATCCCTCAGCATTATCTTTGTCTGTGGATTCATGTACAGTATACAAGAAATTTACTGTCAGGAAGGCCTTGATATTTTCTGGGCTTTGGTAAGGCACACAGATGTAAATGAAACTATTTTGGCAGAGATATCTCCAAGGAAAGAGAGATCCAAGAGGCCACATAGCCATTTCTATCCCCTGGTTCTGGCCTCTCCTGGCACTTGACAGTAATGGCATCATTGCTGACCTCCGGATTACTTGTGCCATGAAGAAAGGGACCTAAAGTGTTAACAATATACTCTTTCCTTTCTTTCTAAAATCCGAGAGGTGAAGACCTGATTTCCTTATTAACACCCCTGACTGTCTTATAAAACACATTGAGGAAAACTGCTTTGCAAGCTTAAATAATGTAGGTGCAGAAAACCAGCAATATTTTCCAATTGTTTCTTATCTGTTGGAGATTACTTTCATAAGTCACTAACAATTGTCTTTCTTGATGATCACTTGCTATTGTATATCAGCTTGATTTTTGTATTCATGTGCTTTCACAAAAAAGGTTGAAAGTTCAGTCTTTCCCAGTTTTCCCATCATGTAATAAAACATCTTCCATGTGATCTTGGCTCCCAGAATCCCCTGTGACTTTGACTTCACTGTTGGACACAACCTTGTAAAATTTGAAGTTCACTGGGTTTGTGAAAAAAATACTGATCTTTACAGATACATCAAGAAGTCTGTCTGATGTGATATCCTCAGGCTAAAAGTCAAGCTAATTTCCTCTGTATGAAAATTATAAACATCTCATTTAACACTTCCTTTAATTAATCCGTTTGGTTTTCTAGCATACGTATACTTATATGTCTGGTGATATGAAAAATGAAAATAACTATCTGGGTAAGATTTTAGAACATATTCTAGGATTTAAATGGAAAGATGTCTGAATACTTCTGTGTAGGGGTAACTTAAGTAATAAAGGATAAGGAAATCAAGTCTTTCATCCTTTCCTATAAAGGAGCAAAGAAGGTCTTGGCTTCTTGCTATTTTACTCAGATGGTGATTGCTGATATTTACTCTACACTTTCTCTTAAAAAAATCTCTAAACTGTACAAATCTCCCTGCATCACTCTTTAACACAGTTGATAGACACCAGCTGTGCTGTAAAACGCAAAGTTTCTGAACAGACAATGATTATCTGTCAGTGGATAATACCGTGTTGAATCACTAATGCCCCTCTGCAGGTTCAGTGATGGGATATCAGAACATGCTTAAGCATGAGCTTAAATATTTGCATGCAATGAAAGCTGTATCAGAAAGATGTCTGTATTAAAATATTTTGGATAATGATTTTTTTCAATTACTTTTCTGTAGAGTTTAGGACCCAATCATTTTGTGGAACATTTTACCATTCCATGTAAGATCTTACTAAGTATTTATGTGTGCAAGCCAGGCAGGGAATGTACCTTTTTATTAGCAGAGCGAGTGTGATCTAGACAGGTGTAGTTTGATCTTTCCCATACTGACCTTCACATAACTTCATACCTGACCTGAATGAAGCACTGTCTCAGGGGTAAGAGACAACTTGCTCACGGAGAAGAAAATGATTATGCTGCTGAGTTATGTGATGCAGCTTTATAAAATGGAGTGCGTTTTGGGTATACGACCACAAAGCCTCGTGTTTTGACAATTATGCAGCATATGCAAAGGCCCGTTTCATTTATTAAAACCCATGGGTACGGCACAAAGCTTTCCATATAAACACAGGTTACATCCTATTCACAAAGGTGCTGCATTGTTTCTTTTGTTTCATTAACTGCCACACTCTAATTGTTACTTTGTGGCTTCAATGCAAATCACAGCATTTTATCCCAGTAAGCAAAATGAAAATAGCTTTATATTTGCACTTTATGCTGTGGGAGGGAAGATGCCACATCCTAAGTGTAAAGTTTGGTTTTCATGTTTTCAGAGATCTTTTTGAGTTGGAAAAGAAGCATCTCTGAATACTTATAGATTTATTTTACCATAAACACGTTTGTTTCTCAGTCACACTTCTGGGAGCTGAGGATATTCACTTTTCCAAAAAGAAGGAAGTTGGGACCTCCAGCCTGCATAATTCCTCTGGATAAAGGATGCTGCACCTGTGTAGCAGCAGTTTCAGATCTTGAATGCTCTCTCCTGTGTATGACATCTGACATCCGCTTAATACAAAGAATTCAAAGGAAAGGACCGCCAGTACTACAAGCAAGATCTTTACTGTTTGAGGTAAAGGGCCAGGCTCTGTAGCAGGGGCTGTTACGGACTTCTCAAAGGACAAAACCTCTTCTGGCCTTTGGGCTCTTTCTGCATTTCAGTCACTATGAAGTTTCTCTTGAGTACACAGATACCATAGTGATGGCTGCATCAGTTTTTTAATTGCCAGATTTTTCAGAAACTTTTTGAAGGAGGAGGCAGAGAAGGAAGTAAGATGATTGAGAGTTTAAAAAAGAGGAAAAGAAAAGCCCTCAAACTTTCTCAGTATATTGATATTCTTCAAGGCAATAAGGCTGTGATGAAGGAGAGGGACAGAAGAAAAGCCATTACCATGCTTAGTTCCAGAAATTCTCCAATTATTGCTAGAAAAGCCATCTAAAAAGCACTTGAAATTGGCGATGTATGCTGTTTACACTCTTTGGGAGGAAAAAAAAAAAGTCACAACAAAAAAACCAAGCATCTTCTCCAAAGAGGGGAAAGGTTAGAAATTATTTGTGCTGCATTGATCAATTTACCCGAGTTGTCTTTCGATGGATTGTATTAATGGAACTTCATTTTCTTTTATTCAGCTGCTGGCCAATTTCTTCTTGACTCTTAAAAAGATCAATGAACACATCTCACTATCTTTGTACAAAATGAGCCTCTATTTTTTCCTTAAAGTTTAAGAGACTTTATTATTTTCATTTGTAATGGATTTTTCTGTCTCCTTTTTTTTTTCACCCCTGTTGCGATTTCTCTGATGTATGTCTATTCTTCCTTTTTCATGGATTTTGTCTAAACAACTCAGGTTTGCCTTTCTGTAGGGTACATGCAGGTAGGAAGTTATGTCTTCAGGTCCAGTAATGTACATACAGTTAAGATTAAGGACAGCTCCTTCTTTAATGCTGGCATGAACGGGAGGAACAATCACTAAAATGAGACTAAAATGAGAGTGTGTTGTTTGATGAAATGCAACCGGCAATGTCAGCGAACTGTACTTGTAAATAGTCTCAGTAAAATCAAATAGTACTCAGCAGGAGAAAGGCTAACAAGTTATGGCCAGACAGGATTGAATTTAACCACCAAGTGCTTTTTGATTTGGGTTTGGTTTTTTGTGTTGGTTTCCCCCCCCCCCATGGTTTTGACTGATCATAACTAGTTTTAACTCTACATTTTCATTCTTTTCTCAGTTCACATTAGGAAATTAGAACAGCGGCAAAATAATTCCAAAAAATACTTCTGAAAATGTTAGAATTTAGGATCTGGACTTACAAAACTTTGTATACAAAACAAACTTAGTAATGTGAATTGAGGTAAGATCCCTTGCATGAATGCTCACAGTCCCAGATCCATTCTACCTTTGAACCTCATGTGTTGATTTTTATTTTCTCAGCCTTTTTTTATCATACCAAATTTCATTTTTATATTGGCATGTGAGGATAAATTTGAACATCTGGTTGCAAAAGGAAGGACTCTGAAAAGATCTTGGAATACTCTCTGAAGGAAGGTGAGCCAGTAAGCAAAATTCAAATGGTTTGCCACTGATTGCACATTCATTTTGACTTTAATGCACAGCATGCAAAATCTGGGCTATATTTCAAAACTCTTTGGAGGCTCCTATGGGCTGCTACTCAATACTGTGTAAAATAACCTTTCTTTTACAAATAGGTACTGCATTTTTCCAGTCTCAGTCTTTCAAGAGACATTTCCATTCATCATGGCCGTACATGATTCCTCTGGCAAGCACTGATTTTATATTAATCTAAAAACTGTGCATATTTACACATCTGTTTTTTTTTCCTCCTAACTCATAGCTGTTTGAGCCACAGAAGAGATCTCCAAAATCCTTGAAGGACATCTTTCTAGCCAAGCTAAAACATGCTTTCATCTAATCTTTTACAAAAACAGCTTCTGTACATAAACCAGGCTTCAACAAAGTATTTCTGCCATCTTGAAGAAATGCAAATATCTCAAAATTTACTGAGAGGACTTGGTAGTTTTGATGGTGGTACCCATGAATAAAGAAAGTTCTTCAACTTCACATGTCTCTTTTATGTATCTTACTGGTTCCTATTAGAGGTTACATCAATTAATGTAGTGTGCACTGTTAAATTTCTGAACTATAACACAAATACATTTCACAAATAAAAGCCAGGAACATGTAATTTATTTGGAATTAAACCACTGTCATCTCCAAACTGCCAGTCCTTATGGTAAATGTTCTGGGTCCCTGAAAATGTGACTGAAACTTAGTAAGCACTAGCTCCTCCATCCCGAGAACATTTGCATGTACAGAGATGTGCATAAAAACATACTCCCTGCACATACATCAACACATTCAGAAACACACAAAGAAGAGCTTTCCTCACAGCCCCATTAAAATATACGCTTGTCACAGAAGCAATAAGCCAAAGAAGACATGGGAAGATCTTTGAAACATCCATTCTCTACCTCTTACGTATAATATTACTATTCAATTTAAAACCGGTGTATTATTCTGGAGCATAAATATCTGTCCTTTAAATGCAGCTTGCCTGAGATCTGCTCTTTGTTTATGCATTTACAACACATACCACTTAAATAGCAACACAATGCCTTTGTACGTCAGTTGTTACATTCCATATATATTGAAATCTTAAACTCTGCACAGAAATTCAGTAACGTGCCTAATCATAATTTTGCCACAAATCCAGTCTTTTTAATTAAATGTTGACAAATGAAAAAAGCATAGTCGAAACATGGAAGCCAATTCCAACAACCTTACAACTCTGTCAACATGAAGAATCTTTATTCTGCCAGAAGTTCTAACACTGAAAACCGTGGTTTTAGTTAGTATTTGTAACCTCCCTTCCCCACCAATGCTTAAAAAGTTCCTGGGAAATGAAGTTGTTAACATGAAAATGTTACAAATTACTGTGAAGATTTTATTTCAAAAAAGCTAAAATATTCCATTCTGATTTTTATTTAATTTTTTATTTAAAAGTGAGTATGAAATGACCATTCGAAATATACTATTCTGCTAAAGTAGTTCTAAAAAAAATTTCTAAATTTGCTAATGACATTCTGTTGAAATTTATATGCTCCCGTAAGAAACTGTGATTTAGCCAAAATGGCATTCACCGAGTTAAAAATCTTTCAGTGAGCAGTACTGAGCCTATAGGACCACTGGAAGTTACAATAACTGCCATGATAAAAATCAACATTTATGGGCCTCGCTTGAAGATGCATGGGACTGTTTCTCATACAGTAGAAACAGGCCATGTTAAGAGGGCTCAGTGTTTTGGCCCTTCCAGACTCTTATCTGAAGATTACTGAAGATTTATATTCACACAAAATCTAGATCCTTTAGCAGTGCACACAGATTCAGTAAAGGAGTAAAATAACGGATTTGTCTCCTATGAATCAATACAAAACCATGGTTTAAAAAAACAAAGACACAACTCTCATTCCAAATTCCAGAATGTCTGAAGTATTGAAGAAGTGGCAAAACGGGGAAAGGGGAAAAGGGGAAAAGGGAGGAGAGGGAGAGGGAGAGGGAGAGGGA
>NW_020799112.1:12388453-12438285 GCF_003259725.1 Athene cunicularia
AAAAGAAAAGAAAAGAAAAGAAAAGAAAAGAAAAGAAAAGAAAAGAAAAGAAAAGAAAAGAAAAGAAAAGAAAAGAAAAGAAAAGAAAAGAAAAGAAAAGAAAAGAAAAGAAAAGAAAAGAAAAGAAAAGAAAAGAAAAGAAAAGAAAAGAAAAGAAAAGAAAAGAAAAGAAAAGAAAAGAAAAGAAAAGAAAAGAAAAGAAAAGAAAAGAAAAGAAAAGAAAAGAAAAGAAAAGAAAAGAAAAGAAAAGAAAAGAAAAGAAAAGAAAAGAAAAGAAAAGAAAAGAAAAGAAAAGAAAAGAAAAGAAAAGAAAAGAAAAGAAAAGAAAAGAAAAGAAAAGAAAAGAAAAGAAAAGAAAAGAAAAGAAAAGAAAAGAAAAGAAAAGAAAAGAAAAGAAAAGAAAAGAAAAGAAAAGAAAAGAAAAGAAAAGAAAAGAAAAGAAAAGAAAAGAAAAGAAAAGAAAAGAAAAGAAAAGAAAAGAAAAGAAAAGAAAAGAAAAGAAAAGAAAAGAAAAGAAAAGAAAAGAAAAGAAAAGAAAAGAAAAGAAAAGAAAAGAAAAGAAAAGAGAGAAAAGGGAAAAGAGAGAGGATTCTTTGGCAGTATTACCACTCTTCATTTTCCCCATGCACAAGTCTAGTCCCATATGCAACTTCTGCCTCCCTTTGGCTGCTGTGTTGCCGTTAATAAGCGTGTGCTGTACATTTGGCATGCTTTCCAGCTTCCACTTGCCATTTATTCCTTTTACAACCTCCTTTGTTATAGGTCTACTGTAGCAAACTGCTGCTTTATGGGAATTTGCAGCCCACTTGACATATGGTGCAGGATCACTGGCCAAAATGGCAGAATATTATACAGCATTTTACAACCCAAGTTCATTATCTGTCTTGTTCCAGGACTTTCTTTGGTCTGTGCCCAATAGGAGCCTCAACTCCTAATCATATGATAACAAGACTGGCTCCTCCACACATTTGTTGGACATCTCAATGGCTTCCACTGTTCTTGGAAGCAATCATGGACTGTGCTGGCATTCACTCGCCATGACCAGCCATGGCTGAGGTGTGTCAGCCTTTGCTTTTTGTTTCTGCTGGCAACCCTAGGAAAACGAACCCATGTTGCTGCATGTTTTCCCATGCTAAACTTCCTGCATTTTGCAGAGCTGTATGACTGGTGAATCAGGTCACTGAAATCTCTGCTCCAAATGAGTTTACCAAGGGTCACTGTTAGATGACTTGCAATCCGGATTTCTTTGCAGTAGCACCACTGCTCTTCTTGAACCAGCAAGCAGAGCAATTTTTCTCCTCATAATGGCAAACTTACGAATTGATGTCTCTCCTGTAGCAAAGCCACACACAGTAGCTTTGGTTCCTGCACTTGCAGAAATGTTAACATTTTGTTCAGTATGTCATATAAAGACATGCCCTGTCCTGTACCCCACTAGAGGACCAGGTGTCATTAGACCCCTGGAATTTACCAGCTGTGCATAAAACATGTAAAATTAGTTCAGATGTGATTTTTATTTGTGAAGAGGAAGAAATTCGGGTTAAATATTCCAGCTTGGGTCTGTTTTCACTGGAAAGACAGCAAGTTGAACATTTCTTCCTAATCAAATAAGACTGCATATAATTTTTATTTAAATTGCATAACTACACACTGTGTAAAAATCTCTTCACTAGGTTCTCTCTGGCCTTCTTGCCATGGATATTGTTGACATTTTCATTTAGACACTGTGTGCTATGGGCGTTCTGCCCCTTACACTGATTGTCAGGAGAACCACATGTCACTTGTGAATTGAAATATTCCAGTGGAGACATTCATAGCACAAATCACTAGCTTCTCAATTTGATTCAAACCACAAACATCTATCACAAAACTTCTCTGTGTTTCAAAGGGGCAGCATGCCTGCCTCCCTTCCATCATGACCCCAGTGAAAGGCTGACTTTCTGCAAAGTGTTCAAGGTCCCATTTCAGCTAAGACTTCCTACTTACAGAACAAGCCCACCCAGAAATCTGTATGAGCTGAGAGTAGTCTGATAAACAAGAGGAGCAGCATTTTGAATTAAAAAAGAAAAATAAAAGGCTTCTCAGTAAAAATACCTGGTGGTTAAGCAAAGCCAATAGCCAAGTCAGGTAATATAGCCAGGCCCTTTCCTGAGATCACACATGTGTTGCATCCCAGGCTCCATCAATATCCACTGATTCTGGACTACTGCTTCCTTGTACCCCAACTCTTTACTGCTTTTATTCTCTTGCTTTCATTTTCTTTCATTCTGGTTTCTTCCTATTGTTGTCACTTCTTTGAAAAGATCAATGAACAGGTCTTACAGTCTTGGCGTAAAAAAGCCACTATTTTCCTTTAAACTTTAAAAGACTTCATTATTATTATTATTTTTCGTAAGAGGGATGTTTGTATCTTCCTTCTCGCCTGTAGCCCCCCTGCAGCTAAACTTTCTGATGGTGCTTTGTGTTTAAAAGAAAATTAATGGCAAAGAATGCACAATTTGACTTAAAACATATTGATATTGTAAAATGAAGAGCCATTTAATGAATTTTTTGTCCACAGTGAAGAGCCAGTGTAAGGAACAGTAGGGGCTGCAAACAAGAGTGAAAAAGGCATTGTAACAGCAAAATGCATTTGTTTGAACAGTGTTTCCCTTTTCTTTTCTAATGATTTTACAACATTGTCTCTCCTTTGTTCTCTTCATTAGTTGTCTGTGACCACAAAGACATTCCAGTAAGAAAGGTAAGAAAAAACTCCATCCATCCCAATGTTTTTGATATCAGGAAACACACTTATTAGTACAAGAAAACACTCCAGTTCGTTGCTGTCCTGTCTCACACACACACACACAAACCCACAAAAGCAAAATCTCCAAAACTCCCCAGCAGCTCTTCGCCTTGCAAAATTTTGCTTCCTGCCCATGAGAAAACAGGGCCTGGAGGAGGGGAGGTTGTTGACAGAGAAGATGCCATTAATATTTCTGGAATTGCAAGAACATTGATACAACTTTTATTATTATAACAGCACTTACAAGCACTGTTAAACGTTAGGGATTGAAATACTGGTAGCTATGTTTGAGGCTTTATTTATTAATGCCTGTAAAATGCTTTGAGATCTTCAATTACAGGATTTTTGCAGAGAAAACTTTTATATTGTCTTTAGCCACGCTGGCCTCAATCCTCAGCTGAAAGCTAAAAGAGCATGCTATGATAAATACAAGGGCCATACTGTCCTGTAATGTAAGTTAATGTAAAATAACCACAGACTTCTCTAACTTACATTGCTTGTGGCTACTTGCATCCACTGGCTGGAGTTCATTAGGGTACATTGTATCAGGGTCAATCCCAGCATCCCTTTTCTTACCCCACTGCTCCCAAACTACTGTGCTTCCTGCCAAAACATGATTCCTCTTGTTCTTTTGGAGCATCTCTAAACATATTCCCTGCACTGGCCCCAAGATATCAGCGGCAGAGAAGCGCTCTGATTTTTACTTGAGTATGGTTTTACATAAAAATCAAAAAAGCCTTCCTGGCCCAAACTCTAGCCTTTATGGCCTATCGGGTCTGTGTAGCAGGGACATGCCAACAGCAGACAGAAGAGTCTTCTGTCTTCCCCCACATTGGCTAGATTAAGTGAAGGGTGTCATTTGGCACAACTCCGGAGCTTGCTCAAGTCCATGCCCTAAGAATGCTCATATAATTTTGCTGCTCTGTCGCTGTGCAAAGTGTGTTGCAAGGATGTCCCCAGATTGTATCAACACAACCTCATATCTTACCATTCTCATCTATCCATACCCTTTAGTCCTGGGAACATGGCTTCATGGCTGTGCAGGAGAATACATGCTCTGGTTTGATAGCAGCAGCTGTAAAAGTCACTGCTCTTGAACCAGTTGTTAAAAATAACAGTACTTTTTAACAAGTTATACTTTCAGATGTTACCCTGGACCCTTTCAAGATCTGTCCTCAAATTAGTGAGGGGCTGTTCCTTCCTCTCGTTCCCATTACATGAAGCTGAGACTTGGAGGTGCTCAAAGCCCCCCTGGCACTGCACTTCAGCTGAAAGCTTCCCTGTCTCCACAGCCTCAACCATTCCCCCCCCTCTGACACAGTCAATATTTCTTTGGCGGCACAAACTTACCTGGAATTTTCTCATTACTGTGTGTGGCAAAGCCAAAAGTCATTAATATGTGAGATATTCCATAGAGAATTTTTGGAAGATCCGTACATGGCAGATATTTAATATCAAACCATTTCAAAAGTAGTTGAACGTTTTAAAAGGAATTATTTATGCTTTCTTTCATTTTTTTTTCTCCCTACTAGCAAAGCTAAACTACCATAACTTGCCAAAAGTTCAATTCTCCAGACACAGAGTAAGGGGAATGCATTTTAGAAACCTTAGACAAATGCCTCCTCTACTTAGCCATCTAATATATAACAATTCGAAGATACAATATCTCAAGCCATGCCAGAATTAGAAGAAAGCCCTAAGACTGTAGAAGTATGGGAGAGTTGTTTTAGTATTGACAATGGGTAGCAGAACACATTGCTTGGATTTTCTGGGAGAGGAGAAGAGGCTCTTTCATTCTGTGTTTGCCGTATGTTGTATGTTACTGATCTCTGTAACCGCGGCTGGGGTTTTCTGCTGCACTCATGGAAAGGGTGTCATAAAATCTATATGCAACACACGTGCAGTAATACACTGTACTGTCTTCCGGTTTGAAATGTTCCACCATTTCAAGGAAGATTTACTGATCTTAACACTGGGAACAGGAAGCAAGCCAAGCATCATTCTCCAAAAGGGGGAGGTATTTTTATTGCAAGTCTAGTGATGATGGAATCCCATCCCTGCCTTTCCCATGTCAGCTTCCCCTTGCAATCAGACCACAAAACTACATTAACTTGCAATTCCGAGTGTCATTTTTGGGAGGATGTAGGGAGGGGAAAAATCCACAAGCAGGGTGAAATTTTTCCTTACTTATGTTTTCTTTTTTACTTTCTTCCTGAACTATATCTTGAATTGTGTTATATTAACAGAGACTTGAAACAACACCTTAGCACCTCAGAATAGTAGTCACCATGTTACTAAGATAGACATCATGATGTAACAACAGATTATCTCATAGTTTTCCAGCTTTTAACATGCCTCTCCATTCTATCAGATTATTATTCTCTATACTCTAAACTTTTTGACTGAATTTTTAAAAGAAAATCATGAATTCTAAAAAAGCATGCACAAAATGAAAGCTTTCTGCAACAATCAAGGACATAATTAGATCCTGATTTACACTAGGATATTTTATAATTGATTGATAAATGACAAATGGCTGTTTAAATACATTGTAATTGACAGTAAATAATATATGATGGTTATCAGAGGCAGTGAATGAACAGAAATGCTATTTACTCACCATCTACAATACTTCATATCTACTTATAACGTACTAATACTTTTCCTGTAATAAATAACCATAACAAGACCATAAATCAGCATTAAATGAAAACACTGTTTTAGAAAGCAAAACCCTACATTCAATGTTAGAATAAAGATTTTCAGCTTTTCTTAGGAATGACTTGGTATTTCTTTAGTCCCATTCACAATCCTGATTTTTCCTTAGGTAAATTAATTTTAAACCAAGCATAACCACATACGATTTACCTACTAATGAAAACACCATCAAACACCCAAGTCCCAGTTGCATAAATGGGTGTCTTGTCTGAAATTAGCTCTGAGCACCCAATGTTATCACCTTTCACACAGGCAATATGTTTTTTTACATATTGAAGACTGGTCTTGGACTGGCTACAACCCTACTCAGGACCTGTTGTACGGGGGTACTCATTCATTAAGCTGCCACTGCTGCTTAAGACCACCTGCCTTAAACCTTCATACTGCTCAGCTGTTCTAGCTAATTACTGGTTAAAATAAAATATTAAATAGCACAAAGTTTTATAAACCTGCAGCATGGTTGATGGGATGACAGCTTCCAGTTGTGTGTTCTCACTTTGCCTAGCAGACCTCGTACAGTGTTGCACGTGCAAAACAGGATCAGGACAGGGCCATATGTGTTTGATGATAAACCTTTCAAACATTAAAATTCTGCAGTCGCTCAGCTGAAGGAATAAACAGGAATGCAATACATTTCTCTGTGGTCCATCACAACTGCAGAGGTTTTTTTGGTTTGGAGAGGGAATTTTGGGTTTTTAACAGCCTTCTGAAATAAAACGAGCTGGAGATAAAACTAAAATGCACTGCTATCCAGTGCTCCAGGGCTCGCTCTGACTGATCCAAGAGCTTTTGTTTACCACACGGAGACCAATTGATTTACATTTTTTCGCTTTCAACAAGCCTCTCATGAAGAATACAGTGACATGCTAAAGTGCCAAAGAAGAAGGAAGGCGCACTGATGAAAACCAGACATCGCTGCCATTAGCATCGATCAGCAATTGATCAGTGTATAAGCAAGCAAAGAGGTACAGGATGATTACTGTGAGTAAAGAAACCTGATTTAATCTGGTTCAAAAGGTGTATTTCCTGTGAAGAGGCTCTTTGGTCAGGAGGAACAAACTTCATTAGCACAAAACCAAGAGTCATGTGAGGAGCTTTGTCTTGGAGATTATGGAGGTCCATCCTTTTGCAGACAACAGGATATGAAAACATTTTTCAGATGATACATTAGTCAATCAATATCTTCATGTAAAACAGGACCTTACCTATGTCCTTTGCTTATTTAATTAGATGTTTTTCAGGCATGGCTAAAACCACACTATCACATCACTACAAGGATACAATTGATTTGAGAGAATGAGTAGAGGAAGGACAGATGGGAAAGAATTTGGTCTTCTGAGATGCCAGGGATCCTGCATGTGTGTTGAATAATAAACCCTTTGGTTTATTCAGTAGTACTAATTTTGTTATAAGCAGGTTCTTCAAACTTAGACAAACCAGAAAGGGCTCTCCTTTAAGTGGAAAAACCCAACCCAACTGCCAGCTTGACAGAGGTGTGTGAGTTAACTCCTATTACACTTAGTCTGAGCTAAAACAACATCACTTTTCACTCTCACCCTGAGACCTAATGAGCTTCAGCACTTGCGATGTGAAAGACCAATAACTTAATCCACGGTTTGAAGCGATCCCTATTTTTAAAGCAGTGCTGTATTTGATTAAGCCACTGTAAAGCTCAGCAGAGCTGTGTCAAGTTAAATTATATTCTTTAAAGTAAAAATGCCATTTTACATGAAACGTAAAACTTCAGTCTTATTGCATTTTTATAAGAAAACCAAGTACCATTTATTTACATCCAGACAGCCCCCATTAATAGCAATTTATAGCTGGCAGATGTTACAGGCTTGGGTGTGTTTTAAAGTACTAAATTATTATCTTGCAGTTTTATAGATTAAAAATAATAACTACTTTTTCAAAGATACCCTAAATTCAAAGCTAGAAGACGCCCTTGCAATAATCACTGGGTGATTATGCAAGTCCCAATATGATATAAACATTGCTGCTTTTACCGAAAAACCTATTAATCTCATCAAAACTGCCCTTGTTAGATCAACAGAGTATATTTGTCACAATCCCACACTGACTGGCATTTGCAACGTTGCCTTTCTAAAACCTGTTACCTGGGTCACTCCCTTTGAACTCTCTAAATTTTGGGACAACATTAAATTTCTTCTAGTTCTCTGGAAACTCACTAGTGTTCCAAGACCTTAAAAATCCACACTAAATGCCTGGACAGTTCCTTGGCCACCCCTGTTAAAATTATTGAATGCAGGTTATTCAGATTCAGTGCTATTAAAATTATCAACTTTTGCGTTTTGGAAAAGAAACTATTTCAGCAGCATCATAGTACTATATAACTACACACCTTGGCTTTTCCTCAAACACAGAACAGAAATGTTTCTTGGGTGCTTCTGGTTTTTCAGCACTGTTATTAAATATTCTACCTAAGAACAGGCTAGCACACTGTTCGAGTACTTAACCCCTATCCCGCAATGCACGCATGTGCACATGCAGACACATACACTTCTTGATGTTTCACTACCTTGACTAAAGTTCTCTTTGTGTACTTTGGTTCTCACCATTTTTCTATACTTTCCAGCCTCGGCCATGTGGCATTATCAATTTACCTTTTACCCTCTTCTTATATAACAGTAAATACTCATTTTCCTTCCAAGTGGGGCTGCTCAACAAGTGTTAATTTTTTCTTGAACACAGAATTGTGGCTTTTGAGACAGAGGCAGAAATTCTAAGACTGGCTGCAGTGGGGCTGGGAAAACATTCCCACTGCATTTCAAAGCTTATGATGATGAGATGATCAAGTGATCTCTGCCAACAGAGGATCCTCCAGCCTTTAATTTGTCATTGCAAATCTATTCAATAGTGATACTCTATGTAGAGCATCATTGTCCTAAGATACTGAAACCTCGTTTCATTTGTGACCTGAATCATATTTGCATTGCTATCTACCAAAGTAAAGATTAACAAATACTAGACAACAGAGCTGAAAAAGATCAGCAATGACACTTAGTCTGCATTTAATTCTTTTGTTATAAAAAAAATTCAGCATCACCAGGACATTCACTGATTAATTTCTAAATTTAGAGATGAGATACACCATCAGTCAAGTCTGGATGATGTGCATCTCTGAGAAGAATTTGTGGAAAAACGTCTGTGACGCTGGAGCGGATATGTCTTTGGCATTGGGGATCTCCATTGCTTAATATATTCTTGCATCAGTAGCATCTTTCAAACATGCAGATGTTCTAACAGAATAAAGTTACAGTTAGGAGAATACTTAGGCACTAAAGGTTGCTTTTACTCAAACTTAAATGGGGGTTAGAGCTCTTCAGGACTTCAAAATATCCTGCCATTTTATTTGGGTGTTTAAACCAAGGGTCAGCCTCATACTAGTTACTCAGATTTGTAGGTTGGCTAAAACAATCCCAAACAGCAACCGACCTCAAAGTATCTCCTAAATGTATGTCCCACATGTATTCCATTTAACTGGAGAAGGATCTGATTTTGTCAGCAGACTATAATGGTGAGAAGAACAAAGGTGAACGGGAGGACTATCAAATTGTTGTCCCTCCACTTATTAACACGGAGACAATGACTGCCCTGGGTATACCATCAGGGCATTTGGGAAGAGAGCAGTAAATCTGATAAAGCTAACCCCACTTGTGATTTCCCCTCTATTTTATAAATTGACTCTCTATATATGGTGTGAAATTCAGCCACTAAACTGAGAGCTTGCTGGCTGAAAGAGTGCAGACCATTTACCAGAATGCCTTGGGAAGCTGAACAAACTTTCTTTCCATGCTGTGCTCATGGGAACGTGAAGTTTTCTCTCACAGAGGTTAAAATGTTTGAAAAGTGGAGCCCTATATAAAATTCTGTTTGTGCAGCTGAAGTTCTGACGCTGTTTACCTGAAATGTTTCTATAATTCCTAAACTTTTGAGTTTCAGGTTGGTGATTTGCGAGTAGCAGATTGCACTCTCCTGAACTAAATCTAACAAGCGCCACAAAGTGAAAATAAACTGGAGAGACTTGAAATAAAAATCACTTCAAGAAATCTAAGCGTGGTGGGTTTTTTGTGTGGGTTTTTTTTTTTTTTTTCCTCCCACTTTAAGCCAACTAAACTCCCAACACATTCTGATCATCTCGCCACAGTGTGTCTGTGCTGGTGACAACTGATTCATGTGTACATTTACATATCCCCTCAGTGCCAGCAGCAGAATACAAAATGGGTCCTCCTGCTCTGGCAGATGACACAGCGCTGGCAAATCAGGAGGAGCTGTCAAAAACAGCTGTCCATTAAAAGAGTTTGCTGAAACAACTAAGAGCTGTTTGAAAATGCTAGGTGGTAGAATTTAATTGGAGTAGCAACTGTTCAAAATTAAGATTAAAAAGGACCAGTCGGTATGGGTGAGTTTCAGGTTTAAGGGGTGTTTTTATATATGGATATTTACATTTGGGATATTAACAGTTAGGTTTGCTGATTTCCACTGCCTCTTTCTGCTTATGGTCATGCTCCATCCCCTGGGTCAGAAAGTTCAGGCATGTCCATAACTGATCTGTTGCACATTAAACACAGCAACTCTCTGCACTGGTACCCAGGCAACGTTATTTTAGAGATAAAGGGAAAAATGTGAAATTCATGTTCTTTAAAAGCAGCCTGTCTGTGTGGGTGCAAATGCCATTATGCTGTACTGCTGGTACGTTATTAGCTGCCCATGTGGACAGGGGATGTGGTTAGTTTTCTACAGTGGGAACAAGAGGCAGGCACAGACGGCCCAACTGGAGCTTCCAGCGAGTGTGTTCGATTACACCATGCACCCTGTTTAAAGACCACATTTGTCTCAGCACATAAAATGGCATGCATGTAAACGAAGGCCTTCATGAAGTTTTCCCCTCAGTATGAATGTAGTCTTGGGAAAAGAGACCACTGTAACAGCCCAGAAAATTTCATTTTTCTCCAAGAGCTTGACCTGAATGTGCTTGAGGCAATGCTAAACCCTGGTTTGGTTTATGTGGTCTCTGAATCAGAAATTTGACTATGGAATAAATGCAGCAGAATAGAAACACAGGCAAGCAAAACTTTGGCAAAACCTAGAGATCCTGCATATTCTCCCTAGTTCAGCTGAATATTTTGTTCATCAAAAACATTTGAAAAAAATGCTCAAATGAAGTCAGTGTGTTTCATTTTGGCAGTGTCAAAACAAAATTTTTTTTTTTTTTTTTTTTTTTTTTTTTTTTTTTTTTTTTTTTTGTCTTCAGAGAAAAATATTCAAAATCCCAGGAAAAGGTTTTCTTCAAGCTCAAATAAAAGTGTTTCTTTTTTTGACTTTTTTTCTCTGCAGCAGGCTCTAGCACAGGCAGGCAGAAGAAGATCTGCATTTAGTTCTTCATTTTGCGACCAAGTCCTCATCACAGCGCCTCGGGCACTGACTCTACTTATGTGCTTTAGCTTAGCGCATCTGTAAATGCGTTGTCTAAAACGTTTCTAGTACTTTGATTACTTGGTACTTACTCTTTTCCTCATATAAGTAAACACTCCTTGGTGTTTCTTTTTAAAAATCAAACACTGTGTGACACTAACTGCATCCTGTCCATTGCAGGTCAGTGAAATAGGTCTCAGGCAGTGAATCGAGAGAGGCGGTAAGGATTCTGTACATAGCCTAGATTTCTTCTTGCTTGAAATGCAAAGATCTATGTCTTGAAACAATTCAGAACAGCTATGGACTTTTTGCAGTAGTATTTTGTAAGTTTTAGTACCATTGAACATTTTTACCTTGGTTATAACTTTTTAATATGTTGGACCCCAGTTTTGGTTTCTTTGCTTTAAATAAAATCTGCTTTAAATGTTAAAAAAAAAAACCAAATAACTGTTGCAGCAAATCAAAAAGCATGCAGGCACTAAAATTAAATTTCCCATTCTGGAAGAAAAAATAGAAGTTGAAAAGGCATTAGGCTCAGTTTCCCAGCAGAAACCTTACAGTAATGCCTGTGACTGCAAGTATATAGCTCAGTGTATGCAATACATTGCAACTAGAAGTAGCAGTGACAGCTGGTGGGTTAGTAAACAGATTTCATTTCAGTTTTTGTCTGAAAATTATACAAATTTTTCTTTAATACGATTCTTCACTACATCTTCTGTTTCCATTCAATGATGAGGCCATTTTCAATTTGTATCCAAGCTCTGTTAAATATTTTATTGGACTTAACACACATAAATGAAACAAACAAAAATAAATTTGGAACACTTGAGTGAAGTTTGTAGTCTGTTGGAATGATTAAAAAATGTAGGTCCTAACAGAGTTTGGAAGAGAGTGGGCATAAATGAAAAGCATGTTAATATTGCCACTCACAGCAATAAAACCCAACACATCTTTTTAGGGTTTAACTTGTACAGAGATGTATTTTATCTTTAGCATTTTCTGAAAATTCATTCAGGAAATTCCTTCAAGTAATTTTTTTTTTTACCCCTTCTTTCCCTAAACTGCCACAAAAACCTCTGAACTTATGTAGGCTTGCGGAAAAATAACTTATGCACAGAGGGAGAAAAAATGAAATGTCTAAATTGATCTGAAAGACATTACCTAATGACACAAAAGCATGAAGGCTCACTATTTCTTTGCATGGATACGTACAGGTAGGAAGGGAGAGGGATCTCCAAATGGGTTGGGCAATTTCATTTTTTAAAAAATTCCTATTTATGTTTGCATTAAGAACTATACTTAAACATCTATTTTATGACAAATTGCCTATAACTGTTCATTGGACAAAGGATAAGTTTTGAGTCAGCCACACACCCAGCTCCCAGGAACAGTAACAGGGGTGGCTCATAAAACTGCGTGCAGGGTGTAGCCTTGGGGCAACATCCAGCCACGTCTAAGATAAAATCTGTTATTTCGTATCTGTTACTTCTTTTCATATCCAAATATTTTTTTTTTCATACAGCAAATATATGTAGAGTAGCTAGCAACATCCAAAGACATAATACAGCTTTACTGCTTTGTTTCTAGCACTGCAACTTCTCACTGCAGAGACTACAGAAATTAAAAAAAAAAAAGCAAAAAAAAAGCCTGATAAGAGATTATAAAACACCTCTGGATTGAAACTCTAAAATACCACATGGCTCCTGTGTCAGGTGGGAGGGTGTTGAGACAGGTAAGACAGGTGTGTGCTACCATCAGAGCAGTGATCACGGACAGAAGCACTCATTAGTTTGGATGTTAATAAACCTCTTCTCTCCTCTTTAACCACCCACTAAGAATGGTTTCATGTCCCTGAATGCTGCAGAATCCCACGTTTCATGTGTATTAGCATCATGCGGACCAATATGTGAAAGAACAGCTTTCATATTAGTTCATGCATAAATCAAGATACAACTGCATGAAAACCTAATACATTGCACAGACACTGATATCATCTTGCCATTAAAACATCACTCTCTATTTCCTCTTATGAAGGCCTTTGCTTTTAAAAATCATCCTCTCTGCGTGCTCTGTACTGCCTCCTGTATCAAAATGCACAGTTCAGCAAGGAATAATTGGTCCCGGGTACCTCAATATATTATGGTTACAATGGGGTTTTTTTTCAATTATTGCAGTCCACAAACATCCTTGTGATTAAGAAGAGGTGTTCTATCTAACGACAATCACTGCAAAGCTAGAAATATCTGATATCTGCATCAGATCCCAACAGCATGTTTTTAGTGCCTCCGCCCGCTGATTCAATTCTGCAGCAGCACTGCTAACCTACACCACACATTTTACCATTAATACTGGGAACCCAAGTTTAAATTCGAAAGAGAAAAAAACCAACTCTGCATTTATGTATGTGAGATCCATGAAGGGAACCAAGATCTTTCATCCACAGCTGAGATACTTACGATCTGACCTTAATAAAGAGTGAACTCACCGCATCTTTTCTCTACTGCTTAGAAACACAGTCAGTTTTAATGGGTTTTATAAAAGTTTTAAGAATTGTAGGTCTAGAAAATTACTTTAACAAGGTCCAGTGAGAGGAGATGGAAAAAGGAATCTAAAGGAGATAAAGAATGTACAAGTTAACTGTGATTTCCTTCTATTGGGAGCTTTAATATTAACAAGCCTGATCATCCAGCAAGCGTGAAGCAAATGCAGTAGTGGATGCTCTCTCATGTACACGTTTCAAGACTGCATTATTCAATGCAATGAGCAGAGTGCTGTATCACTGTGGTGGAAGCTCTCAAGACTTCCTTGAAATGATACTAAAACCTCTGCACACCAGGGCACTGGAAAGCTATTTGAACTAAGTAAAGCTGCCATGACGTTATCTACAGGGCAAAATCCAAAACCAATCTCTGGGTCCAGCCACATACAATGGAGTCAACTGCACAGGCAACACTGATCTCAGCTAGAGCTAAGGCAGCTCTAAATACAAATGTAAACTGAGAAACAAGAAAGGGGGATATAAAGAAATGAGGGATCATTCTTAAATCAAAAGCTATGGCAGGTCACACCGCTCACTCATCTGTGTGTGCACTTCGTGATTCTCATTCAGTTCTTCTGGATTCTCAAACAAAGTGCAGAGTCCTAAAAATATTTGGAACTATTACAAAGCATAAATTATAAATGTGTCGAGAAAATGGAAAAAGGTGTCTTGGGCCTACTTAGAGCACAAAATGATCTCAACCATTATTCAACAATGATATGAAGATCTTTTATTTCATTTCTTCTTAACAGTTCCCTGTGTTTGCTATCATTTCTTGCCCAGCACCGTGTCAATAATTACTAAATTAGCAGGACGCCTGTACAATTTCAGCTAAAGTGTTATTACTGACAAGTCAAACAAAGAAAGCTGATCGAAAAGATGGGACTCCATCTCCTTATTTAAATGGACCGTGTTCACAGAAGAAGATTGAAACTCCTTTTTCTTCAAAGGAAGAAGGGAAGGGTATAGTTTACATTTTGTGCTGCTCAAGGACAGAGAGTCAGAGGAAATGCCTTTTTAATGTAAACCTCTTTTCATTTCCAAGGGACAAAAATGAAGGTTATTTAAAAGAATCATGCTTGGTAGAAGAAGTAATTATGTATTTTTTTCAAATCTCAGAGGAATAATGCTTTTATATTTCCCTGAGATGACCCAATTCGCTTTGTGATGTGCTCCCTTAAATGTAAGTGTGCTGACTTCTTTGAACCTCATTGTTTTTAGTGTCTAAAGAAGCTCCTCTCATACCACAGTGTTGATTGATTTTGGCTCTGTACCAGTGCCCAAATATTCATAAAGCTACTGCTGGTTTATACAACCCAGAAGTGAAAATGGTGTGTAATATCTACTCCTCGATATCTCCAAAACACTCTACATGTAATGACATGTTCAAATCTAATTTTTGAAAAGTACTGCTCTGATTCAGCATCCAAATTTATAACTCATTTGGGCTGGAGAGCTCCATAGTCTAAAAGATCCTAAAGGTTTTCCAAGATCATGCAGGCTTTTCTTAATATTCATTTGATGTTATCTCTTTGAGGTACTTTTGGTGGCATAAATGTGAGTACCTATTGGCATGCCTAAACATGTGAAATAAGATGCAGATCTATAACCTTCCTTGGACGTATATCTACCTTCACTCTTTCACTACACCAGTGGCTCATTCCTTGAGAAAGAAGAGGTTTCAAAATCAAGACGGACAGCTCTTTTCTTTTTTAATCCAAATCACCTACTTCAGTTAAAAGTGTTCTGGGATAGGTTTTTTAGCAGCACCTATGAAAATGTGGGAAAAAAGAAAAATAAAAAAGAACCATGATCACTCTAATATGGTAAAGCATAAAAGGAGACAAATTCCATCAGTCTTAGTCATCTAATGATTAGTATGTGCTACTCTCCTAAATCTGGAATTTATTTAGTTGTTGTCACTTGTCATGTAAACAAGCCAACAGGGACTACTTAAATCTATAAAATTAGACATTAGGTTTTAGCCCTTTCATGTTTTTCTTATTAGGCCTAGGAAAGGTCCTAATCATTCACTGGCATTCTGGGCACTGCCTTAATGCAAATAAATAAACAATGATAAAGTTAACTACAGCATCTCACTGACATTTTTCAAACCTTAAAAAATATTTTATTTCAAGTTTTTGGCAAAAATTCTGACTTGAGTTCTCACTAGCTCCAAAACAAGTCACTTCTATTCCCACAGAGCTGAATCCAATCACTAATTTCACTTGTATTACACCCTATTCTGTTTCTTAATTCACAATCAGAAGAATAACTAGTTTAATATCTGTCATCTGCTGCTTGCAATTCTACAGTCTCACAGGCCAGGGTACAATTATGCAAACTGAACCAATTTCTAGGCTAGAACCATTTAGAAGTCATCTTTTTCTGTTTAATCTGTCTGAAACTTTTTTTTTTTTTTTTTTCAAAATAGACTGTTCTTAAAGCTTTAATTTTCATGAAAAGATTGAATACAGAAGACTTTTTTCCCAAAACACAAGTGTTTCAAAAAATGTGACCAACTGAAAGCAAAGAAACAGATTTTTACACAGATTTTTGGAAATGAGTGGGGATATTGCAGTAGACTTCACTTCAAAAAAGCACCATTCCTTTTTAATGCTGAAGGTATTCTTGAGGCTAGCTGCAAAGTGATCTAGTAATGATGCTAATGACTTAATTATCTGCCTTTTATTCAAAATAATCTGTAAGAACTTTAGGTATGTTTCTTCAGTTTCTGAAGATGCCATAGAAAATGTAGAACAAAATGAAAAAAAAAAAGTAGATCCTGAATCAGATAAAATTTTAATTTTCACTTTATCACAGAAGGAGAAGGGATATTCTGTGAAAATGAAAGACAGCAGATATTTGAATATACTTCTTGCAGAATGCACAAATTAATCTGTGGTGCACTAGGCCACAAGATATTTATTGAGTATAAAAATTTAGCAAGAGACAAAAAATTACTAAAACTGTATTCTAAGACTCTTGATTCAATTACAGAAAATTACTTTAAATGGTACTTAATCTCCACAGAAAAAGGAAACAACTTTCCTCAATGAGTAGATTACACCATGTTATTCATTAGGCAGTTTCTTGCACCCTCTTGTGAAGCATCTGGTTTTGATCACTGCTAGGTTCAGCCTAGGAAGTAGGTGGAATTGGTCTGATCCTCCATAAGTGCGTTTACTACTACCTAAACAGAGCCATATCTGGGGTAACGTAGGTACACCTTGGTAATGAGTAACAACATCACGCAACAAGAAATGAAATACACATTTCCCTGGTATTGAGAGAACTTGGCAGAAAAGGTATAGCTACTCGAATTGGACTTAGAAGTAAAGAATTAACACCCACGTGTTTGGAAAAAAATAAAAATCCATCCAGACAGCTTTGCATGAGATTCATGTAAAGTAATTTTAGGAAGTGAGAAAAATGTATGTCTACATAACCATCCGTACTATTATTCCAGGAGAAATGTTGTCCTTATTCATACATTCCCAGTCCATGCAGAAAGGAAACAATGATTGCTCATGCTAGGGTGGATTTTCTTTTTAAGCAGAATCGTGATGGTGTTTACTTTGGCAGGGAACAAATTTAGTGCTAGTTAAAACCTTTTTTGTTGACTTTTACACTCATTACATGCTGCTGCAGCAACTCATGAAAATTATTAATAGAAATACAAATAGCCAAATGTTTTTTAAAATCACTGTTTGTTGCCTTTGAGTCAATAATCAGATCTTTGTATTTAGAGAACTGAGATACTGAAGAAAAGTATGGCATTCTGAGGAACTACTTTGTTACAGTATATTTTGCAATATTAATGCTGTGTAAGGAAGCTGAGAGCCTGGTATAAAGGTTTAAAGAAACTCTAAAGATTTCTTCGCTTATCTCTAAATTATTATTTTTTTATCACTAAGATTCCTGAGGGAATGTTCATAACTTCAAAGAAATCACAGCAACAGTGCAATGTGAACAGTTACCTCCAACATGCAATCTGTTTGGCCAAGATTTCTCTCCCCTGTATGAGGCAGCTAACTGAAGAACCGACCATAAAAGCTTTGTTACCCTACAAATAGCTACAGAGGTGTTGGAGGAAAACAGGAATCTCATAAGGACAATTCAGATCATAGACAGGCTAAATTGTCTCCTTAAAGTGCCTCTCCCACTCCATTGACTCCATGGAGAGTCACAGAAGATTATATTAATGAGTAGCTTAGTTAAGTGCCTAAAGTTAGGTGGAATAAATCCAGGTCTCGTGTGTGAAAATATTTTTATATATGGGCCTGATTCATTGTTTACACATTTGCCTCATGACACTGTAAGATACACATGCAAGCATCTTACCTGGTTTAAATGTGTACTTTGTGTACCTGGGCCCATTATTAGATGTATTTTCATCCCATTACAAGTGGAGTGCAAAAAGAGGGTTTAATTAAAAGGGCAGTTTTTTCAACAGTATTTAATTCTAGACAATCATCTTTGTGTATATATAGTGAGATTTCTACAGAGTGTTCATCATGTGTCTAATCCTGCTCCTATTGAAAAAATGTTACATACTCTTTGAGAGACAGAGACTTGGTCTATCACAGTGCTGTATTCAATTCTCAGTAAGTACAATTCCACGGTGTCTATTAAGCAGGTGACCTTAGTAAGTGATCAGCTGGTTCTGTTTGGTCTTCCTTCAAGATCTATAAAAATCTGTACTGAACATATGTGCACACATGAAACCATGCATAAGCATTATTGTCTTACGCTAAATTTTAGGCACCAGCTAATTTCTTCTGGCAATGAAAACCCACAGAAAACAATTGACTCTTTCAAGTGTCCCCTCATGGAGTTCCCTTGTAAATACCATCCCTGAGGAGAAGATGTTATATCACACTAGAGTTTAGAGAAAAGTGATCACCAACAGTTTTCAGAGCAGGCATAGGTCTCCACAGCTGGTATTTTCCCAATTCCACCATTCACACAGCTGCACATCAAAGTTTCAGCCACCCCTGAAAGTCTCCAGTCATGAAAAGTGGACTTACATGCTTAATATTCTGTATACTGGCTTTTTCCTTAACAGTAACTCATAATTTCCTGCCTTCTGGTAGGAAAATGTTGATTTAGTTGCAAGATCCTAACAGAGAACTAAAATAGTGTGTAAAGACAAAAAACCCCAGTGCCATGATCTCAGCACCTGGTGTTATTTGAAGTCTTCACACATGCTCCAGGTCCAGCAATGCTTAGCTGGACTTATAGGGGAGAAGTCCTCAACAAAAGTAATTTTGTAGGATCCTCTTCTAGCAACAAAACCAATATTATGGCTGCCTGGGGCTGGTGCATCTTCTATGACATTATTCTTAGGAAAGGGTGTGGTTATGGTCATTTTGTAAAGAGATGATTGTTCATTTGAAGGCGCTGTGGGCTGGGATCTTCAGTTCATGTGAGCTTCCAGAAGCAGTGCCAACTGACACCTGCTGAGGTCCTGGCACATCAAATTTTAAATGGATTTACAAGTTTCTCTCCCCAATACCAAATGCTATGATGTCTACATCAAACAGTCAATTACGTGTGGGCTGCTTCTAAACAAAAGTTTTTCTAATTGTTTCAGATACACCATCTGTTTCTGATCAAAACCATGGTGAAAATGCAAACCCTCATAAACATCATCCTAGATTTTTTCTTTTGAATGAAATCAGCTTAGTACTGAAGGGTATAACTTCAAAGAGCTCAGAGGCACTGTTGTTATCCAACTGTACATGAAGCTCATGGGTCTTCCTAGACAAGAGATCTCAAGGGAACAGCTTTCACACTAGTTTTTTATTTTCACCTACAGGGAAAATACCATGAAGATGGCCTTTTCCCGTTGTTTTTTTTTGTTTTGTTTCTAGAGAAAACTAGGCAGAATTGGTTCAGGGTTTCTTTAATATTTTCATATAAAAAACAATCTCAGGATTGGTAGTTAAATAGATGTCAATAAATATTTCAGCTGAAATCCTCAGAGTGCTTTTTGTTTTACTATGGGCATCTCTTCTCATCTAGATACAAGTTTTGTCTTTAACTTCAGGATATTTCTTAATATACTGACCACAATAGTGTTTACATTCCCCAAGCAGGACTCCCTGCTTAGCCCATTCTTCCACTCAGAAATATACTTCAGTGTAGCTGGCATGAGACAAAAAAGAAAACTTCCCTTGGACCAGCACCAACACATTTCAACAAAGCCTCTGATCAAAGTGCAAGAAAGAAATGCGAAACAACAAAGGCAATGGTTGCAACAGCTCAACAGCTATTGTGGAATTTCTTTAGGGAACCAGAAACCACCCTTAAAGAATCTATATGGTGGCATTAAAGTACGAGCAGCATTTCAACAAAATGCCAAGAAGAAAACATTCATCAAGGAAGTTTAACTATTTCCGTCAGCTTAGAGGTCAAAGAGGCAGGATGACAATACATCCCAGGGGAAAAGCCTTCCTCTGTAGGAGGTGAAGAGCAGGTGAAAAGGAGGAATGTGTCTGGTTCCAGAAGTCTGGGTACCACGAGTACGATACAACAGCGTGGATTTGCAATGCTTTATAGAAAATGTGTCTCTCTCTGTGACTGTTACTATGACATTATGGGCAAAAGCTTGGTTAATCTGGTACAGCTCTATTGATCATAGTTGAATAACTCCAGATGTAATAATGTGGAATCTGTCCCATTAAATATTTAAACCTGAACTTAATGGATGAAAAGAAAATCCTTTGAATAATGAAAGCATAAAGAAAGCACGATATGACTATGGCTTAAACACACCAACACTGATCACAAGCCTGGTAATGAAACAGTGTTTACTGGCCATGATATTTTTATTTTCACTTAATCCGAAATATTTCCTGTGTGTAATTGCTTTAGAAGCTACAGCTCTAAGGCACGACACATTTTTGTGACAGTAACATCAACGTGTAGAGAGAAACATTAGCGCTCAGTGTCAAGCACACTTGAGTTTTTCAATACACTTGGAGGAAGATACTCATAAAGGCTCATCACAATGGCATGGAGGACTAATATTCCAGACAATTAGGCTTTCTGCTTCAGATGGGACAATTCAAATGCGGATGTCTTTAAAGCACATTTTCATCCCCTTTATTGCTCACAGGAGGAAAAAGAGATGCCTTTTTTGTTTATAAAATGTAGGGCTGAAAACTGTCTGAACAGATGCTGGAGACCATAATGTCTCACTTTCACTGTTGCAGAAACCACCACTTGGTCATCTCACGTCCCCTTCTCACTAAATCTCATATAAATATGATTATGACTTGAATTGTTATGATTTGCAGAGTATTATAGGGGTAGAAAACATAAAGCTAGAGTTAGCCATCTGAAAATCTTCCCTTTCTCCTCATGACATTTTCTTTAAAACTCACAAAATCTATGCTTGCTAAATAAAAGTGAAGGTCTTTGCCACCTGAATCTAAATTGAATATAATTGGATACTTGTATGTCAAAGCACTCAGAGACATAAATCCAAGTATCAGCACATCAATAGGAAGGCAATTGGGTCACAAGATAACCTATAGGATATATGATATATCTTCTTAAAGCTGTTCTCAGAATCCAAGGAATTCTTTTGTTAGACACTGAGTGGATGTCTCTTATTAAGGGGGTGTTTATAATGGTGGACAATGCAATTCAGATATAGAGCCTACACTAGTCTTCCATCAAAGGTAGAGAGAAACCTAATAGCCTAAAATAAATCTCTGCAACACTTCAATGGCAGAACATTTGAGCAATTTTTAAATGTAGTCGTGAGTATCAGAAATGTACCTAATGGAGAGCGCAAAGGTAAAGGAGACCTTGAAACGATCAAAACCCACTTGTCCAAGTAATTATGCAGACAATTTCTAACATTTATTTTTCATGCCTAAACTGGTTAAGAAGCATCAACCAACACAAGAAGGAACCCTGGCCTAGTAATATGGACAGAGGATTTAATGTTCCAACAAGGGATATAAAAATGAAATTATAATTGCAGGTGGAAAAATTCTTAAAATGACAAAATATTCTTAAGAAAGAAGTCAAGAATAAAACTAAGTGATGAAATCTTAAACAGGTGAAAGTTTTAATTTTACCTTGTACCTAATTTAACAAACTCAGAGTTTATTCACAATGGTAGGGACAGCGATTACTGTTGAACATATAAAATCCATAATAATTTAGCTGAAAATGGGGTTATGATGACAGGGCAGCAGAGTCATTGCTAATGCTGGCTTCTAAGTAGATCGGTAAAGCCAAGTACCTGGCTCTGATAAACTGAAATGTACAGTTTTTTTGATACAGTGACTTAATTTAGCACAGACAACTCTACAATACACTCAGACATACATAATTCTGCTTTATGGCACTCCGTACTGCAACATATGCACAGACTTCCCTCCCTTTCCACCAAGCTATATAGATTTTCTAAATGCATGCAAATGTATCCAAGATGGCTCATTTTGTTATCAATTCCCCAAGTGCTAACATTCTAATCATTAACTAATTGTCTCTGTGCTCTATTGACAACTCAGCCACCTTCTTGCTAATTTTTGCTGACATGATGGAGGCCCTGAAGAACTGGGTTAACCTTTCAATGTCCATTGAAGATCCACAGGTCTGATGACGATTGATTGACCTGGCCTCTATGTTAGATAAAACCTCATCAGCTTTCCAAGTGATTTGTGTAATGAGGCATCAGTAATTGACAACAGGTAAGTGAACTGAGAAGTCCCCTTCTTTATTGCTCTACAAAAATTAGTAGAAAATTCAAGTATCTGTAGCGGGTGTAAACTTGTAAGAGATCATAAAATATGGAAGCATACATGTGCATTGTAATATCATGAGGTTTTTCTTTTTGTTACAGATATACACAAGAGCACAGGTATAATGTGCTCAAAATGTATGGCACTTGGGTTCTCTTCTTACATATATAATTGATACGTGTCTTTTGTATATGTGTATGTGTGCATCTATACATTACACATATATATATTGTATTTGGTTTGTTACAGAAACATATGCTCATTCCTGTGTTCTCATAAAAGCTTTTGCATGGTTTAGGAGTCTATATAGTACACATCAATCTGGATTATGATAGCATAAAGCTACAAAACGTCTTCTGTTTCCAAATGCTTATTGAATGTTTAAGGAGCAAATGGTAGCTGGCAATGCGGATTCTTGGGTCTCCACCTAACTCTGACTTTATTAAGAATAAATGCTTGCAGAAGAGCACAGGATAGTTGCCTCACCATGGCTTTTAAAGGTAGTCTACACGGCCCTACACCTGTTTTCTTAGTGGTGCTATGTAGACTAGGGAGAGTGCTGCATTCTCATCTCTACATGAGTCAGCTCTGCTGTCCCATTTCAAGTCATTTATACGTGCTTCCAAACAAATTTATTTAAAGCATGACTCACCTTTGTGCTCTCAAGACATACCTCAAATGATTAGAACTATTCTAAAAACAGAACAGGAAAACTGAATTTGCTGTACCTTAAGCCTCTACGGTTTTCTTCTTTTAACTTTACCTTAAATAGCCATAAAACTGTCCACATGGGACAATAATACAAGATGAAATAAGAGCAAATGTTATTAACAAAGAATGATCTTCCGGCTGACTCATCACAGCCAGCTAGAGAGCATGAAAGATTCCATCTATGCAGAGAGGCACAGAGCTATACACACCAAAAGCACACACACACATGCTCCATTGAAACACAAACGTAGCATATCTGTTCAAAACTGTTTTCTAGAAAAAAAAAAAAAAATCCCACCCAAAATTCTGGATTCTGTATCCTAGTTCATCTGTGGTAAAACAGTAAATCTCCTGTCTTCCCTCTTTAGCTCTGCGTTCCTGCGCTTTCTTCATTCATTTCAAATTGTTTCTGCCAAAAATACTTGTAGTTTCCAGATAATTCTGTGTTGGTGTCCATGTGGCCATCAGAGCTTTTCATCTGATGACACAGACAAAACCGGCAGCTCTTATCACAATTAAGCCAATATCATCTCACACACGTATTTTTTTTTTTTTTTTTTTTTTTTTTTGTTTGGTTTGGGTTTTTTGCATCTTGAAAGTTTTCAGGAGTCCAGGTTTATCTTCATAGCCATTATTTGGATTTGGAATCATACCACTTACAGTAAAGTTCAGTTGATTGTAATGATAATTAAAGAAACAGACTTCTATAGAAAATAAGACAAGTTTCTGTAGAAATGAGAACTCTATAGATATTGTCTTCAGAAAGAAGAAAATTAAGTGATCTCATTTGCATGTATGTTGTTTAAATGACCACCTTTATTGAAGCATTATTAGTCTTGCAGTATTTTGGGACAGGGGTCTGAGTTGTTATTCCTTCCTATATCGTGCAAAAATGCATCTACTGGAAAAATATTTTTATTTGAAATTTATAAGACTTCTCTGCATTTTTAAAACACCAATTTTTAAAACCTTTAAAATAAAAAAAGGAACATCCTACTATTGCCCAACAATATCTCCTATCATACAGAAAACAAAATATTTTAAAATGCTAACTACAATGAAAACAGCGTTAGTTGAAATGAAACACAATGTTTAAAATCCTGGCACAGCTGAAATCAATGGCAAAACTATCATTGACTTCTGTGGGCAAAGGATTTCTTTAATGTTCCTCATGTACCACAATGGGTTGTTAAAGTAAAGTCCTGATTTTATCGAAGGAAACTACCAACTTCTTCAATTGAAATGCTTAAGGATTATCCCTTGAAAAGCAAGATCAAACAAGAAAATGAAGATACACTAACTATTTTCTTCTGGCCCATTATCAAAAGATGACAAACAGCACCCAATCCTCACAAAATGCCAGTTTTCCTCCTTCTGATGCTAGGCGTAATTTTGTTTGCGATACAGCTGATTTATTTTTTTTTTTTTCTGTTTTAATTCAGCAGGCATTGCTGTTCTTCGGGAGTAGCCCTATTCACATCACGTGAATCCTACAAAACAACCTGGCACAGACCTCCCTGCACCTATGCCTTGTCCTCTTCACTTTGATGAAGTCAAAGATTAGGTCTTACCTTTCTATAGGCAGAGAACATTAGGCAGTTCATAAATACAGCAGAGACAAGTTCTGTACAGTCCAGGGGAAAACCTGGCTGCATCTGATTCTAGAAAAAAAGTTGGATTTTGGAGAAGATCATGCAGAGAGGCATTTTTGATTTTGTGTGACAGTGACATAATTTTTCACAGTAAGTTAGTGTCTGTTTTGGCTGCAAAACCCACTCTTCTTCACTGGCCTATACATCATCAGTTCACAAGAGTACAACAGTGTAAGTATCTTTGTATGTTTCTTAGCATTTTTGAAAAGTCTTCAATGTAGTTAAAATAAAGCAGACAGAGATCCAAAATGTAAATATGGGTAACATCTTATAATTCAACATAACAGGATATTTTTAAGAAGGTCAGAAGTGTCTTGAATCCTAGGAACTGAATCTATCATAAATATACAAAATTAATAACCTAAGTATAGGAGAGATTTTTTTTTCCTTAAGATACTCGTTACTTTCTTGTTTTAGCACTTCTATCTCTAAATAATGAATAGTTTCTCTACTTTCAATTTGGTGATTGGATGTAAATTATTAAACTATATAATAATCTTTGTACTCAATTATATTTATCTGCCTATATAAAAAAAATGTATCAATATGGAAGCAATAGATTGAAATTACTGTAAAATATATGCACATTTATATTTGTTTACACTCTCCTCTGAAAAAAATCCTAGTAATAAAGCCGCACATATAATAGCAACTTCTACCCATCACTTTAAAACTTGTTAACATAGTGAACTTTCGAACTGCAAATAATTCTTGTTTAATATTACTTGCTCTACAGTGAAAAATGTACATATAAGTGATGTCTAATATGTAATAACATTAAAAAATAATCTAATCGCATTTGTATTAAAACTATTGGAAATAGAAGCTTACCAGCTAACTAAAACCAGAAACATGAGGTCTTGATTGAATATATTACATTTAAAGTACTGATTTTATTGATAAAATATGTTGCATCTTCTATATTAGATGGTATGCAATAAAGAAAAATCTAAACCGTGTGATAATATTTATGTTAACAACCAATAGTGAAAAAGGACATTTATTAGTTAACTAAGAATTCATCAATTTTGTATCGCTACATATATTTTTAAAATTAATCCAACAGCAAAAGTTTGTGAGAAAATGTTGATAGCTGAAGTGGCAGAGACTTCATGTGGATACAGAGTATATGGGTATCATTTTCAAGAGCACTTAAATGATTTAAGAGTCCGACTGATTTTCAAAGAAAACCTTTTAAGCAGTTTATGTAGCATGGATCTGCTCCAGAGCACACATAACAATGGGAAGTCAATGGAAAGATTCACACTTCCTTCAGCTGCCTTAGATCTGTACTGGTCCAAAACATTTGATGCATTCCCATAGCTTATAGACTGCAGAGATGAAGTTGTTGTGCCTCTTTGGGGTAGGCATGGCTCTGGTGAGTGAATTCATCACATGGATTGGATCTTTGGCTAATAACAATAATAAAAGTAGCTCTGTGTATGCAATATTGTGTTCAGCACTATTTCCTCTGCAAGCAGCTTCACTTTTTCTCTGTTAGATCCACCCTAGAACTATTCACCTTGATGAAACCAGACAGTACTGCAAAGGAAACCTAGCAGTTAGTTGGATGGCACAACAAAGGGCCCATATTTCTTATCTTACCTAAATCAGCTTACATCAATCTCAGTTTTAGGTTGAAAGAACACTGCATCATGCAGCAAGTGTTGGGTGAGGACCATTTGTGGTTATGTTTCCACTTTAAAACAAGGTAGGTGTGAAAATTCCACAGAACTAGTAGGACCTATGCTCACAGTACTACTCCTTCCTCTCTGCTGGTTCCTATTACCATAGGCAAAGCAGAAATCTGGCATCCATTACTAACAACAATAAGTAAACCTGGTGCTTAATCAATCTAATAAAGAATGTTGTTGCCTTGGGCAATTGCTTATGTATGTTGCCTACCCACAGGACCACCAAGCTGAGCATCAGCAGAATTCCATCTTTGGCTCAATCCACATGTGCTCATGTTTTCCTGTTTCTAATGTAATTATTTTAAGATATTCACATGATTATCTTCCATATAAAGAGTGTTTTGGTGGTTACAGTTTTCTTAGAGGTGATCTCTTTAAACCTTTTTCACTATCTCATGACCTATCTTCTTAAGCACTTGGTTTGAAAACAAACACATCCGTACAAAAACAATTCCTTGTCTGTATGGTGAAGGTATAAGCATGGGCTCTGTCTGATGTAAAGCTGGGAAAGGAACTGTCTCCTACATCTAACATAAATGACTTTAGGCACCAGACCAGAAAGACATCAAGCTCCTGTACTGTTGTACTCTTTCTAAATAATTATTCATGAAAGTAGATCAAACTCTCTTTCTTCTGTTCCCACCCACCCCTGCTTTCACCAGAGATTCTTTTCTGAAACCTGAGAAATCTTCATGAGGACAGTTTTGCGAAACCTGATCTTTAGCTTCACTAACAGGTACAATTTGGGCTTTTCAGTGAGAAGTGTTTTCTCAGAAATTACCAGCTGGCTCCTTCACAATTCCTAGTCCACTGCCCATAACTTTAGCTCTGTATTCCCTTGCTTGATATATTCTTGACTGAATGCAATGGCTGGAGCTCAGTAATAGCAGTTTCCCTAGATTGTTTTCTTCTATACTTCTCATCTAGATTTCCTCTCATCTGAAAGGCAGAGGGAGGTTCCTTTTCATGATCCCTGTGGAAGGAAGGCAAGGCTGGCCCTCAGACAAGATACTTCTCAGATGATCTGTTAGAGGAATAAATCACTCCTGAAACTCTTCTCTCAAAGTTTTGCACTTAGGGGACCTCTTACAAAGGGGAGCAGAAGTTTGGACGTGAGCACTTTCTTGCCAATTCGTAATGGACATGGATCTCGGATCCAAGAAGAGCAGGATGGCCCCCATGGGTCTGCAGGAGATGCAAAGCATGAAAGGCACTATGAAGTCCACATTTTCTTCCCACAGAGATGCATAAATACCTGAGATTTATTGCTTCTGGACAATATGCTGGGGCAGGGTCCCTCTCTTGAAGTCTCTGTACCAGCTAAATCCTAATCTTGCAGAATCAATACACTGCTCCCTTCTCCAAGTGGTACTTTGAGATCTTGCTCTACATGGCACTGAGGAAACAGAGGTTTAAAAGAAATTTATTAGAGGTTACTTTAAAGATGCTACTGACCCTCGTTTTCTACTTGTGCAGCACAAAGCAATTGCTGTCTGACAACATAATGAAAGCTTAACTATAGTTCTCTTCTGTGATTACAATATCTTATTGCCAGGCTGGCTATTTATTGTCTAATTACAACAGCAATGTCTGAGATCCTCAGTGAAAGTGCCTGCAGAGATGCTGTTCCCATTTGTGATAAGGAGCAGAGCTCCTAGCTGACACTGCACGAGCCCGAGCTGCACCCTGTGAGTCCCCGCACGCCGCGCGGCACAGCGCCCTTGGGCAGCTTCCTCCACGGGGACTGACTCCACCTTCCACTTTCATGAGAGACATAATTTTTGCCTCTGCTTCCTACAGCTTTTTCTAAGAGGTCTGAAAATAATCCATCAGAACCAATGGATTAATTTTTGTTTTAATACTTTGGCAACTGAGTTGCTTTACCTTGTGCTGACAAGTCATTCCTTCTGGAGTCAGCGTTGCTACCTGCTCTGCTCTGCTGATGAGATTTCCCGTTTTCTCCCCTGAGTTTCCATGGAAAGAGTTTATTATTGTTGTCAAGGATGGACAATCCAAATATGTTTTAAAGAGTTATAATGCAAAAACTTTGCAAAACATACTTGTAGCTTTCAACCTCTTCCAATGAGATTTAAAAAAAACCAAACCAAAAGCAGATTCGATGTTCACATTAAATTAGCAGTGGTGTTACAAGAAACTACTATTTAAATATACTTAGAAATGGAGAAATGGAATGAGAAGATAAAATTTCAGAAGAACATAAATGAACTTTCAAGCACATTGGTATAGATGACATTTCCATTGCAAAGTTAGAAGGGGGAAAAGGTAATCAATGTTATTCAAGACTCATTTAAGCAAATCGAAATTTTAATAAGCAACCTAATTTTATTAAAAAAAAACCCCCCAACTTTGTTGACATTTAATATTTATAGGGCCACATTACCCATGACAGTTCTGTAAATGCACAACAAAATTACTTGCATGAAGACTATGTATTTCCAGAACTGGGGCTATCAGGAATAAAGACAAAAGAATCTCAAAATATTCAACTATTTCCTATAATGATTTCTACAAATACCTGAACTCCCAATCCACTTTTTATCCCTGCAAAATTCTCACTGTGCTTTATTTAAGGAAGCACTCAAATTCATCTATAACTCAGACAGGCACACAGTCACATGTTTCTTTTTAAGTTTCTCTTTTTAAAAAAAAAAAAAAAAAATCAGTATGAACATTCCTTCACTAGCTCGTAATTTCATTATTATCAACAAGCATTAAGCATGTTACATAAGCTACATTAAATTTACTGCTGAAATAGGATGTTGAAATAATGTTTTAATAGAAATTACTCCAAACAAGTGTGAAGTTTTAGGGATGATTACATTCTTCCTACACATTATCTCAGGCCACTTAAAGAACCTCTGTAGGACAGAGACCATCCTCTGCCACATCGTTCTTAATGGCTTAAAGCAAAAGTATGAAAAGTCAGAAATTTTCCCTTACATTTTTAGGACTGCTCCACAAATGGCTTCATAATGTAAACTGACACCAGAATGGCTGTGTATTATTTTTATTTCCCTTCAGTCATCCTTTTTTTTTTTTTTTACTAGGCTTTCATTTGTATCTCATTATTTCTAATGATTATGCCCAATCCAAAAGTGAATTATGTGAATAAAGAAACTTCTGTTACGTTCAGCAGACTTTGAATTGGAATGTTAATTTTGTATTTTCTTATGCTTAACTTTCTTTTAAAATAATTTCTTTTAAAGTAATTGTTATGTAATGCCTTGAGCACACGGGACATATTTCAATTACAATTATTCCTAAAGAAGAATAGTGTCTTTGTATGTCTTTCATAAAATGCATATATTAACATTATTCATATGTACAGCTTGAAGTTTACATACACAATACATGTGCATAGAATAGTAACACACCTACTCTCATTCTTTTTTATTTTCCTATTTTTAAAATACAGTGAGTTGTTTTTTACTAGAGCTAGTCTGTAGCTGGTATAAAAATCTTATTCTGTGCCTAAGAAACGTGGCATTGGATGAATTTCCTCTTGATTTTCAAAATAAACTTTGTGTTAATTTGTAATTTTCTACTTAGCAGCTAATGAAAATTGACAAATGGGAATTTCCCATGCAATTTGTGCTTTTCCAGAGTTATTTCTGTGGCTAGAACCTATTAATACAAATTGCATTAAAAACCTCAGCTTCCATTGATGCTGTTAGCATAGTCAGACCTTTCAGTATAATTTTATTATTTGATAGATGTTGGGTATTTAACTTTTGTGATTTTTTTTTAACAGGCATTTCAGTCCAACAGCAGCAAAATGTCCTTCTAAAAAGTTTTCCTACTTTAATATTTTGATAAGTCCCCTTTTAAAAGGGGGGGGGGGGAAATCCTTATGTATGTGGCTTTTGGAGATTGGTAAGAAAAATGTGAGCAGAGTGGGGATCACGGGGAATCTTTTTCAGATACTGTGATGCAAAGAATTTTCTCTCTCATCTCCCAAACCCTGTAGATGGAGCCCTCCACTAAGATCTTGCTGTATCTCTAGCACAGATTGACTTCTTTTGGGTTGATGATGATTGATCGTGTTGTTTTCTTCATTACTTTAAACCTAATCAGTGCTTGGTGTAATTTGAGTAATGATTGCTCATTATTGGCAATTGTGAAGTTTAAGGCTTTCTTCATTTTACCTCACAATACAGCCAGTTGGGAGATGCTCGTACATCCCCATTTGGGCAATGTTTGAGGTAAGAGAAAGGGGAAACATCATCAGTGATAGGCGGTAGTGAAAGCTTTCTGCAAGTTTATTACTGCATGTTTTCTTGGCAGGGGGCTTCTGGTGTTACCCCCATGACCAGATCTGATCATGAAAAAATGAGTTTCTTAGCAGACTATAACATTTAGGCCTTACTGAAATTCCTTAGTTCAATAAATCATGCTATTTCCTAATAACGTGCCTTATAAAGTGATATGGATGGATTTGCAAATAAAAGGGGGTTTTATTTTTTTTTTTTTAAAAAAAAAAAGGAAAGCAGAAAAGATAATGAATGAGGATCATATACAGGCCAAAACTATATTGTTTCTCATTATCCAAATTCTGTTGCTAACTTTGTTATTTTGAATTAAGAATAAGGGGAATTATTGCATAATGGAGTGGCTGATTTACAGGCGTTAAGCTTTGGTAAGCAGAGAAAAAGATGTTAAGCTGTACAGTACCCGGAGGACACACCATAGGAGTCCAGCTAAGCCCTTCGTTTGTGCTGAAATTATGCTAAGGATATAATGCAAATCTATATAAATTAGAAAATTTCAGATTCCCAGTTCTGGGAGTAAGGACAGGTTTTCTTCCTAGGCCTACTTCCACAGGTACAGCACTGAGAATAGGTGATTATATATAATGATTTGTCCAAACAATAAAGAAAAAATTTGATCCTTTCCATATGACTGGTAATTCTTACCAACTGCTTCAGCCATAAAGTCACGTGATGCTTCGTGAAATGTTTTATCAGTTTCAAAAATCACCGTGTAGTTCAGTTGAGATAAAATATATGGTGCTTGCATTAGATACCTGTTTTATCCATTCTGTTTTCAATGCACTTATTTTGTGTTTGCATTGACACAAATCAGTCAGAGAATATGTTAGTCAATAATTTAATTAAAATATTGCAGGTTTTTTCAGTTGTCTTTTACATCTTATAAAAAATTTGCACTAAACACAAAACATATGAACCTCAATTTGTTCTACAGTAAACTAGCTAATTCTGAGGTGAAAAGGTGTCCAGAGACATCAATGGAGCTTGCATGGAGCTATTCTCTCTTTGTAATTCCACAAGGCATTTTGTAGTAGAGAAAACAGGGATGCTTTCTCTCTCTACCTTACTGAGCTGACATCTAACAGCCAAGAGCGTAGTATCAGTGACACACTCAGTAACGGAGGTGCCTTCAAATGAGGAGGTTATGCGTTTCCTACCCGACATGATCACACTCAGCCTTAGGGGCAGTTTCAGTGCATGCAGCAGAACTGATAGAAAGAGTCTTAGCAACAGACCAGGCGCTTGCTGGAGGGGACAAGATATCTCATTTGCTTAAGTTAGACCAGAGGACCCCAGCATGGATAAAGCTCAGTTGTTTTTTTGTTGTGGTGTTTTTTTTCCCCTCTTCTCCTTTGCTTTTTTTTTTTTTTTTTTTTTTTTTTTTTTTTTCTGGAGACACTGCTTACTATGACTATGCAAGTAAAAATAAATACATTCTGATATTATAACATCACAACAATGTGATCATTTGAATTCATACTGAGAACAGTAAAAACAATATGCTTTCTGATTGAATTATTCAAGCTCTTAGCTTTTAAGTTTCAATTATAGATACAAACACTGTATGCAAGAGAAACAGAACAATAAACAGCATTTTCTAGCTGAGGTATAAAAAGCAGTGAGTTGCGGAAAATGATTTTTTTAAAGATGAAAGTGTAGCCCATCATTAAGATCAAATCTATGAGAGCAGAATCTCTGCAAAGCACAGTGTTGCTATAGTATGCTACTCCAGATGTAATACCACACAGACTTACTTGGCTATGATTCTGACTTATTCAGTAATTACAAGCAACAAAGAAAACAGGCGTCTGATAAGTGTATGTTCAAATACTGAGTTTAGATGAAAAGTAATATGCAAAACCATTAAAATAAGTACAGAAAGCAAAAAGATGTTTTAATTTCTTCTTAGAAATGCAAAAAATATTGCATGCTTTATTTAAAAAAAAACAAACAACAACACAAATGGTTTGCCATTGTTTCTAAAAATGCACAGGGAAATACTAAAGTCTGAGCGTGTGTGTCTGTGTGTTTTCTCACATAAGGATTTGTAATAACACTATTTATGTTTTAGAAGACTTTTTGCAAAATATGTTATAGTCTTCAAGCCTATGTATGCAGAAATAAACTATATACTGGAACATATGCATATGTGAACTAAAATAAGTAAGAATAATTCAATTTAATAAAGACTAAAACCATAACAGAAAACCAGATATTTATAGCCCTAAATTAACTCGCTATGTTGTTACTATAATCCATGTTACTGATTCTACACCCTCAAACAATTCTGTGATGTTATATCTTCATTTGGGGACTGATGCTACAGGCATTTGTACAAGTATTTATAATTTCTTTAATAATATCACAGAAGCCAGCTGCATTGTCTTGATGGCTGGTATTGCTGACCTAATGAGGCAAAGCCATCTATAGCTGTTTAACTTTAGGCACTGCGAGAAAGCATACTCACGTCAAATGTTGAAGTTACTCTCAAAACGTACAGAACTGAACCATCTAATGTTTTAGCAGCTCTCATGATTTTTCTTTGTAACTTGGGACAAAAATCATTAGTGCAAGCCTCAGAAACAGTTATTAGCAAATTCACTTTTTCTAGGGATTACCTTTTTTGGATACATCTTAAAATACAGAAGTAAAGAGGTCCTTTTCTGTGTGAGAATCCAACAAAATCAGTGACTTTGAAAATTTAATTCTTCCCTAAAAAGCCACTTTTTAATCAAAACTATTCATGGCCCAAACCGCTCATTTTTGTGCAGTGCCTATAAATATTTTGGTCATGGAGGCACATTATAAACTACTGCTTCTCCCCAGTGAGTTTCTAGAGACACCAGAACCATTAACTCCTGAGCACTAGTCAGATGGGTTTCAGATGCCAGTGCAGCCCTCTCCTTCTCCAATCCTTGGCCACTCACTTCTGCTCTGGCAGAAAACTCATGAGAAAATAAATGTTTTTCTCTGACAGGTCAGTTTTCAGCTGGATCTGCTCCTTGATCTGATTCTCTGGGTGGCTGCAGAAGTGCTCACCCAGGCAGAAGCCAGGGCTGGCAGGAGGTCAAGAAGCCATGGAGAGATAGGTTATGGAGTGGGGGCAAGACTTCTTTTGCTAGCAGGGTGGGTTTATACCGAGTTAAGTTGTTCACCGAACCACAGCCTAATTTATCTTTAATAGCACTCACTTCACTAATAATGCAATGGTGTTAACTTTTAGTCTGAAAGGAGGACAGCAAGCTAGTTGGAGAGCTGTAAATGTACAGGAGGACAGTTATGTTTCACAGTTTATATTACTTTATGGTTCCATTTTGCGTAAGGAAATAACCGTGGCAGAGAGATTAACATGACTGCATCTACCTTTTTCTTTTTTTTTTTTAATATGCACTCGTAGCCATTTTTTATACAGGGGAATAAAATACATGACTAGGTTACATTTTAAAAAATGGTAGATGTATAAAACTAGACATGAGAGGTGCAGATATTAAAAGCAATTTTTTCCTTTCTAATTGAATTTAGATTTGAGATCTAATTACTTGGTAAGCAATAGTTATATATGCACGTATGTACATAGACCCATAACTAAAGAACTTCTAAAATCAGAATTTCCACTTTCTGGCATTTTTTTCATCATTTATCATCATGATTAGTTTTAGATTAGACCAATATGTATTCCCATTTTAAGCTGTTTTGAAAGAGATTCAATATTGATTGCACGTGTTTTCCCACATCAACATGAACAGAAAATGAATGATAAATACACTTTGTATGGATGTTTTGAATATAGCAACATTTGGGGGTTAATGAAGGTAAAGGAAAATCTCTCAGATAGAATCATTGGCCTTCTGCCACAAAACTAAAGAAGTAAACTGGAGACGTAATTTCCAGTTCTGAGTGAGTTGAAATATGAGTGGAAAACTCCAGGTCTCCAAGCACAGCGTATCGCCCTGCACACAGATTTTTGGTCCATGCCCCTCATGAACGGAAAGCCACGAAGTGGTACTAACTGACGGAAACTATGGTCTAGTGGCTGCGGTGGCATTCCTCTTTTATTTGCACATATTGGAAGAAGAGGTGGATAGATGATACCAGATGTCAGAAATAATTACAATGCTATCGAGTCTCAGTATGACAAAGAGGAAAGTAATGACTTTGGCTATGGCCAGGGAGAATATAAAGCAGTATTTTTTGGAAAAAAAAAAAAAAAAAGGTCAGTGTCTGGGAAGATCACCAGAACTGGGGCTGGGTGAAAAAAGCAAATTTTGAAGCCAATTCTTCTGGTTTTCAAGCAAGACAACAATCTACATTGCCGGTAATTCATAGGAAATTTCAGTTATCTATTTGTTGCATCCTGGAAGAAGCCAGAAGTGTCTTCTCAGCTGGATTTCTACATTCCAGAGCTGACTGACATTTATATGTGATATCATCCAAAAGCAAAACCATATCATGCTCTCAGTGTGGTTCTCCAGGCTGTGACTTCAACACATCACGAGAGGAACCCATAAGAATGAATCTCAGGAGGATTAGCTTTTGAAGCAAATTTTGAAGAATCAAGACTCAGCCATCTTCCCTTTGAACACCGTAAGATTCTCCCACTGTGTTCAACGGTCTCTTTACTTGTACAAGCTTTTTTTTTTACAATGACCCAATGAGCTGTAACTGCAGGGGAGATATTTGTCAGTCCCATTCATGCTTCCGTGTAAAGACAGCTCTATCACAGACAAATGAAGCCTACTTCCACATAGGTCATTGAAATTAGAAAGTCTTGCAGCACAGAAAATTTAAGCAATCCAGTCATGTAATCCAATGGTCTCTTCTGCCCCAACTTTTGACACATTTTTCCATTGGTACCTCTTCATTGCTAGTTGAGCAAATGTGCCTGAATTGATCATTGAAAAACTCCTCTATGTTTTAAATTCATTAGACTTATTTCATTGAGCAAAGTAAACTTAGTAAAGGACTGCATAGTTGTCCTGAGAGGTGATTAACAAGGGTAATTTGCATGAGAAATTGGTGAGATCCTGGAACAGGAAAATACTGTAGCAACACACTCCTCAGAGAAATGAATGAAGACAGTCAGATGAGCGTTAAAAAACAGAGAGTGATCCTTACAAGACTTATTTAAAAATCAACACCTGAATGGACTGGAAAGTTGAGAGGCTTCACTAAAATATACCCTAACCTTTGCTAAATCGCTCCTGCCAGATGATTTTTTGTCTCTGAAGCTCATAAGCCTTCCCACTGGGGAAGAGCAGCAACTATGAGCTATTTACCAGAAGCTGTCTAAGGCAAGCCACATTTTCCAAACCTTTCTTAAAAATGTTCATTCCTATCTAAAATGACAGCAAACATTGTGCAGCAGTACAGGGCCAGATCAGAAGAACAAGGCCAGTTTGTACCAGATGAAGAACTGACTCGCAGAGGTAGCCTGCTGGTACATGGCGGGGGCATCTCTGGCTGCACAGACTTGAAAGCTCACGCTCTAGGCCTCTAGGAGTTTTGCTGATAATGGGATTTAGCAGGGGTTTTGTGTCACTGGTGGCTCAGTGGCAAAAATTTCTGCAGCTGCATGAAATGGCTGGAGTTTGTGATTCTCAGAGTCCCTGGTTACTCCTTTGGCAATAGAGGCAAGTTGTGCAGAGGTAACTGAGGAGTTTCTGAAGGACATTATGGATCATGTAGCTGTCGACTATAGCAGGAGGATGCTCTCTGTCCAAAGTGGTCCCGTTCACTCTTACCCTCCTACGTTTTTTAGCCTTGTTGTATAAGTGTGTCCGGTTATGCCACTTGATATTAAAACAGCTGACAAGTGAGTCTGCTTCTAAGGCAGGATTACTCTAGTGGGAGAGCAAACTAGTACATTTCCCAGACCCTCTCCCTCTCCTCCTTGCCAGTCAACACACCCATAACGGAAATGGCTTACTCTAGACCAAAGGGCAGTATTTTGTGAAGCTTCTTGTTCAAGTCATGGTAACGTATAACTTGCAAGCATGCACTTTGACCCTCCCTGAGCTTGGAACATTTCTCTCTGGCAACTCAGAGTATTTTTCCATCCTGATGATGACTTAAATAAATAAATAAATCTTTGAGGCTGATACGGTTGTCTCTAAGTTTCATTCCTTGGCTGAATGCCCCTTCTTCTCCAAAGTACTGTCAAGTATGGAAAGGACAGCATGGGAAAAAGAAGATTCTGGTCCCCTCTACTGTTCTTGTCACACTGTGCTAGTGGAAATTAGAGGCCTTAATTTGGAGCTATAACTGTAGGAAAAAGAACTAGGATAGGACTAGGACTACCCAGAGGCAGGATCAGTACGAAAATTCTCTTTAAAGCAAAGGAAAGAGCTGAAAATATGCACCTTTTAGAAAAGACACCAAATCTTTGTAATGTTAGTGAGAAGCAGCTGTATGCTTCAAAGAGGAGCAAACATATTCAGTACAGTCCTTTAGTCAACAGTGCTCCTAAGGGGAAACAACAATAACTTTATTTTATACATATTGGTGCAATACAGAGTATAATAGTGAATGTCATCTCTTATCTGCCATGAAAAGACACTACCACCATAAACATCTGAGTGGAAATGATCCCCTGCAATCCTACATCATCTCTGTTGTATACAGTCATTTCCTTGGCTGTTTATTTGCTCAGATTATATGCCCTTGAGCAGTATGTCAGAAATCTGAACACTGATTAAACCTCACAGCTGACCTAACCTATTGCGAAGAAATGTTCATGTATTAAGCAGAATAAATTCTGCCCTGTTCTAACTGTGAAACCCAAATACCATTCAAAATAGGCCAAACACAGAAACTCAAATCCAAATTATTTGCTTTCTCAGGATGTCTTAAGTCTAGATCCAGATTTTGCTACAGAACAGCAACAGTAATAGTGCTGCTTCAAGATGACTGAGAGCCAGTTCTTTGGGGTCAGAAAGATGTCATGCGATTTAAGATAAAATGGAACTTATTTAATACTAACAATATATATTATATTCCACTGGTGTGGGGTTGTTTTTGTTGGGTTTCTTTTGTTTTGTTTTGTTGGGGTTTTTAAGAGCTGAGTCTGAAAAGGCAAAACCAAGCTTTTCTGATGCACGTCAACTGTGAGACCCAGCATTCCTTATTGGTTATTTCTGAAAGACTTTCCTGGCTGACTCTTAGAGTCCTCCTTATCAGTTTAATCATAATTAGTTTATTATTGCTCACTGTAAAGTCTAGGAAATCAAACTCCAAGTACAACATGATTTAAAGAGCTTGTTTTATAATTCTACTCTCGGCGTCCTCTCACTGTGTTTTCAGATGGCAGGGAAAACTCCCTGGAACTCAACAATGTTCAGAAAATTGTTTTGATTAGTAAAACTGTTATCCAGTCCTCTGGCTTGTTCCCCAGTTGACTGACTTAGAGATAAAGTTTAAGTCCTGAAATGTTCAGCAACTACAAGGTGTATAGTACAACCACCCCCAGAGGATTCAAGCATTTTACAAACTATTTCCAAATGGTGCTCCATAGTTAACCCTGCTTAAAATGCAAGCCACTCCAACAGGTGGAAGCAGTTTTCTACTGCATATCTCCTCTCTCAGGTTGAAATTGGAATCGTTTGAATCACAAGCACTACAAAGTACAGTAAATGTCACTGCTTAGAGTTCAAAACACTGAACTGAGCTGGTGTTTTTCATTGTGGCACTGGACAGAAGGATATGTATATGCTACGGGAAAAAAAAACACGCTTAACCTGGTGCACCGGTGTTCCCTTAGCCAGTGAATCCAGGAAACAGAAAAGCAGGTATTTGTGTTCTGGGCCTTCTACTCTTCTTTCATTAAATGCACTAGATTAATCTGCCCTAGCATAAGGATAGTTCAGAACAGCTTTTGGTGAATTCACCAAGTCCTCACATCAATATTTTTGGTGAGTGGCAACCAGGGGCATAGTTTACCACATATAGCAAGAGCCGCAATAGGTACACCCTGGGATTGTTCCTGAGCCTCAGCAGTTCACAGAAGATAGGCAGCAGCTCAGTGATTCAAGCCCACTTTTAATTGAAACAAATGAACCCACTCTTCCAGTATTTCACAGCAAAGGAATAATGGCATTCCAGCCCTAGTTTGAAACCACGGGCATATATAGGGTTAAAGTTATCCAAAATGTTATTTTAATGTGTATTCTGTGTAGAAATTGTGATGGTAAAGAACGAAATTCTGTAACTCACAAAAACTATTAAAATAATATGGAGTTATCAAATGTAACCATTTATGGCAGGAAATATCTCCTCTGATATGTCTTCTACATTTCCAGCAGCAGTGTACATACATATTAAAAAGGAATTTGCCTGAAAGCATGTGATTATATAACCCATCTCATATTTAATGTTAATTTATGAGCATTAGGCAAGTTCTTATGAAGCTTTTTTAAACCAATTCATTGCCACGGAGCTGATCATTTATATCAGTCCTTGTACTCAGGTAGTAAAATTCCATAATTCACTTCACTAGATAACTCTCTTAGCAGAAGGCTTCGCTAGCTAGCGCTCAATATATTATCATCAATACTAAGGAATACTATTATTTCTCACTAACGGCATTATTCATGATGAATGAAGATGCCCTGTATCTGCTAGTAGTACCTCTGATGCTAAATAATCCTGTTCTCTCTGAACGTAAAGGCACGCAGCTGCTCAGAGAAACAGAGATTCAGCGGTTTTGTGCTTTAGTCTCCGCTCTTCCTCTCTACTGCTCTTAGAGCCTTGGGCAAATCTTTTAAAACTCCTAATATTGTGGTAGCCACGCAATGACAAAGCAAAGCTTGATTCTGTTGCACCAAGAGCATTCACCGCTTTCTCCTGTTCTCCATGAAAACCTTTTGGCAGTAGCTGGGGAATGAGTCAATGTGAAGACACGCAAGACACCTGCGTGCAGGAAGTTTTGGCAATCCAAGACACACGGAGCTGGGGCTATTGACACAGAGGTTGCACTGGATGAGTTATAGAGATATAGATAAAACCTTACACCCTCAGCATCTGTACACAGCTACAAAGAGAGCACAAATTCAGCCACAGCCCAATCCTGCCCTTGCTTTTGGGTGGTATTTCCAGCCACATTGTTCGTGTAAGTCCAACTGGGAAGTACGATTCATTTGATAAATCATTTCAAAGTTTCTAAAATGATGGAGACTGTGAAAGGGCAAAGTATTATTAGCATTACAAGAGGGTCTGAAATACAAAAAGCAGATTTAGATTTATGGCTTTTATTTCTTTGCCAAAGATGGGGTCTGAACATTCAGTTCAGTTTAGTCTGCAGATAGGGACCCGCTCTGACATTTAGATCTGGTTTCTGGTTTCATATTCCAAATCCATTCAAAGTCTTAATCTCTTTAGTATTTATTGCAAAAGTTCAGATTCATTTCACTCAATGGCCCTGCGATGCTGCTCTCTAGCACTGCGGCCAGCTGGAGTTCCAGTCCCACAGTCACATCCGTGCTTTCTCCTCATGTCCCCACCATTGGTTTGGAGAGCTAGGCTGAACCCAGAAACTTCAAAAAAAGAAAGACACCAGAATACAGATGTTGATGAGGGGTTCAAAAAGGCATTTGGTAAAAGGACAACAACCAGTGCTGGTACTAAGCATATACTATAGGCTTGTGAAGCCACACACTAGTCAATAAAATATTTAATAAATAAAGCATACTTCATATATACTTTCCACGAACGAATCTACATTACTGAATAGTCCTGTAGGTGGGATATACCTAACCCAACACTAGCAGTCTCTTGGGAAGCATCGGTTTTCATTAAGTAGGAAAGAAACAGGAAATGCCCGTTCCCTTTCCGGTATTGTGCAGAACTTGACTCAGATGAGGCATCAATTAGCATTTCTCTTGATGAGTATTTGACAAACTATTATTTAAACTATTTCCACTGCCAGGTCTTTGGGAAAATTACACTCAGTGCCAAACAGTCTGTTAAAATCTTGCCTAACAAGTCTGCACGTTCCACACTTGAGAATTTAAGCAGATGCTTTATATGGCTAAGAGAAAGAGCTCCCTCCCAGCGTCCATGGTGGAATTTCAGGTTGCTTTAATGGTGTCCAAATTCCTTCCCACCAGACACATTTCCTACCAAATCATGAATAAAATGCATCTTCTGCTCAGGCATTAAAACACAGAGGAGAAAACACATCAGCTGTGATGTCTTAATGAGGAAGGCTGAAGAGAAAAGGTATGAATTAAGACCCACAAACATAAAAACAGTGTTGCTTTTGTGGCATGTCTCTTCTGTATGTAGATCTCATAATATCTAACATAATAGTAGATCTCATAATAGCTAACATAAAATAGGGAAGTTTGAAGATGTAAATATTCTATTATTCAAGGGATATTTAAAGATTGAATGGAAATCATGCTAAACAAAGTATTATAGTTGCCTAGTACTTGATGCATTAGAAAAAGGGCAAAGAGGTAATGCCTGATACTGGTGAATGCAGGGATGACAAAGTGAGTTCAGAGCATTCAAAACTGGGTAAATTATTTTTGAGAAAATCTGCCATTCCAACCCCAGAATTCTCAATGACTATGGACAATCTCTAAAGTGCTCTAGTCACCAAACAACTGGAATGTGATAGGAGCTGCTATTTCATGAGATTTCTGCCATTTGGGGCTGCAACCTTCCAAGAACAGGTTGTGAGACACCAGCCAAAGGAAGGTCAGGGAAGAAGAGTCTTCTCCTTCTGAACTGAAATGAAAGATGAAAGCCTGGAACAAATTCCACTCAGGGACAGAAATTCCACTACCTCGTTACATGCACGAGGCTGTTTCATTTCTAAAATAGAATAAAAGGAAGCAAAATAAAATAAAATAAAATAATGTTTGCTGAATATTAAGGACAAGTTGTTAAGATTTACACTATAATTTCCAAGCCTTGAACTGTGATTTTAAAAAATAAAATAGTATTTTATTCAAAATTACATGTCAGTTAAGAGATCTTTTTCCTCTGCAATGTCCAGCAATAACTTTAGGTAGTTTTATGGGAGACTGTGTTGGCTGTGAGTTCCCAAGATAGGGCAGTAGCCTCAGAGAATGTAAAATCACTTCCCATACTACCCGAGCTCTGACCAGTGTGACAGAGATGGCTACAACATTGTTCTTCTCTACCAAATCTCAAATTGGAACAGCAGTCATCTGTTCCTCTTCTTATCACTTTTTGCTTATGCCAGAAGGGAAATTAAACAAAAAGCATAAATAACCTAGAATGAACACAGCCAAACACATTTTAGACCCTTCAGACAGTATGCCTCACAGTATTTCTCTACAGTCATTCAGAAATGAGGAAATTATTATCAAGTTAGATGTTTGACTAGTTATTTAGAATAGTCAATCCTGTAAACCCCGATATTTTGCAAAGCTAGACAGTTTTGAGTTTCTACACCCAACACCACTGGAAGAACTATTTTCCTCTCTTCACTTTATCCTTTGTGCTAAGGCAGTGAGCAGGTCAATGAATAGGGAATTCAGACACATGGGTTACGTTACTGTGTTAGCACTAAGTGATACTGTGACTTAGCAAAAGTCACTTAACCCCTCTGTTCCAGTTCTCTCATCTGCAGACAGGTATTAACACCTACATATTGTCTTTGTCCTGGGGAACCAGTGCTGTGGTCCCAAGGAGGTGTCAGAAAGGCCAACACCCCCTGCCCAAAACCAACTTTGGGAAGGCAAAATCTCTCCCCCTATTGCTTTTTACCATACTGCCTAAACTTCAAGGGTAGTTTCTTCAAGGGTTTCCTGAAAACTTGGGTATTCTTGTGGTAGGACAGAAAGAGAAGACAAAAGTCCACCTGAGCTCCTCATTCTCATATCTCATATCAATAAACCTTACCAACCTTGCCAAAAGCCTTAACTCCTGTGAGCTCAGCCTCTCATCAGGTTGTAACTGAGCACTTTGTAACAGGTCTTGAATATTTCACTTAAGGAAGGAGTTCAGCAGTTTTCTATCAGAAAACAAAACTGTTTCAGAAAGTTTTTTAATATTTTGAGAGTTTTCAATCTTATACTGAACACATTCAACATCATGTATTTGTGTAAGGCTCTGGATACAAAGGACTGTCCTGATTTTCATTTCCACACCAAGTATCAGCTCTGCACAGTTCCTGTACTAATCAAGCCAGTTACGAAATGGGTACCGTTCTGTGGCATCAATGATAAGGTTGTTTCCTTTTGCTATGATAAATAATAGTGACATCTAAAACAGAGCCGTTTCAGAACCATGGGTAAAGGATGAAGCTTATAGTAAGTGTATTGAGATACTGCTGGCCCAGATTCGCTGCACAAATTAACACTGGTTTCCAGCTTTGCTAACGAACGGCTGTTACACTTTGCAGCTGGAGGTTTCTGCTTCAACAAATTCTGAAAGAATTTTTGAGGGAGAAGAAGAGAAGGGACAGACACAGAGACCGAGAAAGCCTAGTTATTGCAAGAGACCATCATTTGGACGTTTCCTTTAAGAGTGAATTATATATGATAATGGCTTCATTGTCATCAAATAGAATACAATTAATTTTATTTTTTAGTATGTTATCAGCAAGCAAACCACCAGTATTAGCTAGATACCATCTGGGAGTGACAGTTTCCTTATTACAAAATATGTAAAAATATGGACTCCCTTAAGGAATCTGTTGCACTACATCTGCTCCGATTTTTGTTATATGCTAATGGATTTTAACCCAGCATATGAAGCATGTAAAAAAAATAACAGAAAATTTTCAACTAAATTACTTGTTTCACATTTAAAGTGTCACAAAGACAGAGACAGCCACATATGCAGCCTTAGCTACAGGGGACTGGGAAGAAACAAAGAAGTAAGGAAGAGGCATTTCTTACCTGCTGTTTTGCTATCCAAGCCTCTCTCACGAGAGGGATTCTAGCTGCCCACATAATTAAGGCCACTTGATATGTGAAGGAAGTATTGGGACTATACACGGCTAAATCTCCAATAAGCTTAGGTGATAACAAAAGATTGTGACTGCTGAAGCACAATTATCTTCCTTATTTCCCTCTGTTCATAATATTTTAAACAATCACAATGATTAAAATGGGCTATTACAATTAAGTGACTATTCTCCAGGGGAGAGGGTTGGGTTTTCATGGTCTTCACACATTTCCTTAACTTCCCTTGCAACCAGCAGATCTCGAGAATCAGCTGGAATGACAGACTATTCAGTTAGGTAACGAGGAGCTGTCTAGATTACACTGAGAATATGGTAGATTAAAAATCCTTTCTGCTGAAATATTGGTGTCATCATTTTTGAGAAAATGACCCATTACCAGAGCTTGAAATAAATGACTGTGCTGCAAACACAGGGCACAGGAGGGCTGGTTTTTTTCTGTTTATTTTTTCGGTGTGTTTTGTTTGGTTTGTTTGTTTTTTTTTTTTTTCCCCTCTGTACAATTATGTAGTGCTGTAGCTTTAGGCTAACAGAATTTTTGCACTTGTAAAGCAGTTTGGTATGAATTGCTTTTCCATGGATCTGTGTCCCCAGGCCACGCAATTTGAAATATACCAGGCATTACTTTTTCATTAGCATCAACACAGGACATTTCTATGTATTAAGCACTAAAAAAATATTTCATGATCTGTTTACACTTCATATATATATTAATTAGAGCCGGGAAGTTTTTGACTGCACATAAGCTTTTTACGTAAGTTTTCTTTAAATAAAAGTAATGCACTGCCAGCTGTGGAGTCCCAGAGATTTTCCAGACTATTTGGAAAGACTATCTCTTCTCTTGCTTATGTGTGTATATAAACATGCATATATAAATATATACTGACATATTATGGCCACACGCATATATGCTAACACATACAAGATATTATTATTTACAGGTGTAAAGATGTAACTGACTGAGTATCTAAATTCATTATTTTCTAGAAAGATATATTGTGTGACTGCAGTCTAAATGTGTATAACTTAATGTTCGTAGGAGGGAAAAGTACCTTACACCTTTAAAAATCAGTACTTACATGCTTTATACGAGCTCTCTGGTGTGAAAAATTGAAAGAGCTTTAGAAAAATAAATTAATTAAGTTTCACAACACACAGGCAAGCCAGTTAGGTGTTCTAATATCCACTAATAAACCCGAAGTGTAGATTTGGGTGTAAAGAAGCTGGTTGAGTGACAGAATTAGGAACGAACTCAAGTGTCCCCAAGGTCTGTCTCCCCTTTTCTAACAATCGGATCACATTGCTTCCAGACAAAGAAAGAATTCCCTAATCAAGACAGATGTATAAATCAAAACAGAATACTCTCTCTTTTATCCTTGGTGGCCCAAGTTCCAGATTTGCAATTTCACAGATTTTCATTCTGTAATCTGGGAAATACACAAATGGAAAAAGCTATGGCCAGGTCAAAAGATGATGATAATAGTACCAATAATAATTTTTTTAATGGAAGAAAAAAATGGAAATGGGAAAGATATTTCTGGATAACGTGTGGGATAGTTTTTAAAGAATAAAACTAAACTGAAATTCATTCCAAGTTATAATACTACAAGTTGTAGTTTGGTGCTTCCTATTGTTACATGACTTAGTACCTGCTGATTCCAGTTTTACTCAAGCAGGTTAGACAGTTCGACCTAAATAAATCAATAAGTTTAGACACATGAGTTGTCATAACAGGAAGCGATGGTTTATGGTAGATGTTTCTGGCTAGACATTACAGCTCACCCCTCCTTGCCAAACGGGTGACTGCTGTCTCCCCACAGAGAAACTACAGCTGGTATGACATCCACGGATGGGTTTCTGCTGGGCCTGGGGTGGGGGGACGGCATCTGAGAACAACTGTGGGATTTAGTACCCTGGCTGGCAGGAAACACACAGCTTTGCATGGCTGACCCAAAGAAGGAGCCTCAAACCCCTGCTTTTGAAGAGGGAGGGAGGAAAAAAGAAAGTAACGCCCTGTTAATGGTATAATGAAAACAACCCTTCAGCACCTCACTCCCCTGTGCATTCAGAGGGGAACAGACCCCTGTAGCATTCATTTCCATTTACATGGAAACACTTTATAGTGAGTGGCAAAGCGTTATTGCCTCCTTTGATACTTAGGGCAATAACAAATACATGTGCTACGTTTCACTACATTAGCAGTGCACCAAGACTACCTCAGCAAGCTGCAAATGTACTTCGGCAGGCTTGGGCAAGTGCTCTGATCAAAGCGACTGTTTTCTCTCTAGAGACTGACTCACCCAAGAAAACCCCACCTTTGGTATTTTATTTTGTTTCCTAATGTTTTGGACAGATTTCCCAGGGAACCCAAAGATAAAACTCGGGCCACCTTTTAAAGGGAGCAAGTCCTGATGGAAACCAGCACGTGTCCCAACCCCGGCACCTTATGCACTTTGATTTAGTTGAGATGTGCTCTCAGAAAGCATAGTTATGGGTGACTTCAGGAGCTCTTTTTAGATACATTTCCTGATTCTGAGCCAGCATAACCCTCAATCTCTGAGGTTTTCTGAATCAAAATCAGTTGGTGGCATTGACTTTGTGGTGTGTTGATTTGGATCTGAGCACTAACTGCTGAGTGCTGGTTAGGAACTGAGGATTCTCCAATGGCGTAGTCAGGTACGAGTTAGAAAAGGCCAAGGGGGACTCTATAATGGATCTCAGTGAAGTCAGAGCCAGAGTATCATTCCAGTATATTTCTAACAAGATGTACAGGACCAGATTTAAGTGGTACTTAATGTTTCTCCACCTACAGTACTTGCTGTCACTAGGCGCTAAATAAAAACGACTTACAGCCTAGCTTTGACCTTTGTGAGCCAGCACAGCTGAGTAGGGCTTGCTGAGGGCCCCACAGTTCAGGTTCATGAAGACATAATTAAAATGCACAAGACAGATGCTTGGTGAACTCTAGCTTTTAATATTTCACAAACAACCTGGATGCCTTTTCTCCTGACCTCCAACAAAGATTTTTTTTTCCTTCTGATACTCAATCCACTTGCGTTTAAGATTAATGGCTAGCCATTTGGTTAAGGGCAGTTTTGCCATTGCAACTTCTATTTTTTCTAGTCATATTTTCTCCCTAGTAGTGATGACTAAATGAGAGAGAAGGATACACCAATAAATGAGAAAAGTCTTGGCCAACTGATGTCCAAAAGTGAGACAGGGTAGTATAAGACATCCAGACAATTCCCTCAAACTCATGAAGTATGCATATTTGCTGCACTTCCTACTCAAAGCAGAAGTCTCTTCACACACAGTTAAATGGCGTAGTTCAATTCTGGGCACTAATAATTCATGTGAGTTATTTGTCCAGTATCCTCATGAAGGGACTATGGCACCCAGTAATGTTGGGGGGAAATTTGGGATCTAAATATGACTAACACTGCTGGATCAAGTCAAACCAGGGTCAACATTACAGTCTAGGGAACATAAGAGGGTCTGAGATGCTCTTTAACAAGTATATCTGGCATGTCCAGTTGGGAACAGGGCAGCACATTTCCCATGCTGTTTTGGCGCTTATGTAGACATGGTACTTGAGCTAGCCATTCACTTAGCTTATACTTCTATTGCCAACATCAAAAATTCCTTTGCGGAGAGATGAGGAAAGTTTTTGCATTGGCTTCTTTCCACGTTACACTGTACTGGAGACTTTCAATTTCTTTCATGTCATGCAAATTCCACATATCACTGAACCAACAGTGAGTATTCTGTACAGTATAGGACCATATGAGTAACCAAACATGGTTAATGTAGACTGTGTTTATTATACAAGGTATCTAAAAAAACCTGGATGTCTCTGAATCCCAGGCTCCCAAACCAACTTACTTATTCTCTCTTTTCGCTTCTTGGTATTCATACATTTAATACCTAATCATCGCATCACTCACAATAGATGAGAACACTGCAATTCGAACCTGGCATTGACCTCCAAGTGTTTTTAAGGAGACACTAGTGAAGGAACTACTCGAAAGGCAGACCACAGCAGAGAAAGAGTGAGAGGTCTGTTTCATGTCAATGTTTCAAATTACCCCAAGGAAAGGAACGCACATTTTTGCTTCTGGGAAGCTGGCTTTGGCAAGTGGGCAAAACAGTGCAAGAGATCTGATATGATGTCAATACCAGATCAAAGAAGCTCATCAACTCAGCTAGTGAGTGGGCTGGGAGCCCTGGGAATTGCTGCCGGATTCCCTCTTGCTTTGGTGCTTTCCAAATTTCTTAAACTTAGAAATAAAACCAAGGGCTGTTCTTTTCCTTGTCCTTGCAAATTAACAGATTGTTATTGAAGATATTATTTTAGACTTCCCCCGTCTTTGATTGCTTTAAGTACTTGGCTTTCAGAGCACATTAGCAGCCCCCCATAGCCTCACTTTCTACCTGTAGTCCCTGTAGTTCAGAGATTTTGTTTTCTTCTTCTGGTCCCTCCCTAAAGTTTGAGAACTGGTTAAGAACTATCAGTATCAATTCAAAGATTTAAGCATAAACTTCAGCAATAGCAAAAGACTGGCAAGTTGGGCTTTAGAAATGCTAAGTGGCTTTTCTTTGCATTTGAAAAAGAGGTTGGAAAAAGCAACTGAAAGACATGTCAGTAATGCATTTAAGAAAGCAAGCAACAGTTTAATTTTTATATTTTAACAACTGAAATACTCATGTTGTAATTTCAGACGTAAAAGCAAATCATATTGTAGATGGAGTATATTAATTTTCAAGACATACTGTCACAGAAACTGCTTTACCCAGGAAGCTTCACTATAAGTTTGGTTTTGTTTGTTCAAAACCAGGCATATCTGGATGTCTTAATATTTAAAAGACGTGGGGATATAATCTCATTTTGCTATAGATATATGACATGAGATTTATGCAGGATTAACTGAATACAAGTGTTCTCAAAGTCTCTCCTGGCTGTGGATCACAGCTTCAGAGATTCTGAATGGATCGCTAATTGGTGCCTGACAGGCAATCATGTACAGCAGCCACTCCACAACTCCCCACTTAGAGAAAAATAGGTAAGTGTACTGTGTATACACAGTTCCCTTATGGTATGATTACAAATGAGAGAAGGAAAACGAGTTGTGCTCAGAAGGAGCACTCAGGACCACTAGAAAGTGCCAAAAGGAAAGAGTGAGAGCCACTGAATACAGAATATTTATCTTAAAATGTCAAAATTATACAGGCTTAGCGGGACAATGTCTGAGGGGGAGGCTTAGGGGTCGAGGAAGTGTTCATTCAGCTACTGAGGGCTTTGATGTCCAAAAACCTCTTTCCATTCGTTTCAGTGGCCTCTATGCAGGCTCTGCAGTGATCCTCTACCTATACAATGATTCTCTATCTATATACCAGTGCAAGATACCGTTCCCACTGCCCACCATTCCTGCAGATGTATTACTACTTGAGTTTGGAAGTGACAACAGTACGAGACTGAACCCTCTCTGTAGGGCAACGACCTAGACAAATGGGACACTTGTCAGTGAGCAGATCCCTATTGACAGCTACGGCAGTGATGGAAGGCACAAATCTCTGCTCCCACTCCAGGCTCTGTGGATAAACAACAGGTGTAGGTTTACAGGCCATTTGCTCTCCTTCCTTCCAACTCATCCTCCCACTCTTGTCTGCTCTTTGCTTCTTGCATTCTCACTCTGCACTTCTCCAAGTCTCACTCCAGGTCCAGTCTCCTGGGTCTGCTTCTGAGAATAGTCACCCTGTCCCCACAGATAAAGCTGCTTTTCCCTCCCATTTTCCTACTAATTTCCAGCTTCTATTTCTCTCCTTTCCTTATCTACTGTCCCGATGATTAAAGGTTAGCAAAGTTGACACAACAGAAAAGAGTGCTGCAATAGGAAATGACAGGCGACCTTTCACAACGCTGCCCGCCTGCCTGTTGCGTATTTGATACGAATGAAGCTTTGCCAAAAATAAAATGGATGAAACAATAAGGCTAATTTGTATAAATATTTAGTAATCCCACAGATATCCATACAGTTACCCATACTAAAGTAAATCCCCAGCAGCTTCTCCAGGTTCAGTGAAATTATCCTGTTTTTATAGGCAGTAAAAACAACACAAGAGTCCTGCAGAGTAATCTTAGCTTACAAAACAAACAGGAATCTGGGTGCTCTGAGGGATCTACATGCAAACAATTGGGACCTTCTGGTGATTGCAAAATTTGGAGGTAAGCCAAAATTGCCATTTATTTTTTGTATTGTTTGTTTGTTTTCAAGCACAGGTGTTGTGGAGTTTTTTTCTTCCCCCCCCCCC
>NW_020799112.1:12438335-12502557 GCF_003259725.1 Athene cunicularia
CCCCCCAACAGAGTAGTACACTATTTCTTTAAAAGCTTGTGTTACTTTAGTGCAAAAGGGTCTCTCTCCTTCACTCTGCCTCTCAGCCTTGAGGTTCACATTGCACTGATAGCACTAATCTCTGAAGAACCTTTTCAGGATCAATGATTATAGTACTGCTAGACCCTTGTTTTGCAGACTTTTAAAAATAAAATAAAATAAAAAAATACCCAGCACAATCAGGACACATTCCTTTTCATCTCCGTCTTTCTCATAATTTTCCATGGCAGAGTTCATGTCAAAAATGCTTGGTTTCCACCCTCCGCCCAATTGTAAGCTCTTCAAAGGGAGAGAATAAAAGTTGGAGCCTGAATCCCAGAGCAAATGCTCCTGCAGCCATGCTCAAGCCAGCTTTTGAAGTCTTTCGGCTCACCTCTTGATGCCAGGCAGGCCCCTATTATTACCAATGTTGTTAGCCATTTCAGCTCCATTTCCAGGCCTACATGGACAAGAGAGCAAGGGAGGCCCTTTCATGTCAGGCTTTGCAAAGCTGCTTCAGTGTTTGAAGGATGAAAGTCACTCTTGTTTGTTCTTGCTGCGGTGCACAACATTTGGCTTAAAAAATAGAGGATGTTGCCTTTCTTGAAGTGGATTGTGCATTGCTGGACACAATCAACACTAATGGCAGTTCTGCAGTCAGGGTTTTTAGGGCTTTTCTTTTTTTTTTTTTCCCCCTTAAAGAATGTAAATAGTCAAGTGTAACAGCAGCAAGATCTTTTCTAATTTAGAAAAGAAAAACTACATTTGTGCAGATATCAAGGGAGAAGAAGAGAGGGACGTGGGGAAACAGCCATTTCCTTGTGACACAAGTACAGATGAGAGATTATTTTAATGAGGTCCAAGTAATGAGAGCCCTTAATTCAGGGATACCGACAGGAAAAGCTTTTCCCCTGTCCTAGAAGCAGCCAAAACAAAGGTGACTTATACCAGCCACAGTCTGCAAATCCCACAGACAGCCTCTGCCTGGATTTGGTGCACAACCCAGGGTTGGTATGATCCCTATTCCCACCTTCCTAGGGGAGGTCGGAGGGGGAGGATTAAAACTTCCTCTCTTTGACATTGTACCGACAGGTAGAATTTTTCATCATGTCCACTTTTCCAGGCTCATTATGTCCTCTCGGTCCACAAGTTTCTACCCACACTCACGTTTTGAAGGCAACAAGCTGGGGGAGGATAAGGTAAAGGGGAAGCAAATAGAACCCCCCTGAAGCTGAACATCCTCTTCCAGGGAATGAAGCTCCAACATTCTGTGGCTGACACCATCCTCCAGCAAAACAGCAGCAATGCGGTTGCCAAGATAAGAGAACCCCAAGCAAGCAAGCAACTAAATAAATAAGTACATGGAGAAAGGAAGTTTTTGTTTTGATTTCTTAGTCATGATATTTAGCCTTTTATCACAGCAAAGTTCCCATCCACCCCCTTGAAATCCGGTGCTATATATTCTTCACCAGTAACAACAACAATGCTAAGAAGTCTGAGAGCAGGGAACAGGCGGTCAAATGTACTTCTTGGTCCAGCTGTGTTTAGTTTTCAGATGCCCATGTGTTCCTTGTTAGGCTGTCTTCCAGCCCTCCTCTGCCTTCTTTTCTATTCTTCACAGTCCAAAACTATGAACCAATTACAGACCACAGAGTCAGCTATTTACCCCCTCCTGCCTTTACACAGCTATTTCCTGCCTGCTATCAGCAAAGCTAGACAAAGATGACAACAAGCCCAAGGTTTTTACCATAAGTTGAACCATAAGTGGGGACCTGAAAACACCCTAAAGCTGTTATATTTTATGTAGGGGAAAATTTGAAAAGGATTATCTGAGGAAAGCAATCAGCTCCAGACTGAAATCTATCTCACTGGTGTTTATATGATAAAATAATTGCCATTTAGGCCTCTATCACACTTGGAATATGAATCATATGTCTGGAGGGCTCTCCTACAGAGGTCTGAGGGCAGAGCTTCCTTCTTCACCGTAGTAGCCTCTCTGGAGGTGCACATGGGTCTCCAGGCCAAAGAAAACAGTTGTGATTACAGAGTGATAGAGGCAGCCACATGCTGATTCAAAGACCTATAATCTTCTCCCCTTCCACCCTCCCCCTCCCAAAAGCAACAAGTCTGTAAAACTCATTCACTTGCCAGAGGCTGTTTATTCTGTTTAATGGCCACCTATCACCCCTTCACTCATTCTTTTTAGATTTACTAGACAAGCACAAAGCAAATTAGTGCAAAATGCTTTCAGTCAAGTGTCAGGTGGAATCAGACTTGATGAATACTATACTGCTGGGCTTTATAACTGTAGGAACACATATACTGACAACATTGTCTCCTTCAATTAAAGCTATACTGCCTGGTTTCTGAATCCCTCATAGAATCCTTCTCCCCCCCCCCACCAAAAGTCAAACCTATAACTTTTTAATATCTTATTTTAATAAAGACATTTTGACACGCACTGTGATGCCACAAATGGAGAAATCTCAATGCTAGAATTTTTATGATGTGTTTCAAAAACATATTCTTCAAAGGAAATATTTCAGTGACACACTGATCTGCAGCAAAGTGTGGATATGTTTGAAAATAGCACCGTGTCTGAACCTTGTAATGTAATATTTATAGTATAAATCTTGCTAACTTGCCATAGAAATGAGTCTCCATTGTTGCTCATCCATAAATACACAAGGCCAAAGGGGTGGGGGTAAGGGTGGAGAGGAGGCCTGGTTTCTTCTTGACAAGGCAGGGCAGAGGTGTACTCTCCCCCTTAAAGCTAATACGTGGAGCAGTCCACACACATCAGGGGAGAGCATAACCCCAAGGGGAGTGCATGGGTTTCTAGCAGTGTGACTCCCATTAAAGTCAATAGGAGCCATGTGGCTGAAACCCACACACAGATCTCAGAAAATTCACCCCCTGAGCCAAAAACATTCCCCTGAAGATGGATTGTATCTGATGGGCACAGTTTAGAGTAATGAGCTGATGATGCCACGCTCCCCCAGGGATGCAGCCTAACACAGCTTGTTTTCACTGGGACACTCCGCTTGTGTAGCAGGCCAGCATGGAGCACAGGACATCCCAGATCACCCAAACATGTGCAAAAAGTCTTGATTTTGGTTTTCCCTGAGCTCAGGGGCTGTGATTAAAGCACAGAGCACAGAGACATCAGCCACTGTAATTACAGCGAGCTTGTAACAGCATCCCATCTGCAGACAGCTACACCAGAAACAGGCACAGAGTGAGAACCGCCCCACGGATGGACTGGGATAACTGCTTTGAAGAGGGAGACGCTACAAGGTTGCCTGGAAGATCGATTTTTGTCATATCACTGTGGCCACATACGGGCCACCCTGCTCAGAGCCTGGATGACAGCAGCGCTCCTCTACCAGTGAAAACAGAGCATGATGGTGCAGACTGCCATTTGAATACATGTTCTTTATCCAGCAGGTAGAGCAATCTGACATTAGTCTCATTAAAGGCCATGGTGGTAAGAATTTTGGTAACAACAATTTTGGAGAAAACAGGCATGTAGAGAAGCTACAGAGGAATGACACATGTTTTTAAGACATTCTGATACCATGGTGATAAGAGTGGTATAAAAGTAGCAAGAAAGATGGATCCAATCCTCTGTATCAAAATCATTTTATGTCCCTTTTCAAGGCCTAAAAAAGATTAAACAAAGACAATTCAACCAGATACATTAAATAATCAAAGCATCATAATTTCCTGATGATATTTTAAAATTCGAGTTAAACTGGCAAAGGACTGTGAAGTCTTCTAAATAAAAAGTATTATTATTCTCTTTCCTCTTCAGGGCACTGGATTTCACAGGTAAAGTCTGGTTCTGCATTATATTATAGTGCCTAAAAGCAACCCTAAACAGGGATGAGAGAGATGAATAAGGACCTTTATGCAGGTGTATTCCATGAATATCTTTTATGGATGCCAAGTTGAGGATAAAATCTAATTTACAGCTCTAAATTGGAAACATGCACAGACCCTTTGGAATGCATGTTATTAGTAAACCAGCTTAGAAGTCTGTATTAACTCATGCCCAGTTGCAGTAAGGAGAAGTATATCATAATTATTTCCTCTACTGCTGTTTGTTCCATCTGAGAGCAGAAAGTGCTCAAATGAATTCAAGTTTAACTAAAGGGGCTGATACATTAACTTTGTTCTAATTCCCCCCACCCCCATAAACATAGTGATGGGCAAATAAGCAAACTCTTTTCCTCCCCTTAGCATTTTTTCTTTTTCAGTTTAACTTAACCTTTTTTTTTCCCTTTCCAAATCTACTTTTAACTCCTGGTTCCTTAACAAAACTACCGCCATGGTGATAACCCATTCAGGATGAACTTATAAAGTAGGGGAAGAAGCATGGAAAAAAGACCATCTTTAAGATACTGCCCAACACAATGCCTCTCTCAGGCCATGAACAGAAAAGTGAAAATTAAGGCATAAAGATGGGGTCAGCTGTAACAGGTCTGCTATGTACAAGTGCCCTGAAAATCAGAATTTTTTATACATGAGAAAAATGTGTGCTTCAGTTAGGAAGGGAAATGCTATTCTCTCCCCCACCCCTTTCATTTTCCTAGAGGAAAACACAAAGGGTAGTATTCCTCAACAACATTTCAGCCATCTCTGTAAGTTTATATATCTGTAAATCTTAATCAGTCTAGGATATGTCTTTAACCAGTGGAGGGAGACATGGTTTTATGCCATCTTATTTTTGATATCTAAACTAAAATACCATCTTTTGGAGGCTCTGATTCCTCCATGGTGCGTCCTAAACTAGTATGTAAATCACCATTCCAGATTTAGCAGAGCCACCTTCTTGGACTACTGTCTATCCTCAGTGCTGGGCTCCTCCATTGAATTCATTCAACCACAAGGTGGCAAATTCGTTACCAGAAAATGTCATTTTTCTTTTCTCAGCAACCTGCCTTAGCAGCGCACACATGACAACAAATCCCGCAGCACAGTTTCAGCAGGTAAAAACCAGAATACTTTCATTGACCAGACTAAGCTTTTTAAGTGTTTCGATCCTTTTCTGAGGCTAATGAAGAAAGAGAACATTTTTGTAAAATTTGAAAAAATGCATCATGGAAAAGTCTACCAGGGAATCCCGTGACAACAAACTTGTAACATTTACAGCAATTGTCTGCTCTTGACTGTGTTTTCATTTCCTATAGTATCTATCACAGGGTCTTGCTAATTCCATGGAGAGCTGAGAACTTGGCCTTTAATCCTGCCAGGGGAAAGCAGCTAGGAATGAAAATTTCACAATACAAATGAAAGTTGCAGAGTCATCATTCCTACTAAATAATTCACCAAGATTTAATACTTTAGCTTAATAAACAATTACGGAAACAAAACCTGTTTCAATTTCCTCTTTCATTTTAAGATGTGACTAATATTAAACTAGGATCAGAGGCTCATATCTGAGGTACTTAAACTAGATGCCTTGTGTGTGACTGCTGTCTCACCTGTGGGGTTCTTTAACCTTGTTAGAAGAAATGAAAGGTGTTGGCTTTAATTATTCTTGCTGAATGGTTACACTGAAAAAAAGTGGAAGAAAGTTTCAGGACGCAAGTTTTCCGTTTAGTAAAAATGCTTTCCAAAACTGAAATAAATAGGTTAAATAATAAATAAAAAGCAACATAGGGCATTTATTAAAATGAAAATTGCAACATCTAAAAGAATAAGAAGTAGAAAGCATTCCAATACCTAATTGCCATGTATGTTTACATGCTCTGGTTTGGGTTATTGTCTGTGGACTCCAGAAATGTTTCAGAAAAATCTTCTTTAATAGTTCTCTGCCTTCTTGACTGAATAATGAAAATGTAGTGATAGATTTTCATCCTCTTGTTCTTTTTTTCTTGTAATTTATACAATCTGACAATACTTCAATTAATAATAAACAAAAGACTGGAAGCCCAGCTTCTCCCGCAGAAAGAATGTCATGCAGAGACTACAGCAATTCACCTCCACATTACTGGCAACAGCGATGTTCTGACCCAAAATATTCTTTGGAGATGAGATTTGAGAACTGGCTAAGAAAGAACAATCTGAAAATCTATTTTTTTTGGAAACTGAATGATAGTGATTTGGCATCAGTGACACAGAACGGACAAAACAATCATCACTGGCAGAAGCCTAACACGGTGTCTCTGGTTGCTGTAGGGTCTCACCACACTAACGGCTGGCCCGAAGCCCACTGGAGGACACGATAAGCCATTGGGAGCAGCAGTTCAAGCTGCCATTGCTACAGCAGGGAGGTCTGCACCTCGTAGCGCTGTCTGTACACGGGTGCAGCGATCGTGGCTCACCTCCACGCCGCAGCTCTCTTGAGCTGTTTCACCCTTGCTAGGTTTTCACCCTGGCACATGTGACAAGGACACATCCCTCCCTCCTTCGATTTACCACATGTACCCTAACAACTATTTCAAATTTTCACTCCCCATTGGTGCAAATGAGCTATGATGGTTCCTCCTCACAACTGCCCTCGGTTCATCCCATACAGAGGGAACATCCCCAGCTACATGGTGCCAGTGAAGAAATTACTCAAATGAAAGCAATCAGAGGGAAAGTCAGGGCACGATGTAGCTGCTAAGACTGCAGCTGCCACCTGGCCAGGAGCAGCAGAACAAACTTGGGATCAGAGTGAGGATATGGATTTGCACAACAGCTCAGGAAAGTTTCCTCCCTTTCCATTTCAGTGCTGGGCTTTATCAGCTGCAGGTCTCTTAATGGAAAAATATATGAGGCTTCCTGGGGAGCAGCAAAGGGATTTCCCTCTCGGCTAGGGAAGGTATGAGACTCCAGCGACTCAGCAGCAAAGATGGATGCTGACAAGACCTACAGGAAAGCTGCAGGAACCTCAGCACAAACCACTGAGAAACCTGAAGGAGGTCAAAGGAGGACAACCAATCTTCAGAGAAGCAGGGTGGGAGACAAGAGAACGTATCCAGATGGATCAAATCCTCATATGGACTTTGCAGCGTGCGACTGGTGGGAAGAGGCCACGCTCTCCCTCCTTAGTGCAAAACTACTTCTCTTGTTATATCCGCGTCATTGAAATCAGCATATGGCTTGCTATCTCCAAAGGTTATTATACTGACAGCATTTTCTAGTGTAATGTGAAGCCATAATCTGCTGCTGACTGGAAGTGAGGAAAAGCCAATACTTTCTGCTGGCTAAACTGCAGAACTGAGAGTCAGGAGTCTGAATAATTTTTCCAGCTCAACCAGTGGTTTGCTCCATACTGTCGATTACGCCACTTGGACTCAGTTCTCACTGGTGAAAGAAAAGGGTAACAACATTTTCTATTGTCGGGTGACTTGAAACTTAATTAATGTTTTCTGTGTGTGATGACCCTCAAAGGGGAGATGCCAAACATCACAAAGCACTTGGCACCTCTTTTTTCTCTCTCAGTCTCCAAGTCAGCTAAGCGTCTTGATTATCATAAAATCACACAATAATCTGTGACTTTTCTGCCTGTTGCTGCTGGTGGATTCATGACAAGAACTGCATAAAAATGATTCCACTTTCCAAGACTCTACAACTCATATGCCAGGCCAAGAGAGAACCTGACAAAAGAGGTGAACTCTTCTGCACCCATGTCACTTTTTTTCATACTTTACAGCTTCAGAGAAGTGTGTTGAAGTTCACTGCCTGCTACCTGGTTGGCAGGTCTTGCTCAGAAATTTTTTCATTCATTATCAGTACATTTTCAGAACTGGATACTTCTACACTGCCAAAGAGTAAGTGCCATAAAGTGGTTGTGAAAAATGCGTTGGCTGACATAAACCAGCCTCTGTTGGATGCACTAAATATGTCAAAGCAAACTCAGATGGTCCTTTAACTCGGTAGATGCAGCATCATGGGGAAAAGTGCATACTTCTTCCAGCAAGCAAGACTAACAGCTCAAACACTTAATGATGACTCCACCTGATTTCTCCCTTGTGAAACAAAATGTAGATTTTATTACCTACTATGTAACTCACTCTATTTACGGTTTGCACAATTTTTCCTCTTTCCAAATACATTTCACTTTTATCAGCTTCAGCGGCTTTACACCTGATAGAGCTGAAGTCTGAACTGTGTCTTTTAAAGATGTCTAAGAAACCACAAGGCAGAGGTAAGCCTTGCTATCATGTATATTTTCAGGCCAAGATTTTACCTCTGTTATTACTCCTACAGTACCTCCCTGGGCCTTTGCAGCTCTCATTTTACCCTCAGTACAAATTAGGATAATCCCTGGGTTTGGACAAGACTCACTACCCAATCCAAACAGCCCATATACTAAATCTATTGCAAAATATTATTTCCTGAACATTTCAGAGTTGGATTACAATACCAGTTGAGTACATGATTTAAAAATAGAAGGGAAAAAACCTTAAGTATGGCCAAAGAAAAATGACACCACATCTTTGCAATGTCCCTTTAAAAAAAGGAAGAAAAGAAAAAAAAGCTAATAAAAGATGGCTGACTGCCAGAGTTTTGTGTTAACTTGAAGTGCAGAGGTGATTTTTAATGCTTCAAACATCATTCATGAAATATTATATATATAATTTGTACTCAAAATAACATGCAAGCTCTCCAAGGAAACATTAAAATAAATAGCTTCTTTAACTCTTTTGTACCTTGATCGTATCTTATTTTGATGAATCAATAAAAGAGAGACGTAAGATTGATGTAGGACAGATCAGTAGGGCAATCATGTACTTTATTACATATTTATGAGTCTGAAAGATCAAAGGATGTTTTTATGCACATAACTTGGCAAATGTGTTTTGCCACGTTCAGATATATTCCAAGTGACTTTAGCAGGAATGTGAAAGAAGCTGGCATGCTGCCCGCAGTGCTATTTGGTAAGACTTTGAATGATGGTGGGATTACAAACCATGATAATAAAAACACATACAGCATAACATTGATGCATGTAAACAGTATATACAAATGCATATGTGTGATCGTATAATGTGTGTATATACAACATATTGCAATTTCTACACACGTACATACATATGAGAACTAAAGCCTTGATTCAACGTCTCTTTAAGACTGGAAATACTCCTTCTTCTTTGAGCAGACACCACATCAGGCCTCTAATGCAAACAAAAGAAGGGGAAAAGGGTGCCCTCCAAACAGAAAATTTTAGGTTATGGACTGACATGCATAAAAATAAGGAAATGATGAGGTTTGCAACTACATTTCTTCATCAGCATAGAATATCCATTCCTCTCTGGGCTACTGTCCGATGCTACTACTGCTACATGGCTACTAAGATGGAATAAATACCATCAGAACCCGTAATTCTGCATTCGCGCAACTGTTGTGTATGGACATTTCCAATCGTAAACTCACACTGACCCTGTTTTTACACATGAAATGTCTCAGCATAAAAGGGCAGAGAGCATCCTGCTATGGCTTAATCAGGGCCAGAGGCAGGCTGATCCACACACATGCACTGCCACCCAACTAGCACCACGTTCATGCAGCAGTGGACACTGTCTGGAGAAAGGGGTGAACAGCTTCCCTATCCTTCCCTTGCTAAATCCATGACTGTATAATAAAGTGTCATTCAAAACTTCTCCTTATCGCTGGTACATAGAAACAATGAACATATCTGCACTACAGCTGGAAGCAGATTTGCAGCATAGTTAGGGCAGCCCAAGGCAGGTTGAAATCCTGCATACCACTACTAATATAATTGCAGTGACAGTGACTTTGAGGTAACAAGCCTATGTCTGGAAGGGAGACGGTTACTGAATTTCACTAGGAACAATAGTTAATTATGATCTAAAAGAGCTTAATTTGATCCCCAAATCTGTTACAGGTTTCCCAAGTGATCCAGGACAAGTCACTTTTTATCACAGTCTGGAGAACATCAATTTCCTATTGGTTCAATCACAAATACTACTGTTTTCAGAACTATTTGCCACCTCACAACACAGCCGAGGAACTGAGGAACTATACTTGACATCTCTGCAAATCTGATCCAAGGTGGGCCTCAAATAGGGCTAAAATATTCATGCACCCAGAGTCATCACATCCCCTTTTTATGTCCTGAAAACGAAACTGTCACTCATTTCTCATTTGCAAAGTGATAATAATGCTTCCCAGACACAGAGGGGATTGACTAAGAAAATCAGCTCCTGGGAAGATACAGAGATTGACAGAAAAGCATGTATCTTCCTAAAACCAAGACAGCAGGACTGGTACCATTGTCCTTTTACATTTTTCCTACTATTATTTAAAAGTTAATGGTAATTTTTTATTAGATTTAGCAGAACTTGATTGATTCAAAGATGCTGTCGAGGCCTGTCAAAATGTGCTAAAATATACAGTACCTGCCAACACCACATAGGGAACATCAGGATATTACCTGCAGCTACAGGAGGGGTGGGCCTTGGGATCTGTCACTGCTTGAAAGGTGCTACCAACATTTAAAATAAAAAGCTAGTGAAAATAATGTTACTGAATCACGTTGGTTATTATAGTCCCAATGCTGGGGTATTAAGTACCTTCATCTCTCCCACTCTGTTCTCGATTGAAGTAAACACTGCGTTACTCAGGCTAAGTTTAAGCGTGGTAATATGCTCCCTTTAAATAGATGCTTAATGGTATCACAGATCAAACTAGGAGATTTTGTCTAATCATTAGGTCTGTGATGGATTTGGCTCGGTGGGTCTGGCTATTCAAAAACACCACAGCAAGTTTCTCTTTCCTTTTGCTGCTCCCCCCCCCCTTTGCTCGTGAAGGTGGGCAGTTCTCCTACACTTCCCTTGCCCCTTTTGGACTTTGTTCCAAAATCCTCACAGCTACCTATATGTCCATGGTCCTTCAGCCATTTGGCCATTATGCATTTTCCAGCACAACCCCACTGACTTTGAACATTAATTTTCCCTTTTAAAATTTTCTCATGTCCCTGTGAGTTTTGGTGCCTTGAGTCATCCTTTGACCTTGGTGTTTACACCCTTCCAGCATCAGCAAGGTGTGCTCAAGATCTGTGGTAGACATCAGTTAACAGGTCTGTATTACTCAATTCACATTCTGTTCATCCTTTGTAAGTCATTCTGTCAAGCTTCCTCATCTATTTACTTCTCCCTTTTCTGAACTACCTTCCTTTTGTTGGCATCATTGTCACTGAAGTGCCCAGAAATTAAGTATTCCCATATCTGCTGGATCAGACCCTACATGCTGTGCCTACCATAAGTACTATTAAGGAACCTCTCATCCTGATATCTTCCCAAGTGGTCACTTTAATGGCTGTCCTAGACAGCCCAGACTCTGAAGTAATTTCTGCCGTGCTATCCATACTGGCAGATTTGTTGCTCTTTGCTTTTTTTCCCCCAAGTTTTACCTGTGTTTATCAATAGTTGCTTTTACAAAGGTCTCCTTAGTGTCTCAGGGGTTGATTCAATAAAGCCTTGAAGCTGCTGTTTAGAGTTAAGCACATGAATAAGCTTCCATTTGAAGACAATAGGACTAAATGGCTCACAAGACAATATACATTTAAGTGTTTTTTGTAAATTAAGCTGTAATTGTTCAACGGTCTTGTGGGATTTTTTTTTTTTTTTTTTAAGGAAAAAAAAATCCAACCAGCTCATCTCTACATTTAAGACTGCATTTCTGGTTACCCACTGGTAGCAAGGCTGTTATTTCGAAAAACTACCGATGGATTCTTTCAGTCCAAATATTTATTAAAATAACAATTATTAAAAACCCCACCTCACCACATCCCCAAGACACACCCTTGTCCTTCTATGTCTGGAACTTAGCAAACAAGGGTGTTACAAGACAGCTGTGAGCTCCAACAGCACTAGGCAACATTGAATTGCATCAAACTTAACAACTTTGTTATTCCAAATATTAGCACTCCTGATGAACCTTTACTCTGTTTCAACACACATAATTAATTCATTTACAAGACCTGCAGGAGAAGGTTTGTCTCCACAGGAAGGGGCTTTGGCAGATTTGCTGGCAGCGTTTCAGGTGGGTGGGTTCAATTTATAGTGCTTATCCACAAGCTTTTGTTCACATTCAGGAAAGTGCCCTGAAGTTAGTCTGGGCTTAATTATTCAGTTATAAATCCTTTGACTGCAAGTTGATTTAGTCTGTATTCTCTCTGAGCTTCATCAAGGCATCTTTTTGCAGGGTGACATTAAGTAGGGGATGATACAATGAAAGCATCCCTGCTTTCTCCCACCCTCCGCAGAGGCCACTAAGGGCTGGAATAGGGACAGACCCTGCATCACTTCACTCCTACATACCCCCAGAATGGTTTGGGAGGGTGGTAGGCAGCATGAGAAAAAACATGTCCAGGACCATTCTCACGGCTCAGCAGGACTGGTGATCCTGTTCAATTTACTGTGCAGGTGTAGCCAGGGGAAGGAAGTGAATGCTTGCCAGTTATGAGACACACAGATCAAAATACTCCACCAAAAGCAAGTTGGCGTGAAGAATGTTTAAAACCTGCTGAATCTAGCAGAGCAACATGTTGTCAGCAAACAACTATATAAACAGGCTTTCCTGTTACTGTCTTATTTAGACACAAAAAGAAAGGAGAAAATTAAAGATGGCAGCACACTGATATTGTTCATGGATGCTGTCATCTGTCACACTCTCTAGCCTAATACTCGGCTCAGCTAGCTAGAAAGCTGTATCCACATAACTTAAGGTGAGAATTTAAAATGAGAGTTAGACAGGTTCACAAAGCTACTTGGACATGTTTAGTGCAGTGTAATAGTGGCTTAATTTGAATTAGTTTAAGTTAATTAGAAATGGATTTAATGAACTTTGAGTAAGCTGCCATTATGCTAAAGCAAAATTATCCATACAGCCTTTTATTCAGTTTAACTATCTGCACTTAAAACCTCTTTAGATCATGCCAGAATAACTTTTTTGCATAGAGAAATTCCTACACAGAAAAAACCCACCCTCACTCAGCTGGAAAAGACAGTGGCCCAAGCTTATTCCCGATGTAATCTCCATTGTCAATATGTTTATTGTCACGTACAGCTCAGGATCAAAGGACATGCAGATAGAAGATCTAATTAAAAGGTGAGGATGTAATAGACAAGCCCCATCTTCTGCTCAATCAGCTCTTACTTAGCTCTGAGGTCTGATTTTCACATAGGCTAGCACCGGCCTAGAGGTCAAGAGATTTGTTCTTCATCTGAATCTAGAGAGGCTCCTTGTCTTGCCCTTTGCTTCTGAAACAAGATCACCTGTCATGCACAGCTAACCCAGCCCAGTCCAGCTGCAAACCTTTCATGTTATCCAACTGTGATATGTTTAGCTATCATAAAGCTTTCTTTGCCTTCAGATTTGTTTTCAGGTTTGGCGTTTGATTTTTAATTCCTTTTTTTAATCTGGGGCCAAATATAGTGCAAATTTTCCAACTGAGGACTGGTCTTTTATGTCATCAAGAGTTATGAAACTATTACAAAATAACTGCAATGTAAGAAATAGTTCCTTCTTCTAGTTGCTTCTGTACAAAACCATACATGGCAGACCTGGGAAAAATGATAGCTCTGCTCATTTTCTTCTTATTTAGGGAAGATTGTGGTAACTGCAGTCCAAATAACAGTGTCTTATTTGGCCTGGCCTGCTGATAGGGTCTGAGGTAGGACCAGAGGATCCTCAATGACTGAGTTTAGACTATAAAGCATTACTGCCCCTCACTGAGCAGGGTAACTGAATGACCCCAAACAGTTTAGACGAACTTGTTTTATTTTGCTATGTGATAGACTAGGATCATACCTGTTCTTAACCTTTAGGATCTCATGTGTGTTTTCATCAGAGTTGCTTCCACTTAGAACACTGATCACAGAATTACAGATTAATTTAGATTGCAAGGGATGCTGGAGGGTCATCTGGTCCAACCTCTGGCTCAAAGCAAGGGACAACTTTGAAGTTAGATATTAAAAACATTTGCAGTCCTATGAAATAATCTGTTTGGGCTTTGTGAACACTAATCAAGAGAGGCTGATACCAGACTTGTGAAGTCAGCATGAACCTCATCAAGGGTACAGAGGTGCAGAAAGATGAAGGTTTCTGCCCTTATAGTTAATAGAAAAGCTTCTAGTGAGCAGGAGAGGAATCCAACTCCAAGCTACAGCTGATCAGGAAACATAATGCAAGCCTTATTTACTTTTCTTTGTCTTTCTTAAAACAAACATGTTTCCTTAAGCCTTAATTTTATAACTAATTATGCTCATCTTTCCACCTGAGCTGAAAAAAAAAGATGAGATTTCATGTGAGGAAGTATACATTACTTTTGCTTGAGTTTGAAATTTAAGAATTATTTCAGAGCAGAAATATTGAAAAGAGATGCAAGAGTGCTAGCATGTCCACAGTGATGGTTGTTTGCAGTAGACTACAACTTTCTGTTGTTTGCTGAAGCTGTTGGGTTTATTATTGTTTCATACCAAAAAATACCGAGAAGCTTCTACAGAATCGTTCAGCCATTTCTAAGAATAAGTTTCAGGAAGATCAAATGATCACACCAGTTGTTTTGAAAGGCTTAGAATTTTTTTACTGAAACTCCACTAATGTGCATTGGGGGACTGCCTCAAAATGTGGTAGAGGCCAATGCAGGGACAGAGAGGTATCGTTCACTGTCCTCATGAATATTCAACAAAACGTGGCCAAATTATAATCCTCTGCAAATCACCATCTGCATATGCTCAGTAGAGGTTTGTTAGAGGCTAGCAGCACAATTCCCAGAGCATTCTGTCTTAATTGCATATATGCCATATCTCCCACAGGGCTGTATGCCAACCACATGGGCCTGCTCCATGCCCACCTCATCCACTGACCTAGATTCTTCCACAAATTGCACCTCAGGAGGGGTTGCAGCTCATCTTAGATTTACACACAAGCAAAAAAGTGGGTATTTCCAGAACGTGAGAGCTGTTATGGGAGAAGAAGCAGCAAGTTCTAGACGTAGCAAGAAAGTACAAGGGGAAAAAGAAGGTGCAGTTAGCACGGTATTCAGGTTACACATTTGAATATGAGATTAAGATTGTAATAAAGTATTTTACCCACATTAATTTTGCCTGGTGATAAAGCATCTGGGATGAGATGTCAAAGAGATGAGCAGATGTCTAGGCTTGGCTGCTCTGAGGCAAGCCAGTGCAGCAGTATTTCCATTAGGAAAGCAGCGGAGGTGATAAAAGCCAAAATTATTATTACAATGGAAAAGATGAAGATGAGTTCAGAGGACACTGCCCTGAAGAGCTAAAAAAAAAGAAAAAAAGTGGCACAAGAAGGTCATTGTAGGAGTAAACAGAAAGTTAAAGGGAGAAATGGGTTCCAGGACAGAGGCTTTAAACCAAGATTTCAAGACAGAGATTATAATGAGGTCTGTCAGATGTAGCCAAAATGTCAAGGAACATATGAATGGAATAATGGCCTTGAGATTTGGCCCTGAAGAGGTTACTAGAGACCTTGGCAAGAGCAGTTCCAGTGGAGTGGAGAGAACAGAAGCTAGAATGAAATACAGAATATTATTATACACCACAGTGATTGGCACCAGAGGGATCTGTTCATCCCATGGGCCATTTACTGGGACCTGATGGGCTAAATCCTTAACTGGGCTAAATGGCTTAACTCCTCCAGAAATCAGTTTACATCCGTCAGAAATATCATCCAGAGAAGAAAAGTTAAAACATGTTTTTTTTTTCTTTTTTTTTTTTTTTTAAAACAAAGAAAGGAATTTTGAGTTTATTTTAGGCCCTCCTATGTGAAACAATCCCCACGTCCTGTAACAAGTAATCCTTTTCCCCAAAGCTCTCAGAGCAGAACACTTTCTGTTACTTTACATTGTGTAAACAGTGTAAAATTAGGCAGATCTTAAGCTAGCTGCTCTCATTACACAGTTTGATGAATCTGAAAGGGTAACAAACTCCAGGATGAATGATTAGTCATTTAGTCTTACAATAGCTTTCTTCCCTTACCCACTCCTCTTCCTATAAATTTCTTTTAAAAAATGAAAACAAAAAACCACTTGCTATAAATTAACTGAATTATTAATCTCTTGTCCTTTGCAGACTTTGCATGTTGGACAATAGCCAGGGGATCACAGTACAATGTGCTGTTGCAGGTATTCCCTTTAGAGATAGAAGACATATATATTCTTAGACATGCAATAAAACTTGGGTCTTTAAAGTAAGTATGAGATGATCTCCCTTGACACTTTGTTTTTAAATCATTGATTTGGTGATTTAAAACCAACAAGTTTGAACAAGTCTGGAATCAGATCTATTTGACCATCTTCAGTTCCAGTGACATCAGAGCTAGAATTATATGGAAAATGCAGTGCTTAGACTTAAAATTAGCAAGACCTCTCCAGAAGGAACAAAAAAGGTATAAATTATGTCTGATTGAACAAACACAACTCCACTGTTGAACAGCCACTCAATGAAGAGGGCAGGGAGAGGCAATGGAGCACGGTAATGTGTAATATTACTAGTCAATGGGCTGTGTGCAGCAGTGGGCTCCCAAACGCTGGAGGTGTCAGGGAGATAAATAGCAGAGTGTCCTCCTCAAAAATATGATTAATACCCTCCTCGGTCCACTGCTGAAGATGTAGTGGGTGCAGCTGGTTTGGACAGCAGTTGCATAGAGGAAAATTCCAGGACGATTGCAGCAGAGCAGAGAGGGCAAAGAGTAGGACAAGTAGTCAACTGAGTGGGAGTGCTGAGCCCCAACAAGGGGAGAAGTAGGCCAGAGCTGGCAAAGGTCTTTTGGCTGCTGTTTAAGTAATGTTTATAGAACTTTCATGCATGCACAACTGAGTTTCGAGTTCATGATCTTTGGAGGAAAAAAGGGAGAGAAGCATGTTCAAGTTCATTGTCTCTTGTAATAGTCATGCCAGAGGTGGCTTTCAAGAAGCCGTTCTCCTCTCCTAGCCTGCCCCCCTCAAAAGCCTGTACGTCACAAAAAAAGGGGGAAAACTGAGAAACATAAAAAATAAACTAAGAAAGCATCATTTTTTTCCTGCAGCCAACTGCAATTTCCTGAAAAAGTCAGGAGTGTGTCAAGTGGGGTTTTCACACTGTATTGTTTTCAAGGAATCCTCTAAAATTCTCAGAAAACATACTTTCATGCTTCTGTTGTCACAGCACTCAGGGGACACTGTCCAGAGCTCAAATTCCCAACATTAGAATCTGAACACACTATAATGTAACTAATGCTCCAGAAATCAAACAAAGGCAGAGGGCTACGGATGGCTTTATTTCTTAGGGCAGTGATCCCTGCCTTTGTTGGTTTGCAGGCAACAATACCAAGCAAGCAATATATTACCAGCAATGCCATATTATCTACCATCTTGCATCCACAATGAATGTCTCAGGGTCACCCCTGAAAGCCTTGGGTGGGGATGAATGCCTCGGGCAATCAGTCTCCAATCAGCAAGAAGGTGCTGCAAAAGCTGCAGACACTAGGCTGATGCTGAATGGAAGGACACACATGTTATTAAACCCACAAACACAACACAAGCAGTATACACATAAATACTTCTGTTTAACTTAAAATAACAAAAAAAAAAAAATAGGATGGGGGAAAGGAAAAGTTCCAGTGGATTATTGATCTGAAAGACAGTGATTAATAATCACCAGTTTAGTATTCTGCATCACCACTGCCTGTCACACTTCCATGGAAACAGGATTAATATAAGAAGATATTATATATGTGAGCAAGGCACTAAGGTAGCACTATATTGATCTGAACTTTAGAGCTGTTCAGTGCCATTAACAAAACCAAAAAGAACGCAGGCGCTTCTAAAAAGAAGGATGGTTGACAAAAAGAAAGTAGTTGTTTTTCCCTCTTACAAATTGCCAGCAGCCTGCTTATCTCTTCAATTAGATTCAAAAATCACCAGCTACAGATCCCTGGTAAACTCAGTGTAACCCTCAGCAGATCAGCCAGCACAGGCACAAAGCCTGTTCCTCATTGTGTCTGCAGGATTGGTCCCCGACTGTAACACGGGAAGTTGATGTAAGAGCTTACATACCCCCAAGGACCCACTTCCAATGCTACAGGAACAGCACCAGTCTCCAACAGAATTTAGAGAAAGATACAATTTTTGAAACATTACGTAATCCAGACAACTATAATATTAAAAAAAAAAAAAAAAAAAAAAGTCTAGCCTGACGTACAGAGTGTTTTAAGAGAGAAAAGCAAAGTAAAATAAAGCCAGTTAATATAAAGACACTTTCCATGAAATGAAAATCATTTAACTGCTTTATTAAACTACTGTCTCAAATTCACTTTGTTCTTTTCCTACCTTTTTGTTTCTGCATAAAGAGGGGGCACCACTATTTGTTCAACATAATATTAAGCATACTCTGCTACTCAATTAGTAAACATGTCAAGAGGTGGGTTAGTTATTCATGGTTCAGGGGCACAGCCCCCTTTCAAAAAGAACTTTTTTTTCACTCTAATGAAATGATGGATAATCTGGAAGTAGGTGCTTTAAGAAGATATTAATCATTCTCTGTGGTAATGTTAATCATGCGTTCCATCATCTCCAGATGCTGTGCATCACCTTCCTCGGAGATAAAGGGCACCCAAGCCAGCAGAGTCCTTTTGATCACCTTTCTCACAGTAACTCTCATAAGGCATTAAAAGAAGTCTTTACATTTCAGGGCATCCTTAAAAATGAAATAGAAAGTGGGAGAGTGAGGTAATGGAGGGATTCATGGACTTCAATCTTGACCCTGTCATTACTTATGCTGCCCAGATGGGAGGTTCGTAGTTCTTTCGTCCTTTGTCCTAATCTTTGACATTTTTCAATACAATTTTTGGAATGAATGAGGTATGAGAAAAATTCTGATCGCAGGAAATAGAAAATTAATTCACAAAAGATTTCTGGAAGGGATATGAGGGGGAAGCAAAAAAATCAACCCTCACTTTCTGTGAAGAAAAATCCAGCAAAATTATTTCCTCACAGCCTGATATTCCATTCTTAGAAAACATTAGCAGAAGTCGGGTCAGATTTATCTCAGCATACTGTCTGTGATGTCTCTTCCAGTTAATAAAACACCCTGCCACTGGAGAGACTTCTGGCCAATTAGACCATTTTTACGACTAATCTTTTATAGTTTTCCTTTTTTTTTTTTTTTTTTAAGTTACGTATAAACCTAGGTCACATCTTAGATGGCTGAAATATCTCCTTTTGCAGACTTAGATGCTTCAGAGACCCCAACGCCTAGAGAAGAAACTTTGAAGGTCTCCTAAAGCTCAAAAATTACTTTGTATAAACTGTTGAATAAAGATAAACCACAGGGGACCACATCCAGTCAAAGGCAGGCGGTGTTTCTGTCACAGCATGCAAGTGTTAAGGAGAAAAGAAGTTGTGTGAACTCGAAATGAAATAATCCAACTTTCTTAAATCCATGTTTAAATACTAAATCCATATGCAGAGGAACTGCTCGCCTCTCAGACAATCAATGATCTCCACCAAATGTCACTCATGAGGTAAGTTAAAAAAAGTCACAGGAAATTTAAAACCCCTCACACCTATAGATGTTTTTGAAAATATTTCAACCGAATTGTTGTCACCACTCTTTGTGGTTTAGATAAAATTATGATGAAATACCTTTTTTCACAGAATTTAAATTATACTAGATAGACAATCTAATGTCTGCCATACCAGGGATTTCACACAAACATAGTTTGCTTATAAAAAGAATATTTCCTAGAATACTAAGCATCTGCCAAAAGTCTCTGCAGCTTGATCTGGTAAAGTGTTTGCTCTTGATAATTCTCAAAAATGGGTCGTGTTGTGAAGCCTCATTTTCACCTCTTTTGAGTAACCTTGCATCTTTCAAAGGAAAAGCTAAGTTACGGGGTTGATGCTGAGCTACGTAGGTGGCATTACCCTCTGCCGTCAGTGTCCCTTCAGAGAACATACAATGCAAACCCTTGGGCAGCTGCAGGAAGGATATTCTGTGGAGTAAATAACACCACATCTCATTGAGATTTATAAAAGTACCTTTTTTTTACGTAGGAAATATTCAATTGTCTTACCTGTGAGACACCAGAGGGAGAACCACTGCCCAGATGCTTTGCCACTGACATTAAGGGGTTCTGTTAGGTGCACTGAGTTGCGTACGTGCTACACTCAGTTGCCCTGGAAAGCATGGATAAACAGCATTTCCCAATACTCCACAGAACATATGTAAACTGGTTCCCTGGTCCTTTATTTCTTCATTTTTCTCCAGTAATTCCTGGAAAAACAAAGCCACCCTTTCTCTGATGTAAAGCCGCCTCACTTACAATATGCACTTCTTTTGAAGCTTTAGACAAATTATGTCCTAATGTATTAAGGATCTTCGCAGTGAATTTATGTAGTGCAAAAACTTGATTCCATCTTTGCAGCTATTCATCCTCTATTTTGCATTCCCCTGTATTGCCTTCCAAGTAGTACCCACCATATTAACATAAGATCACTAGTACAGGCCCTTTGTAGATGGCAAAGCTGAGAGACTAATGGATGTCTGAAATGTGAATGTTTTTTCATTCCTTGTGATCTTGTTAACATATGTTTATTTAATGGTGGTAGCATTATTTCTGACTTACACCATTACACTACATTACAGTTGCTATTAATTATGCTTGTTATTGGGAATGGTTGCATGTTTACAGATTTTTTTTTTCATGGTCAGTTCTAATTTACATTTTGTAAAGACAGCTATTGTATTATACACAAGTTTTTACGGTCCACATAGAGCTATGGGAAATGTACTTATATTTAAATGGGCACAAGACAGAAATTAGAAGTACTGCCAAACTTCAGAAAATAAAGTTTACAGGGCCTTGCTAACAAAAGTTAGAATTCAGAACATTGTACATCACTCTTTTTGTAAAGTAAAACACTTTAATTTAAACCTGTGTGAAACACAATAATAACAATAGTCCAGAATTTCAAAGTGGCTTCAACTCTGCCTTCACTCAAGTGTATACAAATCTGTTCTGAACATCATAAGAACTGGGACATCAACACGCAGGTACATTAAAAGGAGCCTGATCAGGAAAATTAGCAGATACAGAGCTGAAGGGTATTTGGTTGATCCAAGGTGAATATGTTGATACACATCCTTTGTGAAATCCTAGAGTGGTTTCGAGGAGAAATAGCTATGTAGTCTCCCACTTTATTTCTTCTGGGAAGTGAAGTACTCTTTCATTATTGGTAAGATAGAGAGCTGCCTTTTCTATTCATTGCACTCAGCTCACAGTGATAGATGGTATATAAAAATTTCATTTTGGATGGTAGAATTCAAGTACAGTGATACAAAGGTGCTTTGTGGATAGAATCTATAAATCTTGGGGGGAAAAAAAGCAAAAAAATAGTGCTTTCTGTCATCATGGATAGCAGATTTAGATCATGAAAGTTACCCATAATGCTTAGCCAAATGTATTCACCAAGTATTTTGGTTGATAGGGTCAGGAAATAGAGAGTTTGCTGAACTTAAACTTCTTTGAAACTATGTGTGTACATGGAAAACAGGAGCCAAAGTACCTTCCAAGACATCCTGAGATTTATCCAAGGTATTGGCGAAGAATCTTTTTTTGGAATTTACTGACTAAAATTATTCATTGAAAACAAATATCCTCATCCCTATTAGTGACTCTGTAGAGTGGAAGTCTATTTATCCAGACTGTGGGCCAAATCTGGATTTTAAATTGCTCCTTAGGCTAAAATCCTATTATTGGCAGAATTAATTTCCTTGAAGAGAGAATAGTGTACTAAAGCCATAGAACTTCATTCTGATACTTGATTTCACTAATCTTGGTAATACCTCTCACAAGAGTTTGGCTCTGAAAGGTGGAAATTTCCTGAAAAGTTAATCTGAACTGATTGTTCACTAACTCGAAACAGTATCTCACAAGAATGGATGTCTTCTGTTTTCAAAAGCCTGTGATATTTCTGTCATGAAACATAAACTCAACAAGGAAACACAAAGCATTCTGCTGGAACCGTGTTGGAGAGACAACTGAACAAACAGCTGGTTAAAGGATTAAAGCCAAAACAAAGGACTGTTTGAAGGTCTCTCTAAGTTTTAGATAACAATGGGAATCTTTTGAAATGGGGGCACAGTGGAGCTGCTATAGAAAGGGAAAGGTTTGGGACCTTTACCCATTTCAGAGATACTGAAACTCTGCAGCACTGTCTGGTGAGTCTTCAGCAATGACAGAAGGCAGTAAGGATAATAAGTAGATGAGCATTACACTTTGATAATTCCAATACACGCTTTTAAACAAAAATCTTCAGTCATTGGAAGGATCCAACATGCTTCTTTTTATTAACCAATTGTCATTGTTATGTTGCAGTTTGTATTACCTTCCCATCTTTAGCCCAATTCACCGTTACCTTTAATGAATTACTACTTTTCAGCACGATTAAGTGTTTGAAGCAACCAGGAGGTACAGTTTAAGCACAGTAAAAATGTCCAATTGAAAAGGCTAAAGATCAATATCAAAGGTCTAAAAGGTTAGACCAATCCTATCAGCTTCAGGGAAAAGCTGGTGCTAAGCTACCATCGAAGAAAGAAATAGCTAATGGCCCACAGATGATCTTTGTTCAACCAGGTTTCTCCTGTTTAAAAAGAAATCCTCTCTTTATTGAACACTGTAATTTTCCCATTGCTGAAAATGCAGAAGCTTTAAATTCCAATTTTAGTTGTGCTGAAAGATGGAAAATAGTTTCTTTTAAATACTTTTCTTTATGAAAGAAGACAATAAAGGCTGCCTATTGGCCCTCATTATCCCCACCTCGATTTGACTTGCCTACCTGCTCCACTGCACTGGTTCAAGACAATTAATCCTAATATTCAACCCTCCTGGTGTAATTTCTCATCTTGGCAGGTCTCTTTCTATAATGACTAAAGGGGAGTGGCCAAATTTTCAAAACCTCTGGGGTGAGCTGGATACATTTCCACAAACACAGACAACAATTCCATCCTGATACGTTAATGAAATGTTGTGTTATCAAACCAAAGTGAGCATTTAAAGCCACTGCCCAAACAGCCTGGGTAATAAAACGCACGGTACTGGTCATTACATAATTGACACAATAAAGTACAAACAGTGAATTGTGTTGATATGGAAAAAGGACATTGCAGACAACTATTGTTTATGTTTCAGAGATAGTTTATATTGAAGAAATTGTATTGTTTTCCTATTGAAAAAAAAAAAAAAAAAAAAGGCTCACTCACAACTCACCAACAACTGCACAAAACTCTCAGCTGCTGCTGCTAACTGGAAGTTCCCCGAACTTGTAAATTGGCCTCAATAGAACAATGAATTTTACTAGCAAACTAGTCACATCTATTTGTGAAATGGATGTTGTATGTGACTATGGTCAGTAATCAGTCCCTAGATATAAAGATGCTAACCCGGAGCTATTCATCCCACTGGTAGTAATAGAGTTAGTCCAGTTTTAGAGATTTGCAGAGCAGAGCAGTATGTGACTGGGACTCTGCTTCTGTTCCCAGTCCTACTCCATCTTGCTTCCTCCCCCGACACACCAGAAATGCTGCCTGACCAAGAAAATAGCCCATTGATCATTTTTTTCCAAAGCCAGTGCCATTTAATGAATTAAGTCTTCACCTCCCAAGAGACAAAGAGATAGCCTCACAGGGGTAACTTTGGGGTAAAATACTCTATTGCTGCAGTTCTGCTATTCTAGTCACCCTGAGTGTAAACCAGTAATTAGGTGCAATTTTTCTGCTTCTGGAGAAGATTGATTCTTATTTGATTTAGAGCTGAAGTCATACAATATATGAGGAAACCAGAAGTTGCACTGGGTTTCATAAAATTTTTAATCTCTGTATTTACAGACTTCTGACTAAACTTAATATTCCATTTCTCTTTTCTGTCTGCAAAGTATCTCACTAAAATAATGAGTATCTAAGGCTGAGGAAACCAAGATTCACCACCACTAGTGACAGCTTCTCTGCAGCTAATGCTGTAGCTCTCAAAACTATTATGAATGGTTTTGCCTGGTTAGGTATAGGGTATTTCTCCTATTAGGAAGGAAAGCTCCCATGATCTTAATCGGAGACAGCACTCACATCTGACCACGGAAGATCCATAGCACATCTCAGTTTTCGAGTCAAAACCTTAGTGGCAGAATACATGAGTAGTCGTGGGCTGGCATTAATTTACACCAGATGAAGAGCTAGAAAGCTAGCTGGTAAAACTGCTTTAACTTAGTTTAAAAAATTATTATCTTTTTATAGCCATTTTTTCTATGGCTGTAGTTTCACAGTAACAGCTTATACAGACGTAGTCCACTGCCTCTTCTTTGTGCCACGGCTGTTTATAACTGCAAGATGAATGGTATCAGGGCACTGATCCATCAAAAAAGAAACTAAACCCAACCTCTTCTCTTTTATGGCTTTTTCAAGCAAATCAGTTCCTCAAGTCAGGTTACTGCATGGCTACATAGACAGGCATGCTAGCTCAAAATACGGTAATGCATGGGATGGAGAACAAATAAGTGGGAGAAAGGGGAAATGCTGGATTGTTAATTTTGGCACCATGACTGGGAAACTGCAAGCTACATCTCTATGCCTTTGGGTGAATATAGAAAGGTAAAAGAGGGGGATACATATCCATAAACTTGTTATAAATACAATGTAAAATATTTTTTTAAAAAATTCTTGTTGGCCTAATGTCAATATAGTAAATATTTTTCAATTCTGTCCACGTCTACATTCTCCTCAGATCTAAAACTGATATTTGGAAGTTATAACAATTTCCACTGAAACCAGAATTTAGGCCAGTAGTAAGCTCATTTCTTTAGAGCTATTTTATTTTATTTTATTTTATTCTGTTTCATTTTTGCCTGTTAATTCAACATAGAAGAGGTAACATGTCAGTCTTACCAAGAAGTTTTTGCCTTCCCTGAGTGTGCCTCAAAAGGATATTGGTGTTTTATTAGCTGATATTGATCATAAAGCAAATGGCAATAAATTGGCTTAGCCAGGTAAACACAGCCATATTCAGTAAGACAACACCTATTTTTAAGTAGAATTAGGCTCTATATGGCTACCAGGACATAGTCAAAGGTCATAGGGAAAAACAAAAGCGTTAATCAAAAGTTAGGACATGATATAATAAAAGTTTGAGCTAAATTAAGTAAAACAAATTCTACCAAATTTTTGGTGTTATCAAAGAGAATAAAATCTCCCTTTCCTTCACACACTATAAATTTAGGGCAACTCAGGAAATTGCTCATTAGAAAATGAATTTAAGTCATATGTGACCAAAGGCAAAGAGCATTATTCCTGTTCTGATTGACTGGCTCAGCTACACCACGTAACCCGTGCAGTGGAATGTTTGCTGCTGTTGGCTGACAGACTTGAAGATTGAGAACTATTCACTGCAAAAATTCACAAATTATTTCAAGCAATTATTAGACTAGTAAAAGTTGAGATCTGTTCTTGGAGAATTTGGGAACAGTAAAAATAAGAAGAGTTAATTGAATAAATTATTTATTGGCCATTATTTGGTAAATTCTTCAGTCTCTGAAGCTATGCAAGGCACTTTGAAAACTCATATTAAAAAGTCCTTAAATATATTAGTCTAATAGCTTGATTTTCAAATTAACTGCTATAAACTTACCTGGGAAAAGTAATTCTCTGGTGACTATTCCATAGCGAGAACACTCTACTGCTGTCTCCATCCCATAGCTGTTTTGTACCCTGAGTCATGTGGCTTGACTTAGTCTAGACACTAACCACAAATGTCATTTTCATTCGTATGCCCCTAGCTCAGTAAAAAAATTAAGCATATGCTCCAGACCCTGAGAAGTCAACTTCTCACATACTGGACATTAAGCATAGTCTTAGGTTCTTCGTTAGATTTTACGCAGAAAGATTGGGATTATTCAAGTGTTTAGAGCTGAGCATGTTTTTATTTCCTTTGCTCAATTAGGACTATAATGATCTCGTTTTGTTTTGCAAATTCCTAAGTTCCCTGCTTTGATAACCATTACATTTTTTTACTCTACAATGAAAACTAGAAAATTTTGAATTGTCCGTTGTTTTAGCTGCAGAAGTTTAGTGTCCATCCGTTCCTCTATTAGAGGCTGCAGTTTCTATAGCACAGGTGAATGGGCAGCAGTAATTCTGGATTACGGAAAGACGCTGAACAACCAAACTCTGATGACCAAAAGCTCTGATTCATAACCATATTGGATTAATCATGGGGGTGCAAAAGGTTAGTGCCCCAGCTGTCTGTCCCCCCTATCTTCAAGGTTATTCTGTTGGAAGTTATCTCTTCAGTCACTGCAGCTAAACCCAGTGACGAATGGGAATGAAACACATCTGGTTGTTCCTGAGGATGGGAAGGTGTAAACATGATGGATTCCCCTCAAGTCCTGAAAAAACAGGTATTTCCAAAATCCAGTGCTTTATGCCCCAGTCCAAATCTTATTAAAGGATGCGGAAGGAAGCTGACCAGTTTCAAAAAGAAATGGAAGATAATGGAAGAGCAGACAAAACGAGTTTCACAGCTTAAAACCTTGTGATTTTAAACACTGTTTTCTTAATTTTAAGTGCAATGTTATTGTTCTGTATATTTATGTCCCACTGTTATCTTCAGAATAAAAAATTTCGAGTGAGTTAGAGATAATATAGATTTATCGATTGAGAATATAATTATTATAATAAATATTTATATTTATATATAATTAATTCAACTAGCCAGAAAAGATTGCAAATAAACTTGCAGTTACATTTCTGCACAAAACTGTTAGCCAATACAACATATTTTTGTTTCTGTGTTTTGAGCTGTGCATTCTTTGTACTATTAGAATAATGCAAATAAATCTGTTTCTGCTGTGACTCTAGAGCTTTTTGCTCTGCACAGTTATTCCCAGCACCTCACAGCTAACTGTACATCTCCCCACGTTTCTTCTGTCTGAAAACATTAGGTGGCCTCCCTTCAAGCTTGCAACTGTTCAGTGGCAAAGTATCATAGGTTATGTTGTCTCTAGCTCTGGAGTGACTAGAGACAGGGGCATAGTGCTTTGCTGCCTTTGCCACACAAACACACATAGCAGAGAGATCTGTTTTTCTCCCTTCAATGGCTGAAAATCAGTAATAACTAGACTGAAATCAATGGAGCTTTGCTGCTGTGCGCTGTGTTAGCACAAGATGTGAATCTGCCTTTGGGTCCGGTTTCTGCAGAGCGGAATGGTAAGCAGGAATGTTCAGATTGCTTTGACTTCACTCACCATTTGCTGATATTAACTCTATATATTTTAAGTGGACACTTGCAGTTTCTCAGATGTCTTCTCTTTCTCGTTTACTAGTTGAGTTATATTTTAACGGTGCTGAGAGATTTACTGTCAATGTATTAGATGTATTCATTTTGGTTAAGGCAAAATCCTTGTGGTAGGATCCAAATGTTGGACACATCTGTTGGCAGGCCAAGGAATGACCCTGTATTATTATTATTTTTTAAACCTGACAGCTCACACATTTGAAAATTGCATAAAAATATGTAGCTTAGCAGCTCTGCCTTCTCTTTGTACTATTTGCTCACATCCGGATCCATTTTCTCCCCTGCCTGAAGGGGGGCGAAGGACAACCCCATATCAATCGCTCCCTATGCCAGTTCGCATTAGGGAAACTCCCAACTTTTCATTTCAAATCAGCAGCATCTTTCCTTTGATCCAGAAGACCACAGCTGGGAAGCTGACATGACTCTGCCTTGTGCTCCCCCTGCTCTGAGCCCTGCACCCGCGCTTTGCTCTGTGCCTCTAACGAATTCTAGCAGAGTCACCTCTGCTCAGTTTTAGCAGAACCTTTTCCTCCCTGTCACTGACAGAGCAGCCAAATTAATCACACTCAGCCCAACTAACGTTAACAATCCGTCAAAGTGGCCTACGAAATGCTTCATCTACTGTAACTAGAAAATTCACCTGAAGACCTGCTGATTTGTCCTGCACTTCTGCCTGTAGGACAAAACAGACAGAAACGACTTTTCCCCCTCATTCTCTTTTCAGTATTTTCCACTCCCTCTTTTGTGGTTTTGTTTTGTTTTCACTTTTGTTTTATTCCCTTGCAGTAGTTCAGAATTCATTGAGCGTGAACAACATTTTTGCTTAAAGAAATGCTTACGCAGTGTTATTTCTTTCATGGTACACGGGCCTTCACTGTTGACGACATCAGACTAGGGGTCGTTATAAGTTCCTTTTGCAATAATGTCTGCCAGTCAAGACAGTGACTTCGTGATGGTGGTGCCCTGTTGTATTTTGACAAACTCTTTTCTATTTTTTACTTCTACCGAACAAAGAAGTGCTTTTAACTGGGTGCTGTGGGTAAACTCTTCCCCAAGAGTGGATCTGCCCTACACAAACAACTGTAACGGAATTCCCTGTTATCTGTCTAGGATGATGTTAAAAATCATGGGCTTGTAAGAGTGGCTTCTGCAACAAAACATCTAGGTTGTTCCAGAAAGTTATTTTTTAATGTTGTCTTTCTAAAATTATTTAGAAATTTTTTGAATATAATATACAAATAGATCCAAATCACCCTCGCACTGAACATTTTGTCATCTACTCCTGAGTAAAAAGGGGGTAAAATACAATAAAAATAAGGAAGGGCAGCTTTTCTAACCTTCTTCAGAAAGTCATAGCTGACTATACAGTGCCACTGCCAGAAGCTTTTGCAACTTTTATTAATACTCAAACATATTTTGTCAGATTCTCTGCTTTGAAACTGATGAGGGATTTAATCTGCTTTAACAATCCACAAGGCTCTGGCCAGTCACCAAGGCTGTCAGTACTTACAGGACAGTTCAACAGATCCCAGTAATAGTCTGAGTTTAGTCTCTGCAGTGGATTCCCTAGCACTATCTTGTCTTAATGAAACTCCCTCAAGTTGATGTTCCGGGAGCCGGTCCCAGGATGAGTACCTACACTTAAGCCACTTCCCTGCTAGTGTTGGGTTTAGGCTACGAAGTATCTGTATTCAGGCTCAAGCATCAAAACCACTTCTCATTCAGCCACCTATGCTGGAAGGCATCAACACTAAGGAGAGGGGTGGGAGGACAGCTAAATCTGCCTGTGAAGATGAATCAGATTCCATGTACGCAATCCTATAAAGCAGCCCATTAAGAGCTGAAAAAGGTCACCTGTCACGGTAGGACAGAAGTATGACCCAAAAGGCCAGAACTGGCAAGGAACTGGTAAGCTGAGCAGCCACTGAGATTTAATTTTCATTCTCTTTGGTTTATCTTGTTTTCATTCCCACACTGTTTGTTTATTTTGGGTTTTTTTTGCTCTTTCTTGTAGTAACTGAGATACATGAAATAGATCTCCAGATGCCAAGTTGGCTTCTAGGCTCTTCGTTCAAGACCACTGGACTTGCAGGAAATGGGGACCCTGGGATCCATCCCTGAATCATCAGGTTCAAAAAAACAGTTTCAGGTTTTCAAAGGTGCTCTTGTTCTTCCAAACAGTTTCCTGAATTTATCTTCCTACATCTCTAAAAAAATTATTGGTTTTTTAGTCTCTTTATAGTTCCCAAAATCTTTATTTTCCAGATTTCCCATCTTGCTGAAATTCTAATGTATACCCTTTTTCATTCTAAATGTTCTTAGACCCACTGATTTAAGTACATCAGGAGACTAGTGGGAGGTAATCTGGCTCACAAAGTTGGGCAGAATCACAACATGGTATCATTCAATTATGGCAAGAAGAATACAGAACAACTATTTCATTGTTATTTTTAACAGAGCCAAAGTGCAACATATTATTGGCTAGCAACATCAAGTGGCAAACTGTTAATGCATTTAAGGCCCTTATTCAACAACACTCACAAACATGTTTCCGACATCTGTATTTAAATATCTGTTTGACTTCAGCAGGTTTTAAGCATGTGCTCAGAATTAACCTCTAGGCTTTTCCTGACATGGGGCTCTGTGTATGTAAAATATCTGTTGTATCATCATAACCAGGTTCAAAATCCAGGTCTTCCCAACCTCCTACTATTCAATACGTAAGACTAGAGGTAAGGAGGTAAGTATGCATTGGCAGAACTTGGACAGGCCCAAGATTTTGAAGTTATTGTTGGGGGCTGGTTTGTGTTTTCCAGACTTCCAGATGCTTAGAAAGAAAAGCCTTTGTGCAATTTCTGAACATCTTTATTTCATGGCAAAATCCACACTAAATAAAGTACTTGTGCCTGTTACCACCTCTTAAACAGCAGCATCTGAACAACCTGGTGTTCATGAAGACTTCCCTGGCAGCCCTGGGCGTGACACCGAGAAGCACGGGGACTGAACACCAAGACAGGGAACACTTGCGAGAAGAACTTTGTAGTAGAGAGAGATACAAAGACCTGCTCTGTTACATGACAGAGAGCTGTAAGATTCACTTTGTCTCCAAGATGTCCATCCCATTAAAGAGAAAATTAAGCTTCAAATGGGACCAATATGTCTTGTCATTCATCAGAGGACTGATAATCTGATAATCTGAGAAATAAGAAATACAGTCAGCCTTTGCTTATGCCAGGAAAAAGGATGTGTAGTTTGAACCATGAGAAACTATTCCCTCTTATTTTTCTGCTATGCTATTAAAAGTAAGCAACTCATTACTACAACACAGAGAAGCAAATTAAAATATCCATTTCCTACTGGAAATTGTCCACCTTCAAATGAAAACCAAACCATTCCTCTCCTCCCTGGTAAAATACTGCCACTGCAACTGGAACTAATTTGCTGGTAGCCTCAAAAAAGAAGCAAAAGTTTCAGTTACAATGAGGGGAGACTGTCCCCAGCTAGGTCAAAGCTGTGGTAATACAGCAAGGCAATCCGGCAGGGGCTTGCACAGCTCTTGGCTACACATGGTGGGTAACAGTAGGCCTTTAGCTCTGCAGGCTGTCAATCTGGCACTATTCACACACACTAAATTCACTTTGGTATTTAAAGAAGTGAAATTACTGATTCTTTTTACGTTTTTTTCCATTCCAAGGCCACTACAGGCCACTGAGAAAGAAAAAGAGACACACACATCCATAGACACAGACAGCAAAACTCAAGGAGCACTTTAGCAGTAAGTAACAAGTACTAAAAATATTGACCTCGCTGCAATTTTTTAAATCAGGAGATAGTAATATATGGCCTAGATAACACTATATTTCCTTTATTACCCTGAACTGTACTTAATTGACATAACTCTGTGGGAGGATTAGCTTTTATACAAATACCCACATTTTATTGTATTGCCATTCCCTAAGGAGCGCACTGGTCATATATTTCTCTTAATGTGGCTTTGCAAATAGGTCATTGCACAGTCATATGCTCAGCAACAGTACTTAGACATTTAGAATTCATTGATTACTGTTTTTTAAATGCTGAAATCATTGGAGTGACGGATGGTTGCTTAGATATATAATTCTTAACCACTGACTGCTAACATCTTCTGACTCAATTATAATTATCAGATATATTTTGTTCCTTTATATATATCTTCAGTTGTGATGTGGAGATGGAAAAACATATATGATGAATTGAGACAGAATGACCTGATCCTTAATTTAGCAGGCAGGCTGCTTTCTGAGGTGAGTGGAGGAAGAACTTAATGGAAACTCCAAGATCTTTTGTTTCCTTTGGGTGAGGGAATTTACAGACTACCTAGGAGTTAGCACATTTAGCAGGTTCAAGGCCAAATTTTATCCTGAAAGGAAAGCAAGAGTTGTACCTGCTCTGCTACATGAATTTACAGTGAGATTTCAAATTATATGAACAGGATATTCAGGAATATTCTGTGAACATAAAATCTCTAAGCAGGTAGGAAACACAACAGATCTCAAAAGTGCCAAAGTGTATTAATGCTGTAGTGTGTCATGGAAATGAGAGTCCATGGGCCAGGACAGAAAGGTCCCTAGGAAAGCTAGATGCAAGTTTGCCAGAATTGCTCACAAAATTATTGACTCAGTGATGCATATGCCCAGAGTCAATGTAGGTATGATATTCACATGTTAAATATGAAACGCAGGCTGTATTTCAAGTGAGACACACAAACTCCTCCCCTAGATCACCAAACCATGACCCGTGTGGTGCAAGACTAGAGGAAGCACGGCTTCTGCATGAAGACAAACAAGAGGATAATGTGCTTCTCTCCATTCATACTGCCTTGCGCTCCACAGCTTCAAGGGAACACTGTGTGCTCGCCAAGGGGGTGACTACATCTCTTACTCCACTCCAAGCATAAAAAGTGCCATCTGTAACATTTGCTTGAGGAAAGTGCTAGCTGCTGCCACCACAAAATGTACATGAAACGTAGCCCACAATTATGAAAGCTTAGCTAGCCACTAGACATTGGCAAGTCTGCTAAAAAGGCAGTTCAGCAATCCATGAAGTGACCGGTATCCCGCTCTGCCTCCTAAGCATAAGGATAAAGTTACTCCTATATAAGGGGAAGAAACACTGCTACTCAACTGAATACGAATAACCTGCAGTGGTCTGCATACTGAGAGACAGATTACACACATGGAAAGAGGGAGCCGTCTCCTGACAACAAAACATCACTGACTTAACTGGCAGTACCAGAGAATCACATCAATTTTGGATGGTGAATCACATGCCTACATGAAGGCTCAGAATTGCAGGCTTACAAATGTTATCACTCTATTAGTGATTTTCCTGAAAGTACTGAAGTCTTCACATCCTCAAGTCAGAGAATCCTAGGATTTTCAGGTTGATTTTGAAAGACCAAAACCTACTTTTCTAGTCCTCACAGCTACACAGGAACTGAAAACATCAGATCTGAAACATCAATCAAGTTTAAATGTAAGATTCAGAATCCACAGGGCAAAAAAACTATGACTATAACATCTGTTAATTTTTATAGCCTACTTTCTGAAGAGAAAATGTATGTGATCAGAAGGTGTTTATGCTGGGGAAAGAGAAGGACATACTTGACAAAAATAATGATGTTCAAACAAGCCTTGTGAAAACAGGTGCTGCGTGGAAGTGGTTGTGTATGTTCTTTCTATTAGTGGCCTAAGGGAAAAGCAGAAGCATGGGGACACACAGTATCAGGCACAAGAGCATCCATGAAAGAAACTGCAGCTACAGGAAAATCTGTTGAAACTGGCAGTAAATTATGAAAAACAAATCATAAGGAACTGTTTCTTTTGTGCCAGAACTTATGAAACTAATTGCTTTAAAAAGAGACTCATGATTTCTAAGCCAATCTCATAATTTCTGAAAGCCTATGATTGGCAATGAGACTAAAAGAAATTTGCAAATATCAAGCTGAACAGTATTGCTCCAATGCAAGTAAAAATTGCAGAACCAGAGCACTAAACTTTTAGATTACCACTGAAAAATTATTCCTGACGCAGTAACCTATAGCATCACTGCACATGCAAGTACAATGTGACAGCCTAGGGTTAGAAACGAGGCAAGGGATTCAAAGCAACAAGAGAAGCCCAGGAAGGCACTACTGTGGATAATCAGAAAGACTTTGCTCCTAGAGAGACTTAAACACATCTAATTGATACTGAATCCATGGGGCTTAAATGCAGATAGTGCATGTAAATTAAGACATGTCTGTTTTCCATCAAACTCATCCAACAGAATTCACACAAACAAGAGTCTCATTTGTCTGCAAGGAATGCACGCACATAAAGTCTAGCCTGTCTGCAGATTATGTTCTTAACAGATACATGATCAGGATGTCATTTCTGGTTTTCATAATCCAGTGCATGCATATTTATTTATCAGTCTCTGGATATACCACAGTTTGGCTCTTTTCCTCTGTTCTAGAAGTTTCATGTGGATCTGTTGGTGAAAGGCTGCCTTACATGTAGTTTACCTCGCCTCTTGTGGGTCTCTGAGGTTGAGGAACCACCACTTGGTGCTGGGGACCTCTTAATGTCTGTGTTCTTACAGCCTGGCTGAGGACCCCTCATAGTCCTGGCTACCCTCTAGCATGCTTTGCCTGCCATGCTCTCCCCAGCGCGCTGCAGGCAATTGAAGATTCCTCTAACCCATACTGTTGTGTTATCTTGGAGTACGGCAGGAGGTTAACGTCCGTGGCTTCTATGCAACACCCCTGTTTTTGTTGATGGAAATCTCTTAACCACAAGAGTTACAAGCCAGTTTATAACACCTGCAGAACCAGTGTGCAGCCAGGTTGGTTGCTCCTTGGACATCACTAAGGTCATGACTGAATATGCCGTGTTCCTGAATTTGAAATGGTTTTCTTTTCATAAAATTTTTGCTGTTCAGAACGTGATTGGAGAGTTCAATCATCAATTCATTTCTTTTACCAAAATGAGTCAATAAAAATGCCAACAACAGCAAAAAAACCCAATTAAATTAAGACAATACCAAGCATCTGTGTGGTTTTCTTGTCTCCCTTCAGTGAATCTGGAGAAGAGTCACTCCCTGTTAGATATACTAGAAGTCTTTTGTTGATATCATAGTGCTGACAAGTGTAATAGTGACAGCAACATCATGTGAAATTATAACAGGAATCTTCCTTTCAGCAGTAGGTCTTGATAAATTGGACATACTGATTCCTGCTATTTGTTGCAAGGTAGTGTGGCATCTCTCTTTTTTTCTTTAACAGGCGCTAATTATTGAGCATCAAATAGCGTAAAATATAACAGCTGTGCATACTGTCAGTGCTATATGGGCTGCTGAAGGTGTCTGTGCGTGCATATGCCAATGTGTGAGCAACTGACAGTGGGTGGTTTTGCTGTTTGCTTTATAAATGCATTTGAATAAACTGGATTATTTTGCAGGACAGTAGAAATTCAACTGGGTTGCAGCTGAGTTAACAAGGAGAAGCCAGTTTCTGGAATGCCTGTGATGACTTTGCTGCAGTGCTGGGTGAAGAAGTGTATTTCAGGCTGCTGGGCATGGGCGGGGAAGCAGCTGAGGCACATGAAAGTTCTTGAAGACTAATGACGTTTTGTCCTTTTCTGTATGCCAGTCTCGCAAATCCCAACTAAATTATTAATGTGTTTTCAGGAATCATGAATAGGAAGTTCCAGCATTTGAAAAACAGCAGAAGAAAAGAAGAGGGGAAAAAAATATCAAGAGAAACCAAAATCCTGATGTACTATTTTAAGCCTTTATAGGCAAGCTGTGTCAAATAGTGGGAACAGTTCACATAGCAGGTGAAAGTTTGCTGCCAAAAGCTTTCAGTCCAAAGAAACTTTTTCCTTTGTGAGATGATTTAAACTGTAAACCATAAATACCCTGGTACCTCCCTGACCAAGATAACAACCTAAAAAAAAAAAAAAAAAAAAAAAAAAAAAAAAAAGAAACCCCTAAAAATATTACTGTGACCTGTTTTATGGTAAGGTCAGGCTCTTAATCAGTTTCGGGGTATAGCTCTTGAAACGAGAATGAAAGACTTTCTCCCTGAATAGTTTGCTCTCCTCAGGTTATAGTGAAACAAAATATGTAAAGTTTTTTGCTTCTGAGTGTTAGAGCTGCTCTTTTAACTTTCCTTTTAAGTTGGAAAAATGCAGTGAATAGAATCATTCTTTTCAACTCAAAACTTCTTCATGAAGGGTTGAGTCTTTTTTTTTTATGGTTGCACTGGTACTAACACACTAGCTTCAGATGACCTTTACAAGTATCACATGGAGGCTTTATCCTGATTAAAATGGTTTTCTACACAGAAGGGGAAGGCCTGTGACACCACTCCGAACAAAACCTCTGCAGGACAAGGTGTAAAAGGATAAAATATATTGCTTTCTCTAAGAGGAATGGAAAAAAGGACCGAGAGATTCTGAATAAGAGAGAGACATGAAAACCTGTGTTTCATTTTGATTAATTCTGCACAGTTCTTCTTTAAGCAAATGACTAATGTGGCCTTTGACCCACCAGGAGAATTCTTTTAGCTCCATCCTTCAGGAAACCCAAAGAAACAGTGCTAGGGTTACACCTAATGCTGACCTACCTCATCCATCTGCTTTCAGTGAGCAAATGTCAAGTTCATATTCTTTTCCCATCGATGAAGGGGTGGGGAAGGGAAGAGAGAGGATAAAATTGCTGTAACTTAATACTGGCATCAAGATTTATTTACTGTTGATCACAGCTGGTGAACTTTTTGTACCTTGCATATGCGCAAGGTTGCTTGGGTCAAGGTGCATATGCCAACAAGAGAAAAGCAGGAAAAAAGTGCGGGAGAAAGGAAAGCCTGAGGATGTAGCAAACCAGTAAGGAATGAGAGGCTCAAGGGTAAATTTATAGTTATGTGATCTGAGCCCAGAGGGAGGCCTAAGCAAGAATGCTCCCTGACCGTAAAAATGCGCTAGCTGGTAATGGCTGTTAATGGCGCAGGGTGATTTGACCGAGTTGGATATTGTGGGGGTGGTGGTGCTGGGGAGGACAGCAGACATTTGGGAAGTGAGATGATAGTGGGGTACATGCAACGAAAAATGGAGGTGGTGAATACATGCTTACAACAACTGTGTGTGCCCTGCTTCCACAGTTGCCTTCCAACATAGATAGAAAAATTAAGAAAAGAAAAATAAAAAATAAAGGAGAAAGGAAAAGAAGGATACAGGAAATACGATGAGGAGCCCAAGTGGCATTTTGTGCTGCTAACGTGCATGACATTTCAAGAACTGTACTTTGCATTTTTCCTTTTAATTGTTCTGCCCTTTTGCTCTCCATTCACAGTGTGTGCCAACAGCATCCTGCCTGTCTGAGGCCAGCAGTGAGCAGGCAGTGGATGTGCTTATAAGCACTTGGGTTCACGAGTCTCCCATTTTCAATTAACAGATGAATAAAGGATGTAGGGCAGGGTTTTATTTTTGATTGCATGTTTTCAATTAAAATCTTTTCTTCCGCTCTCATTTTTTTGCCCCCTTTCTAATAAGTCTCCCCTCTACTGAACCCATGCTCAGACCATTATACAGTCCTTCCAGCTCCAGTGCTCGCACTAATACCTGCTGGACTTGGTGGAACAATTGCATTACAGGCATCTATGGCTCTGATTATCATCAGCAACTGGGGATGCTGGCTCAAGGATGCAAGGGCACTTAAACACCAATCCCCATTACCCTGCGGCAACTGCTTCTCAAGGAGAGCCAGTTACTCACCATAATAAGATCACAAAACACGCAAGCTTTCTTTGATTGTGATTTCCAGCCCAATCAGCAAAGAAAGGAAAATGCTGTCCTTGAGTACTCTGGAACCTGTGCCTTTCTCTTCTGAGCTGAAGGTTTAACTCAGGATCCACTTAAGAGACCACTGGATCAGGCCCAAGCTAACTTAGACAAAATGCAGGAAAAAGTGGCTTCTAAGTAGATAGGTTTATTTTTACCAATTTCAATATGTGTTTTCTTTTTCTCTTGTTGTCTAAAATTTCATTTAAATGGTTAAATCTCATTCCTTTTCAATGAATATCTGATGATGCATTTTAACTGAGTCTCAGCTGAACCTCCATTATATCAGTATGGGAAAAAAACAAATATGCTACAGTTAAACAGGGCATTTTGCCTGGACCATACTGAAACATAGATTCTCTGTAAATGAACAAATAGAGTTGAAGGCTATTGAAATAGTTATTCTTTTTGCATAGAACCACTCCACTATATAATTATAATACAATTAGTAGCCCACTGTTACTGGAAGTGTAGCTGTTGCATTCAGTATACTTTAGGGCCAAAATACCATTCATAGATTTTGGCACAGATGTGCACGAGTCAATTAATGGAGAACATCTTCCAATTTTCAAAGTTCTGAGACTTCCCAGCTTCCTAGGTACAAGACCATATATCGCACTTCTGTACTATGTTAGTATTTGTTGTACATAATTGAAATGTTAGATGCAAAGACATAGCTTGTACATGTGGATAAAGAAGATGTTGCACAAAGTCAATGAGGACTTTCAGGGTTTATATAAGTCTCTGAAAAACAGTAACAAAAGAGTGAATGAATTGTGTCACATTTAATGTCCAATTTTTAAGGGAAGGGTGTATGACCTTATTTTAAATAGAATTCACCTTTTTAAAATGAAGACAATTAAAAAACTTTTAAGCCACACCAATCTAGACTATGCTGAGTACACTACTTCTTTGGGCACTGCTGGAACTGCCCTGGATTCTGATCTTTGGGCTTTTATAACAGATGGAGAATTTTTAAATCAACACCAAACTCGTAACCATAATTAACAAAGTCAGTTTCAAACTGGATCTTTTCAGCCAGGGGTAATGGATAACTTACTATCAAACTAAGATTGTTAGGCTTTCCTTCATTCTGTAGAACTACCTAGTTCAAGTTATTTCCAAGGAACAATCATACTGAGATTCATTAAAGCAGGAGAGAATATTTTGTCTGAAACCTGATGTGTGGGCTACTTCTTAAGTTCATTTGGGAGCTTTGAGGTTTCTGGTACAAGCTGGAAAAGAACACCCCCTTTAAAGATAAAGAACATGTGAAGCCTCTAAGAGATTCGCCTAGAATAAATGTTGCAGGTATTTTATCCATACAACTGCACTCTTCTTCCTCTTTTTTTTTTTTTTTTTTTTTTTTTTTTTTTCCTAAGAAGCACACTGGTCAAATGTACCAAGTGCCTCTTGTTAGAAGTTATCACTTCAGAAACGAATTTGCAATCTGTAGCATTGCAGCCCTTGGATCAGATCAGGAGTTCCTAACCTCCACAGGTCTGGCCTTTGAGCAGAACTTGAGAGAAGGAGGGGGGGCAAATGAGGGAGAGAAAGAGAGAGAGAGCAAAAGGACGAAGAAGAAAAGTAAAATAAATCAAAAGCAGCTTTCTTGGTAACACCAACATCTCAAAGGCCAAGTGTAAAAGGACCAGGGCTCTAATGATATCAATTAGGCTCAATCCCCTATGTCATTTTAGATATATTGTACCCGCTGAGTATACTTAAGTCCATATGTATAAGGTCATTTACTTGGTCCAGAACATAACAAATTATCAGCAAAGGGTTTTTTTTTTTCCTTTTCTCCCTAACACTTTCCACTTTCTGAAATAAATTACAGCTCATAATGGTTTCATGTTGAGAAGCTAATTTTACTTAATTTTTTTCCTGCTATACCAGGGAAATGATTATTATATCATTGCGTATGTTCATTGCACAATGAACAAAAAAAAATACTTGTTAGATTTTCTTGGATAACTTGCCTCAGCTAAGACAGGTGACTTCCTTTTGAGATGTCATGGTATAATTGGTATCAAAGGTGCCAAAGAGATAGTCTTTACAAGACATTATCTGCCTCGGCTAATCTTTTTCAGTGTCCCTCATTACACTGTGGGTTTCTTCACAGCAGCATAATTGCATATTCGTTCTGAAGGGAAATAGTAAACTGCTAAGAAAAGCAGAATAAGAGTCTTCAATATTGTCTGTTTGAATCTTTTGGCAGGCCTTCAGAAATATGTCATCTAGTTCTATCAGCAGCATCTCAGGATGTGGTGACCACCTAAAGGCACACTTGAAGGCTGACAATAAACTTGTGCTACTCCCTACACTTCCTATAACAACAGGCTTCATGCTGGATTTGCCGTCATTTTTCAGTCCCTTGGAGAGGAACTATGCCAATTTGGGCAAACACAGCAGAATCTTGTTACATAAATTGAGTGAGTTCAGACTGTAGCTCAACTGTGCTTTTCATGATTAGGCAGGAATGTTGTCTTTACTGAAGACAGACAATTATTGCTTATCATGTCGAATGACAATGCCATTTCCACTGGAACAGTTAGAAGGAAGTTGTTTGATCATATACAAGATTAGATACCTGAATCTATGCCAGACATGTGTCTTACAAAGCAGTGTTTGCTATTGCTACTGGGTATTACTGGTATTACTGGGTATGCTGCATGGTATTATTTTCATAGGGGTTACATATGTCTCCTGTACTCGCCGGGCATCCCATGGGCACCCCCTATGCCAATTAACACCAATGAGATCAATGAAATATTGATCAGTTGGGATAGGAAAATCAATAGTGTGGTGGTCAGGGCACTTACCTCAGCTATGGGAAACCCAGGCTCAAGACCCCGCTCTAATGAATGCTCAATTATTTATGCAAAGTAGAAAGCTCCAACAGAACAGATTGAGGAAGCCTACCCCAGGATAACTACCCACTTGGGGTCAGAACAGACATTAGAGATGGAACAGGTTGTTAAACTTAAGCCTCTGTCCAAACCAGAAAGTCTATCCTGGAACAGATAGAGGTTTTTTGTTTTGGCAAAATGGCAAGTTTCCAACACAAGTTTCAGTTGAAGTGAACGGGCATTTCAACTAGCTCTGTACATAAGCCTGTCCTAATCCCCGCTGCGCCGTTACGCTCTTTGGGAGAAGCACAGGACAACCTACGCTGTGGATGCAGCTTGCAAAGGGTGCAAATTCCTTCCCACTCTGTCATGGCTCCACCAGAGCTCCTGTGTTCTGCTGAAACAGCAAGCAAGGTTTGGGGCAGGGCCCTGGGTGTATTGATGTGCAGCCAGTAACAACCTGACAGTTGGCCAGGGGACTCTTGATTACAAGGCTTACCATAAAACTCAAATGCTATGAACTTTTTTATCGCCATTTCTTGTCATTAAATCTTGCTTTCAACTCCCAGCTTGTTTTTTTCCATCAGCTTGATAAATGTTATATAACCTAGAATTTACTTTTATTCGCATGCTCCTTCCTTTGGTTCTCTTCCTCATTGAGGGCCTGAACATCTGTTTCCTATTTATTAAAGGGGAAAAGAAATACTCTGTTAACCCTCCTTTATATTTATTACAGTTTATATGTTAGAAGTAAAGGGAATATACAGGAAAAAAGAAAAAACAACCTTCAGTTCAGTTCTGTAAAACATGAATTTTCAAGAATTCCTCCTTTTTTCATCCAGAGGATTTCCTTTTACTGATTTTTATTTCCCTTTTATTTTTACTGATGGCACCCGCTTGCAGCTCATGTCTACTTAGCTGGTAAACTACTCAGGTTGGGGACTGGTCTGTCCCCTGCATCTACTCTGGGGACGGCATGGGGAGTACCAGTCTCAGGGACCTTTAAGTGCTTCTGTAGTACTGAAGTAGAAGAGACAATAGTTGTGTTATGTTAGTTCTCAAAAACCCCAGCCAGAACAGAGCCCTCATTACACTATGATCAAACCTAAAATTACAGGACAGTGCCTGTTTTCAAGGACTTACAGTATCATTTCTATCAGTCTGCAATAAAAGTGTATAAAAGCATTTGGAAGAGACAAGGGAAAGGGAGAGCAGGAGAAAAAAACCCTATATAACGTCAGCTTGCTAAGATTTCAACCCAGCTAATGGGTGCAGAGATGATAGTTGTTCTTCTAAGAGATACAGACAGACAAATTAGACGGGGGTTTGCAAGTCACCACTGATCATTTACCTGGCCATTATCACTTGTCAGTGCCTGCAGCCAGCAACCTGGAAGTGTTGTACAGGAATCAGGACAAGGTGGTGACTTCCCAGACCAAAATAACCCTGTGCATCTGTGGAGACAGATGCAGCCATGATAATTACAGGTTCTCAAGGTGGTGCCAGTTCTTCCCCGTTACATGGTGAGCTGCATGTCCAGTTCGGAGTTGTTATAGACCATGGATCTGCTTCCACCTGCATGCTAAATGTGCCTCTCATCTGTATTCCCCCAGTACAAAGGGATACCTTAGATGTCATGCCTAGATCAGCTCATATTTATAGCTTGGCATAGTTTCATTTCTCCTACTGCGGGGAATTAAATGAGGTCCCAGATTGGGAATTTTCATCACCTTAAACTCCCTAAACATGATAGTCATTCAGCTTATGTAAAATCCAAACTACACTCTGCAAAACCATCTACCTCAATTAATCTGGAAAACACTAGGCTGCCCGGTGGCTCCTTTGTTAGGTCCTTCAGGGAAGTGTTGGATGAAAAAAGGGATGAAGTTTAGGCAAGGTGGGAGGTCTCTTACTCCCTGTAAGCAGAGGTATCGGTGGAGAGTGGGAACTGGACATTAGTTGTCAGCTCTAAAACAGAAATCTTTACCAACTTGAGTTAACAAACTAACTGCATTAACTGTGAAAAACAACAACACTGGAGGCATATTCAGCTACATTTATTTCCAAGATACTGCTTCAATACATCTGTCCCCCACATTCTTGGAAAGACTACGTTTCCTTCACTTACATACATGGAAGAAAATGAAACATTAGGTGTCTATCATTCAAAGACCAGTTTCTGTTCTTCTTTTCCTACACCACATCTCCAGCCTGTAAGAATATTTGTTCCCATACTCCTATTTCCACTAATCGAATATGAATACTAAAAAGTAATATGAAAGCCAAGCAGTGAAGGGTCTCTATAGGCCTTTTAAATTTTTAAAATTATTTTTTTAAAAGCTTTAAACTGAAAAAACAATCTGATAAATTAATTCTCAGGTGTGAGCATAAAATAAGATGTCCTTTAGGAGTTGGGAATTAGCCCAAGAGCATCAGGGATACAGTGGCAAAGGGCATGCTTTAAGAATACCAAAAAAGATTTTGTAACAAATTAAGCTGGGGATGAAGCTGTGCCTGATGTTACAGGCCATTATTATGCACAGTTATGAAACACTGGTATGCATTAATAATAAAGATCAGTGTCGCCTTCTAGGGAAAAATTGAGCATTCTTTTAATTAATTTAAATTTTTCATCAAATTGATTGAAAAGCTCTCATCCTTTTTTACTTTCATGTAGCCCTACATTTTATGCCGTAGGCTGAGAGCAGTTTTATCTCAAATACTTGGTGTTTTTGAAAGAGTCCATGTGTTATGAGTTTATAAAAAAAAAAAAAATAAAAAATCACAGCAACAACCTAGAAGCAAGCTGGGGCATGAAATGAGAAAAAATAGGTAGCAGCTTTCAAGTAAATCACTTTTTAAAATTTTGTGTTTATCTTAGAGGGGAAGAAATAAACGTCTTTTCCCTCACACTGCGGCAGGGCTTTGGAGCTGTGCTCAGGCACATGGGTTGACTAGTGTCGCAGAGGGAAGGCCTGTGAACACAGCATCCAGTTGGAACTGGGCAGAGTTGCTGATTTCGATGACTAACGGCTTCTGCTTGCTTCAGTTTCTTCTTTCACTGAAAGTGCTGAAAGCCTTTAGCTCTGCTCATGTACTATGAGCATATGAACCCTTCCTGGAGTATCTGGATGGGATGTGGGTGGATCGCTTTTAGGATATTTGGAGCATTCGTATGGCATGCCTGGAAAGGCAGAGCAGTTTCTCTGGTGCAGTCTCAATCCACTACAGCAATGCAATGGGAGAACATAATGCAAAGAATCTTGGCTTTCTCTAACTGAAGCCTCCTCACAGAAATTTTCAGGGGGTTTTTGTGTATGGAAATTCCATCCCCAGGGCAGATATCATGTAAGAAAACTGTACTTCACATACACCTGCTCCACTCACAGATACTTCTGCACAGCAAGATCTGGAGGTGACACTGAGGCAACTGATGTTGGGCAAACCAATCTCCAAAGCCAAGAGGATCCATAGCTACTCATTCAAGAAGGCTCAAGCCTCCATTGCACCATCCCAGCTCTGCTGAGGACCCTTGGTTCATGCCTACAGTGACAGGCACAGAGACACATGGACACTTTCTGTCCACGCTCTGGGCTGGATGGGCAGCTCAGGTTGCGAGGGTTTGGCTCAGAAACCACATAGCTGCAATAGGGTAACGCCATAGCAAATTCCGATGTGAGCCAGTAAGAGCATGTGCCTGTAGATATGTTCTTGGTGGAGGAGGAGACCTGGGCATATATTTTTGCACCTTTTCTTCTTTTTTTTTTTTCACTTGAGAATGCATGTCTAAACAGAATTGAACAGCTCACAGATTGGCATTTGCATGACACAGCTCAAGATCTAAACCAAATCAATACAAGATTTTCATTAAGATTAGCATTAAACCCTTCCGATACTGAAAGAAGAACGGAGGGGAAAAAAGGAGGGAGGGAAGGAGAAAGGGGAGATGAATGGGTAGAATATTTTCCTTATTCACCACAGAAGTATATTAAGCTTCACAGCTTATATTTCCTGCGCATCTACGCAACCACAGTCCTCTCCTCGCCATTACCTATTAACATTCTGCAGTGACCAAGAAGAAACATTTGATATTTTAAAACATGGCCTACAGTCATAAAACCTTGCCACGTGAGATCCGACAGAATCAGCACAGCATAGGAGCTATCAGCCTGGGTACTTGTATGGGAAATTACTTTTTTACTGGAAACCTCCATAGAACAGCTGTGTGCGTCAGGCTGATTCTGCAGCTGACATTTCTATCTGAGCTGGAATGAACCAATATCCCACACTGGTGGGAAAGGCCATAGGAGATTCTGGATCCAATTCTTCTCTCACTTTTACGGGTGTAAAACAGGTGCTTAACAAGATTTCATAGCTATAATGCTGGACTGAAGATCAAGCCAATTCTTCTGGAGGAGATGAAAAAAAACCCAAGGTCCTGCAAACAATTTTGACTACAGTATTTCATTAAACTTTTCATAAAGGTAGAGATATGAAAGGAATTCCAACCTCATTGGTAATCAACAGCAATGTTCTCATTGACTCCAATGGGCCAGGAATTGCACCTATTAAATATATTATTCTCACAAAATTCTAATTGAAGCAATTACATCCTACCATCCTAAATCCCACCTGGATTTTCAGCTGGATATTGTATTCTTCAATTTCTGGCCTCATACCCTTGTCTAGTGTTTCTGTGCACCATTAAACAACTGCTGCATTTCATATCTGAAGCAGGTGCAATTACATATCAGTTTTTTACGTGTGAAAAGTACTTTAAGATATTCTAGGGTGAAAGGTACAATATGACAGATATTGAGACTTTCTCACAGTTAAATTCACTTTATGGCTCTGCACATTTCTAAAGCAGTATAACTTAGAATTCAGCATATAATCTTTAGTGTAAAAGAAACTCTAGAAAATAATTTTGATTAAAACAGGTATAGTGCAAATAGACTTTCATTATATGACTGTTTTATGCAAAATTTTGAAGCTGCTTTTAAAAAGAACTTTGTTTTCATGTTTGCAGTTGCTAATAAATAGCTCCTAATCTATATTTTTATCCAGGCCCATCCCCTCCTTACCTTGCCATTCTTTTAATGTGTACAGCACCTTATACAGCAGTATCCAAGATTAAAGTTCTTCTCATTGACATAGAATGAAGGCAAATTATACCGTTTGCAAGAGAAGAGATAATAAAGGGAGAGTCTATAGAAATACTTTGATGAATTATATAGTGGCAATTTTCTGACATTAGTAATGTAGGGCAGAAGACAGTGTTTCTGATATATAGATGTAAATTCATCATCCAGACTGCATTAAAGAAAACTACATAAGATTCCTTGATTTTTGGATTGCTTACAAGAGCAATCAGTAAAATGTTATAGTCTTCTCCAAGGAAGCTCCCTTAGTGCAAAAGGTGAAGAATTACATAGATGAAATAGCTACCCTTTTGTGCTAACCATCATAAAAACAGAGCCAAGACTTACAGCAGCCTGCACCTACATATAAAGTGAAGGGCTTTGTACTGTAAGGTGAATGACAAACTGCAACTGGAAAAATCAGATAGCAGTTCCTTATTTTATATATATGTGTGTATATATATATATATATGCATGCACACATATAGAGATAGATATATAGATATTTTCTATAAGTATATACATATGGATTGTTTTACCTGTTTGCAAAATAAGAAAGTATCCAATTCTCTGTTTTTAAAATAACATATGAAAGACCAGCTTGTGGAGAAGGGCAGAAGGATGTGATCCAGATTGCACACAGTAAATCCTATGAAAGGCATGACAGCGGTAGGTCAGACAAGTTTTGTTTACTGGTTCTCTTCTACTGAAGTATTCAAAGTACTTCATTAATTCAGAAAATATATTTTTAAAGTATAAACTCTGCATGTGCTAAAACTAACAGTTTTCAACATAAAATTTAGGAAGGTAAAAGTATATTGCAGCTTCCCTACTTTGGGCTAGGAACACAGTAGACTTTTCGTTTTTGTTAGTTAAGATCACAGGGGAAAATTTTGAAAAGCAGTAATTTGGGGAAACTTTCTTGGATGTAGAGTGTTTTTGTTACTCATTCCCTTCTATCAGATGGAGGCAAGGCTGGCAAGTGTAGAGAAAGAGAAAAAAATTAGTAACGAAAGGATATCTAATAAATTAGTTTTATCAACAGCATGAAATGAGCAGTTACAAAAAGCATTGAGAGCTCATTCGCATCAGACACTAGAGCTTCACCAAAGCTGCTGGCAAAGCCTACCTTAATCCCTGGCCACCTCTGGCACAAGTCTGTGCCCCTTTAAGCACTTCAGTGGCTATAGGGTGACAAGCAGAGTGGGATGTTGCCAGTTTATCCTTCCCTCAGACCTTGTCTCCATGTATACATGGCCCTCATAAGCATATCCATGCCTTGGTCCCACCAGCATAGCTTCATTCAACTTTTAAAACAACAGGAAATAATCTCTTACAGACCAGAGATTTCATCTCTGACCTGTGGGGCCCCTTGGTGTGCCCAATTCAGCACACCATGTCCTGGGTACAGTGTAAACACAGAGTTTAGGGTCACATCCTGATCTACAAGTCCAGCTGGGTGCACAAGCACTTTCAATAGTGCAGAGAATAGTCCCAAAGTGCACAGGATTTTATTCTTATTTATTTTTTTGATTTAATTTCTTTTTCCCCCTCCTACACCAGTTTTGGCCGTTACAGAAAATAATGGGTTCGTGGGTGGATTCAAGATGTCAGACAGAGAGAACAAGCACTGCTGTTCACTTTGTAGTAAAGCAGGGAACAGTATTAAAGAAGCAGAAATCAAGGAGTAGGGCTGCAGCAGCAGCAGTAGCTCATCCAAAGCAATAACAACGCACGAAGGCAAGCCATGGCAACTGAAGGAAGGCTGGAATCTAGCATACCCATGGTCTTGTTCTTATTATTACAACACAGCGTGACTAAAAATATCAAACCAAACAAAAGAAATTCCTGCAGGCAAGGGGTAAGAGAGGAGGCCGACCACTGCTGGAGATGGAACTTATTGTTCACCTAAGCAGTGCAGCGGGGAACAGAAATCACAGAAGCAAAGGCCAAGATCAACAGCAGGAGCAGTGCTGAAAGTAACAACAATGTTCGTGAACAAGGAGCCACAGACTCCAGAAGAGGCAAGTTAGAAAGGGGCTTCCCACCCTCCCAATCCCTGCAACAAATCACCCAGACTGAACGCAGGCTAGACAGATCGCTCTGCTTTCCGCAGTGGGATGCTGCACCATCCTGGGACAGACCTGGGAATGGCTCAGGGTTACGGGTCCTTCGGGTATCAGCTCGCAGGTGACCCAGACAGCAGACTGCTCTCAAATCAAAGCTCCCACGTGATCCTCCTTAGCAAGATACCCTGGTGTTGGGGCAGGCCGTGGCCAGCACCGGCAGGCTCCCCGCTGAATTAGCCTTCATGGCAGGCTGAAAAGCAGCTGGATGCTCCTGCTTCCAGAGGACCCACGGAGGCAGGATGAGAGCAGATAAGTCGGGGACCCTGTGGGAGTTTGCGCCTAGGAGCTGGGGTGATCAAGGCTTTTGGTCCCCTGGATGCACTGCTGGCTTTGAGAGCCTGGCACAAAGGCACCAGGATCTTGACTCTTTGCTGGGTGACTGGTTCCAGCAGAGACCTGCTTAGTTTCTATGATCAGAGCATCTCCATAAAACACTGCCTTTTTGCCCAGTCAGGCATTTTCTGAGAGAATTCTTTCCATGGGGTGTTATCTGGCCAGCCCTAGCTCAGAGCAGCTGTGTACAGAGAGACTGTTGGACTCTGGATGTGGAAAGAAATATGTAGGAATTATTTGTACAGTTAACTTGTAATAAAACTATTATTAATGGACATATTGTTTATTTGCACTTCTGATACCTTCTAGAAAATCCCTAAACCTTTTTTTCACAAGTTAATGAACCGAAAAAACTTCCCTGCTGTACTACAAGGCAAGAATTCTTCCTACGTCCTTTTCTCTCCTAACTCCTCCAGCCTTGATCAGTTTTCTTTGGCCGGTCTATTCACCAGCATCACACTTATGTATCTTATAGGAGAACTGTTCCTTCCCATTTCATGCTCCCCTCCATAACTCTGCACAGAGACATGAAGGAAATCTGGCTTGCAGCTGGCTCAGGTGATGTGAATTGAGTGGCCAGTCTAAGACCTAGAAGAGGAAACTGTGACCTGCTGCGCTCAGAGTGAGAGTTTTATAAGGTAAAGAGCTTTGGAGGATTGCAGAGACTGAAGGAAAGGCAGCTGTTTGAGGCAGCTGAGAATTGGGAATAGGTGTAAGGGGACGTGACAGCCTGTTGAGTCAGAGTTTCAGCTGGTATAAAGCAGCATAGCTCTGTTCACTGAAACTACAGTGCAAAGTTCATTTCAAGAAAGAAAACAATGGCTGGATAATACAGTACTCAAAAATGCATCTTTGTTTCATTTTAAAAGGGATGAACTGTGCTGCAAGATGGTGACAGGCCTAGAAGTTGATCTTTTCAGGATAGAAATGGCGTCTGTTTTCTACATCTGCATAATTTTCTCTTTTAGATTCTCACTTGGTAATGAATAAATATTTGTTTCCCATGCCACAGCTCCTTTTCTGTTTCTTCAATTTCTCCTACATCAGGCTGTTTATAAAAGATGCTCCTGGGATGGAGAAACGGGCCCTGAGATCTCAGAGATGATCCTGTCTTTAAGCTTCTACTGCTGCTCCACCTGCTTCATTCCTTCCTTTTTAGCACTGCACGACGCATTGAATACATAATTTTCTCTCCCTCTGTCTGTCAGACACACACACACATATTTTTTCTATGCTTGTATATCCCAATCTATAGAAATTCCCCCAACTTGTGCATACATCAGCCACATAGTAAAACAAAGGCTTTTATGTATTCAAACAGATGATAGATGGATTAGAAAGACATAGTTAATGTGACTCGTACTTTCAATGGAGCTTTAACTGACTGAAAACACATAGTTCATGTTAAGTCTTTGTTGAAATTCCTATCAGTAATAAGCATATTGAATCATGAGAATAAACATAAAATGTCACAAGCTTTTTTTTTTTCCTCGTGGTGGTTGCAATTTCAATATATTTGTTATAATCAGTGAAAGCAGTATGCCACACTGGAATAGCTGAGCCTCTGATTCATTTCTGAGGATTGGTGATAGTGCAAGCTACAGTCTGGAAGAACGTTCCTTGCCACCAGGCTGGTATTAATTTCCTGTTCAAAAGGGGCTATATTGTCAATGTGACACTTTAATCAGCTACCAAAGTGACTCTGGGAATGCAGACTTCACAATCAATGTCAATGTATTTCATGTAGTTTCAATACCGCTTAGTCATTTTGCTTCAGAAGTGCGCAAGGAGGGTCAATACATTTCATTAGTTTGTTTCATCTAAAGGACAGTACAACATCAGAACTTTGATTATATTATAAGAATTGCCTTAATGTGACACCAGATTCCCTGATTGTGCAATACCAGACACTGGAGTGCTAGAGGGCAGTCAAATTATCCTTCACCCACACATACCCAAGAAGCACCAGTGAAGCATGCTACAAATGGAAAAAAGAGAAGATAAGAGGATGACGATGATTTGCATAATACACAGTAGATTATAGCTCCTCTAAATATATTATGAAACTCGGAAAAGTATCCTTAATTTTCAAGGGTACCAGTTGCCATAAATCAGCTATTTGTTACTCAGAATACCACTCTATAAAAATGCTTGGCACATCTAAGCACTGCATCATTTTGCATGCAGTTATTTATCATTCATAAAAACATACACAAAGTGCAAATGTTCATTTGCATATAAAGAATTCCTTTTTTAAAAAGAAAGCTAAAAAAAAATAAGAATGTGAACTTTCATGGAAACATCAAAATTAACTTATTTCAAGGTAAGCACAAGAAAGTATGCAGATTATTAGTATCTGTACAATTGTTTTACGACAAGCCTGATTAATAGGATAGGAGACAGGTGCATCTTATTATATAAGTAACTTAAAGAGAAATGAAAGAAATGAGAGAAAAACACGAGTAGGAGTTTGGCTGAGTGAACTCACGGGAAAATCACTGGAGAAAAACTTCAATATTCACTGTTTGTGTGTACCACAGAGGATGTGGAAGTGGGCTTTACTTTAAAACAAAAAGAGATAAGCCATACTGAAAGCACATTATTGATCTAATTTCTTGGTAGATGTAATCATTTCAGGTTTATAAAGGTTTGTCTACTACATTAGATGAGAATGAAGCAGTTTGTATGTTTACATGGTGGGTTTTTTCCAGATTCCATATGACAGATGTCATTTCACAATATGCTCAGCACTGACGATTTCAAATATTTGGAATTAAAAGGGCTATATACTAGTTTATCCCAGTCAAAGATCCAGCCCCAAAATTTCACCCCCCTCAATATTTCTAATAGCAAGAATTGTTTCAAAGTAAATGAATACCAACAAGATACTTCAATGAGTGCAGCCATTAACATCCCATATGACTTTTCTATACTTGCTGATGTTTCTACATTTCTGTCCACTACTTAGACTGCTGGAAGTTCTTCTGAACTTTGTATACATAACAAGAAATATATATATTCAAAATAAGAAGGTGTCTGAGGCAATGCTTCCAAATCCAGCTTACATATATCAGTCAGATTTTTCAATTCACTTGCTAAAATCAGATAGAAGGATGCTTTTTCTTTAGCCACAAGGTCTCTCCTAGAAAGAGAGAAGCTTCCTCAATAGTTTTTTCACAGTAGCAGGTGCCATTGTGGGGAAAAACAGATATACGGCAGTGAAAAAACCCAACCAACCAACCAACCAAAACAAAAGCTCAGGGAAGCACCTCTCATATGCCATCTCTCCCTATCATAACCAAACTGGAATTCAAAGAACAAGAATTATACAATTGATATCGCTTACAGGGACAATAAACTTCACTATACAAATCTGATCACAGCTTCACAAAACCTGCTGCTTATTCTAGCTGTTAAAAGAAAGAAGATTAAATTACTTTTTCCCCTCACTCCATTTGAGGTAACTTCAGCTGAGAATGGGCAGAAAAAAAATTGCAAAACATGGTGATGACTCCAAAACAAGGATGGGTTAACCGCAAAAGATTCAGATGTCTCAGTTCAGATAAAGTATCAGGGAGGATTTTTCAAAATAGCTCAGTGTTGATCTAAACTTACATCAACTGAAGCCAATAATCAAAATCCCTGTGGAAGAAGAGTCAGTGACTTTGAAAATGATACTCAAAGTTGCACAGAAAAATACTTCTAGTGTCTTTGATCATGTAACTGAGATAGGAGTTTAACAAGATCAAGATTCTCAAGGCCTCTTCTTGGACTTACATATTGACTTTTACATTTAATTACTGACTAAATAACCCCTGTACTGCCTCATTTATTAACTGTAAAGTTGACAATGTCAATAGATGTTGCGCACAGACTTTTCATGTTGTATCTCAACAGTAGTATTAATCACACCAACTCTATGTGGACTTCTTCAGATTACCAGATGGGAAAGCCCAGTTGGTAACTGTTGAATATTTAAATATTGTAAATTGAGAATTGAAAATGTTACACCTTAAGACACAGTCAAATTTTAATTTTAATAAAAGAAATTAATTAGAAGATCTTGGAAAAATCCATACTCCCCAGTTTGCATCACTTTAGATCCCAGAGTTCCCACATCTGACCTAATTTGGCACAGTTAAACTGGTCAGTCTTCAGGAGGAACTATAAACTGCTTTGGAAATGTCGCTGGTGAGGAATGAAACATAACGTTGGTGTGAATAAGGCTAAGAAACGTGTCTGCACTTGCATTACAGCCTGATCTCATCAGCTCACTTCAAACCTGAGGGTTCATTAAAAGCCATCCTCAAGGAAACTTTTCTTAAGCCTACACCTAAATAACCACTGGTAACTCAGATGCTGTTTTAAGTGATACTCCTTGCCGCTCAAGACAACAGTTTTCCATTCAGTTTTGTTAAAAACCTTCCGTGTCTCTACACTTGTACCATGTATCTACTGTGAGTCAAAAAATGGCTCAGTGTCTCATTGTGTGGTCTTGCTATCAGCAATCCTATTCTACCGACAAGCTCTGGACAGACTTTTAGATTATCTTCCCATAAAACAGTTTTACAGAGACAAGAGTCAGGCTCTGTTTCTAAGAAGCGGTGTTGCACGGAACGGATGGTTTTGACATACAGAAGTACAGACAGTTTTATTTTATGTTTTATTATAGTACTAAAAAGGATTTCTGAAGCATGCAATATCTGCGCAACACTTCCCATTACTTTAATAAACCCTAGTACCATGGATGCTAATTTTAGCCAGATAAGAATTTGACCCACTTACAGAAATGTATATTTACAGTGTAGGATTTTATATGCTGCTTTTTTTTTTTTTTTTTTAATTTAGGATATTTTTGTAGAAAAATAATAATAATGTATTTCATTTATGAAAGATCTTTTCTTCCATTCAATTTTATTGTTGGGATATCCTTGAACTACTATTTTAGTAATCTGAGTGAATAAAAATACAAGAAGATACAGAGGTCTACACTAAAATAAGCATCTTATCGTAAAATTAAGGTATTTGAGAGGAGTTAGCACCTTAAAGGGTCTGGCTTAATGGAAACACTGAAGGCTTCATATTTAGCTGCATATTCCCTTTGATGCACAGAAATCATGGCAAAATTCCACTAGAAGTAAGAATAAAATAATGTTGAACATACACACAGACTTAATATGTCAAAATAAGAATTGAGACACTTACATGCAAAATTAACAGTGTAGGAAATTTTGTTCCCTGAAAACAGGTGTAACAGATTAAGGAAGTGATCTTAATATTAAAAAAAAAAAAACAAAACCCAAAACAAACAAACACCAAAACACACTGAAAACATGCTGGAAGAGGGGGTACAGTAATGGAAGGGAATACTCCTAGCATAATGCATCAAATCTTTTTAATTACAAAGAAAGAGAACAACTATGTCAAGCTAAAACATCATTACGTGGGCTAAATTAGCTTCAGAAATACAACTAGTTGTAACAGCATGATTTATAAGGAACATCAAAATTTTTTTTCAAAAAAAAGCGAGTTGCCTTTAGAAGTTGGCACTTTGCACAGGTCTGATTTTCTGAATGGTGAAACACCATTCCGAAACACCAACCATCTGCTCAGGGCAAACAGCTGAGGCAAGACCTTTTCCTAAGATGTCTTGCTATAGGGCTCAGGTGTTATCCTGCACCTCCAGGATACTTTAAAGGTGAGAGAAGTTCTCTCTTTTGAAGGACCCATGAGTCATAGCTGCAGTGCTCCAACAGCTGTATCTATCTATTAGTAATTGTAATCAAGCAAAGGGCTTCAACTGGCTTTGAATAGGAAAGACCCACTTGAAAACAGGATTGCCTAGGAACAGATTCCTGAATTTAAGCACCAAAAGGGCCTCAAAACTGGTGGGATAAAACAGAGTTAGGACACGTGGGAAAGATGTGTTCTCTCCAGGAAAACAGAAAATTGTACTTCAGGGATGTGAGGGGAAAACTACTCCTAGGATCAAAAGCTGAGTCCTGCAGTATTAAAACTGAAACCTGTCTTGAAGGAAACATATGTCTTGGTGCTTCCAGGGCCTGAATGTATTCTAATGCACTAGATCTTGAAGAGCAAAAGTCATCTGAAAAGATAGGACTTTAGAAAAAAATTCTTTTAAAAGTTCCAAAATACCAAGCAGCTGTTGATCAAAAAAAAAAAAAAAAAAAAAAGCGCAAAGTCAAGACCTTTCTTGCCAAGATCTAACCTAGAGAATATTTTGACAACTAAATTATAAACTATGAGAACCAGGGGAGATGTTATGGACCATGAACTATAGTGAAGCCAGCGAGTGTTATTCAATTAATTATTTTACTCATTAGAGGTAAGTAAAAGCCAAAATAAAGTTAATCAAAGTCTTTTATACCCTGTGTTTAGAGCAGCTCCCTGTGTCTTGATGGATTCTTCTAACAGGAACAATGTTTCAAAGACAGATCAATAAAGAGAAATTCCTGAAATCTTGAAAATTAACACCTTTCTCTAGTCAATCAGAAAAAAAAAAACACCCAAAAGAAATGAGTAAGTCAACACAAGTTCAGCGGGGCTTTAACATGTGTGTCCCAAATTGCTGGATTTAAGTTGTTATATTTTTCCAAACAGCTAATTTTCCCTTTTTGAAGTACTCACAGAAGGTCAGGACCAGTTTAAACATCAAAGCTCTATGAATTAAACAGTTTCATGGAAAACAGAGGAAGAAAACTTGCCTGAAGTAAGACTCTACAGTGATGAAACATGGCCCACCTTCTGTCCACAGTTCCAAACGGTGCATTTGGAAATCAGTCCTAGGTTGTGCTGGCATGCTGGAGTAGAGCTGAAAGCTCTACCTTAGACACACACGTACGTACACATAGACACACCCCCACCCCAAAGGTATTTGTTCCCTGAAAAAATTGTCTGTGCCTTTTCATAGCTTGTCTAATTCTATGCTTTCAACTAACAACTGAATTTTTATTAATTTCTGTTGACACGTTCTATAATGTTTCAAAACATGGTAGGAAAGACAATACACAAAATATGAATGTTAATTTCTAGAAAATAATCCAGGACTCGAGGTCTCTGGAAATTTATCAATGGAAATAGCTCTCCTTTAGAAGAGAACAGAACAATTTTTAATCCATTTCTAAGACAATGCCGCTTTGACAACTATTGTTAAAATGTCTTTTCAATAATTGTTACTGTAATTTCATTCCTACTAGGCAGCCCTGAACATAATATATACTTTTAGAACAAAATTTGTAAAAATTAATTCCAAACATAAGGGCATTTATGATGAACAACCTGTTATTGTTATGACTAATGGAAGGCTCCCATGAGAAGTGCAGTTTTGATTCCTTTGGAAATTTTAAGAGAGCGTACTTATCACGGCATAGCCAAGTTCTCCTGGTTTAAAAACTAAGCCAGAAATTTAGCAAAATCAGAAGCACTTCTTCAGTGAAATCTAGCAATCTTGTGATAATGACGAAACAAAAATCTGTATGTCTTTCTCCTGCAAAATCTTGAGAAAGTACAGTGATGAGCAGAATAACAGAACCCTGCTAGAACAAAGACGTTAAAAATGGTATCTGTAAACATGTGGTTTACCTGTTCCCCTAGACACTTCTTAAATCTGTTTGCCAGAATGATTGCCTTCTATTTGCCGTTGCATCAAACAATATATGAGGCATTATTCAGCAAATCAAAGGTGTGTCTAACCACTGAAGATAAACTCCCATCCACAAGCCAGTTGATGCCCTTGTCATGCTGAGCTGATATTGAGAAACATTTCCCAGATGTACTCAGCCAGATTCTCAAAGCAAAATGCCTCAGCGTGGCTCGGCACTGCACGACTTGTGCTAGTGGGACTCCACTAATTTCACTGGAATTGCATCAGCAGTAAAATCAAAGAAAAACATGATAAATCAGATTTTTTTCTTTACCTTTGCCATCTCTGCTGCTGTGCTTTAGTAGCATAAATGACAAAAAAAAAAAAAAAAAGCAAATTTAATAGCATCAAACATGTGTGGAAGATATGTTTCATTTTCCACAAACAACGTTTGTTTTAAGAACTGGGCTCCAGGAGTTACATTTTTTTACACAAAGGGAAAAGGAACAGAAGAGGAATTGTGTGGCTTATTTGACCATTTTTGACATCACAAAAATGCTTTCTCAATTTTATGTTATAGGTTAGAAAGTAAAGAAGATTTGAAAAAATAATCATTTCATAAATACTCTACCCAAAAATTTTGTGGTAGATGCTCCAGTGGAAGGTAGATACACTATACTGATGAGATATATCCACTGTTTCAGTGGTTCATTCTTTTAAGTAGGTCTACTGCTATTCCAAAAATAAGCTGTACACAGAGAAGCAGAAGAGAAATAAAGGTAGCTAAAGTCCTCAATGTATTAATTCATGAATGCATTTTTAAAACAAATAACTTTTTTAGAATGCAAACTGCTACTCTGCCAGCACTTGGGCAACATGTTAAAATATCCTCCAGAATGTTCTTTTTTAAAAGTGTGCCTAAAACCTAAGTAAAACTGTTCAAAGTGCATGTCTCAGGCCAGTTGTCATTTGTTGGGAGTAATGGATTTTGTGAATTTCATGGCTATCTGACATTCACTCCCCTCTTTCTTTGAATTCTGAATAGCAATGGCTAAAATATTATTTTAAATCACAAGTGTTGACCTTTCAGAGGTGGGTCCCCATATGGAAGGTGAAGGGCAGGTGTCCTGCTGAGATAATGTCACTCCTCGGCTTGCTGAAAACCATTGTGAAGTGCACTCAGAGTATGACGTTATCTCAGCATGATCCACGCACCCTGGAGTGCCCTACTGCTTAAATGACAATGCTGAAAGGTGGTAGGAGGATGGCAACAAAAGAAAAGTTTTACATAGGGATGGTGGCTAGATGTAGTACAGCTGGTTAAAATAATTAATAAATACAGAATTGACAGAATGACCAAAATTCCAATCCCGCCCAAAAGACAGCTTCCAGAAAATGCCGTGGAGTACAATATTTCATCCAATATCTGGTCTAATATTCAATCCTTGAATCAGCTGCTAGAATCATACACCAGTCAGAGCTGTTCATATGAGAGTGAAATCTGCAAAACTTAATAAAAGTCAAGTGGATATCAATGGGACTATCGTGAGCTATTATGAGAAATATATTCAAGCTATGATACAATGCCAATGGACAATTCATGACTAAATTATTTGCCGTGATTTATTTGCCACCGTATCTCCGTTTGTGGGAGGCATGAAGAGCTGAAAGCTGGGAGATTTTCCAGGTTCAAAACTAGTTCTGGAACAAACATGTGCTGCCTGTAAGTTCTCATTAGACCTGGATGGAATATCAAGCCAATTTGTTAATCAAACTAATCTCAAACTTCTTACCTGGTTTCCTTAAGGCCTCCCTCCAATATATTTCCTAGTGATATTAAAACAAAAAAACCACCACCCCCTGTACCAGACCACAGCTGTGTAAGAGGAATAGCTGGAAGGAGGGGAAAAGCACCCCACAAAGCTCAGAATGGAGCGCTGCTAACAACAACCACAAAAAAATGTGGCTACTGGTTTCTAGAAAATCCAGACACTTGTAGTGACCCAACAGAAGTCACTGGTCACTGTGAGCTGAATTTGCACTCTTAAGCTTGCAGGGGCAGAGTGGGAGAAACAGCAACATTTTTACTGAGATGCCTGGTTTTGTATTTTCAACCTGCCCTTCCCCTCTCCAATATTCAAGAAGGCATTCTGGCTGGTGTTGAGATCCAATAGCTCAGACTGAACCTTTGGCAGCCAGCATACGCACAGACAGCAAAATACAACACGCCCTCCTCAGAGACAGGCAAAATCCGTATGGCTGAAGGTGCTAGCACTTTTCTAAACCGTTTTAGTCCATCTCTAATGGAAATCTAATGGAAATCATAAATTACTGAAAAAGGTCCACAGGTGCTGAAATTTACTACTGTGTTGACTGCTGGCAAGGTCTGAAAGTGAGGAACAATGCAAGATGTGCTAGGAAAATGAAATATTTATGACATTCATATTCTCCCTCAAGCTTAAAAAAAACCCCAGCAAACCTTTTTTCTTAGTGACCAAATAATAAAGTCAAAAAATGAAAAACAAAACAAATAGGGGGGGCAGGGAGGGGAAGAAAAAACCTTGGCCCAAGTGGGTGTTTTTAGAAGTATCTTTGCAAAGGTGATACTTCTTATAATAGGTCATAGGTTTTATTTATTTATTTAGAGCACTGTAACATTATCTGAGTGTAAGAATAAATTGGTCTCAATGAAGAGAAGAATGGAATGGCTCATCATGTTAAACTCTGAATAATCAATAACATTTCTCAATATGTTATTCAGTAAAGTACATTGCTAGATATTATATGCACAGAGAGGAAGTTGAGATAATTTTTCCTACAAGTAAATGCTTGCTGTAGTTATTGTAGTTTGCATGAGACAGGAATGACTTGGAGCAAGGACAATAAAAAAGCAGGGGGGAAATTACACTACAGATTTGATCTGGCTTCCACAATCAGTTTGGCAATTGGTTTCATTGGGAACAGCTTCAAGCCTTGCAAGAATTAATGAAAAATAAAGGTTGGCTTTGAGCGGAATCGGCACAAAAGATAATGTGAATGGCATGGAAGGTTTTGATTTTATGCATTAGACATGGGCAGGGGGTGAAGAACAATCACTTCTAGATTTTCCAAATACAAACTTCGATATTAACTTGGTGGCAGTCCTGTTTTAAACAATTCACACCTAGTCGCACCTTGAAAGCTTAGCAATCACACTGATGTCTACCATATGTGCACAACGACAATTTAAAAAATGGAGTGACACAAAAGCTAGGATCTTTCTTAGAAGGTGCAGATACATTTCTATAACATACTTTGTTTTTTAACACTAATTCTTCAAAGGTAAGCCTATGCTTGAGAGTCAAGGACAGGTTGGTTTTTATGAAGCACAAAGACAGAAAGTGTAGCGAGTACAGAGTCGTGTAAATGACCCCACCATCAAACGCACATGCAGAGAGCCCGCCAGAGACTGCGTGTCCTTCAGCTCGAGCTGACTGTCCCTCCAGCCTGAGAACACTTTGGATTATGGCTCTTGTCTTTTTCTTCCTGGAATGCACTGTACATAATGGATCAAGCCTGATTTCTAAATGACTCCACAAGAGGTCACCACAAGATGAACAAATTGTTGTCATGGATTTTGTAACGTCATTGCTTAAATTTCACAGATATTGATATGTGTCTGCTGAATTGGACAGGAAGGAGTTCAAGTGGAAAAGCAGCATATGTCATCCTTGGGGTATCCTGCGCTCCCAACAAGGTCAGAAAGGCAATGGTGTTAGAGCCTAACAGCAGTAAATTACATCAGTGAGTGATGTTACCTGTGTGTCACAGGATCAGCCTTGTATTGCTTGTGGAGTTTGGGCTTTGAGGATGCACCCACACCTTGTCAACCCTGTGTGCCAGACAGACACCCAAGGTAGCACAGTGTGACCTACCTCTGAAAATGAAAAGAATATAGCCACCTATAGAGGCATATAGCACAACACCTATGATAATTTACTGTTAAGAGGTGGAACTAATGAACATGTTGCTGTTGTAGCCACACTGAGCTGGCATCTCTGGCCATGCTGCTGTCTTGGGGGTACGCGGGCTGTGTGAAGAACGGTGCCAAGCTCTATGCACGTGCCCCTGGCAGGGACCTAGCTGAGCCTCAGAGAAATATCATGGCATTTGGGCATGTCCACAAGCTGTCTCCTCCAGCCCACTGATGAAACCTATCAAATTAACGTGAAGAGCAGGCGCGTGGTAAGGGTTCATATTTTAGACAGCTTAATGAGAAACTGTTGGCGGTCAGAGTGACATTAATCCCCAACAACACAGGGATAGACTTAGAAGTGGCTGGAAACTTCCTCCAGCCCCCACTCAGCAAAACATGTAAGCATGTGCTCACCTAGAAGCATTACAGCTGGCTAATTCATACACATAGTACAGAGCATGGGAGGATCACGTGCTTAAAAAAAAAAAAAGGCACTGTCTGGGATCTAAAGAGAAAGATAAACCAATATGTTCACTTTTGATTTGCCTGTGACATTCTAAAGGTTCAGGAGCTGTGAAATTCTGAGTCTGGAAACAGTTTCCAAGTGCTGTTTTGTGTGCTGATTTGATTTGTACAAGGATCAGCCTGAGACAGGTCATGGAGAGCAAATCACTTTAGTAAGCTAAACAGTAGTAATAATTTTAAGTGCTATTTTCCCCTTGAGATTAATTTTATTTTCTAATATAACCAGAGGCCAGTCAGAGAAAGAGGAAAAGAGAATGACATTTGCCTGGGCCCTAAAAGAAAGCTTAATGACAGAGAGGGGGTTCAAAGATAATGGTAAATGGGGAGAGGCAACTGTAATAACACAGAAAGACTTTACATTTATGGAGGATGAAACTCACCCTTATGTACAGGGCTAGTACAAGGATCATAAAGTTTAAGCGTTTACCCAGCGCAGAGGTGAATTTCACTCCTGGTTACTTGCCTATCCTCCAAGTGTGCAGACACAGAACTAAGCAAAATAAACAGACCCAAACCCCACGACGTCTCTCAGCGTAGCAGGCTAGCACAGCGGTATTTCTATTTTATGCACAAAGAAACAGTGTCAAAGAGGTACTAGATGAGAAAGATTGCTTTAAGGATTTCAATAGAAAGGTGTGTGTATAAAGAGAGAAGAAAAAAAAGGTGGTTTTGAATCAAATAAACCAAGAAAATCAGCAGGAATGTCCTTGCTTCTGCACCACGCAATTAGCTGGATGAACTATGAAGCTCCACACAGTCTTTCCTGGTCACGGAAAAGCAGCCTATTCCCAACAGCCACAATAAAACCTGACTTCGCTGGACAAAAAGGACCATGGTTGATCCCTGGGTATAAGAGCTCAGTTCCACTCGTTCTTCCTGTGCTTCACCAGTCCTGCAGGAGGCATTTTCCTATCTTAGCTCTTCATGATGTCTCACCTGTGTCCATCTACCAATTCCTGTACTAACACAGACACTTCCACATAACATTCTTTAAATCCATTGTTTGCCAGCACTGTCATAAACTCTGCTCAAGGGCTGAGTAATAATTTGTGGAAAAATCTTATAGCAATTGTAGATCATGTGGTCCTACAGGCACAGTTATAACTGAATAAAAAATCTCATATGAAGAATTCCTAAATTTCCTGTAGTTAGGACTCCTATAATTTGTATGGGATTTAAATAAGCTTCCAATCGAGTTAATGAAAAACTCTTCATAGCTTCTGTGGCATGTGGGTTGTGTTCTATGGCCTTTTATAAAAAGCAGTGATGTTAGGTTAACCAAAACCCTCTGCAAATTGATACTGATTTTGGTAAAGTGTTGAATGAGAAAAGCAAAGATTATGATTATTTTTTAAAAGGCAATATTGTATTTTTACGTTTCTTTCACTTTTACTTAGATATTGAAGCTGAAAAGGGCATGATAGAAAATTTAAAATTTTGTGCAGTAAATTCAAGACTGTTTTACTTGTAGAAAAAATAAGTCTTCCAGTTTAGAATTAAGTAGCTTTGACTTTTATTTTTAAACTTTTTTTTTTTTAAGTATATTTATATCACCTTGAAACTCAAAATATAAAATCAGTCTAACTAATGAACCAAATGCTCATTTGCACGCTCAGCTCCTGAGGTACGTCATCTGAAACTCCCTCTGGATTGTCCGTAGGACTGCAAAACCATGGAGGATTAAAACGTTAATCAAACACTAAGTACAGTTTTAATCTTAAAGGCACTTACACACATAAAAAACTTCCTATATGCAAGTAGCCCTTTTGAGTTCAAAGCATTTACTTACCTATATAAAGTTATTTACATGCACAAGTGTTTGTAGGTTCAAGGCCTGTAACCTGAAAAGCAACAATAATGTTTTCAATAGTCCCTCTTGAGCTACTTCTTGGAAGCAGTTTACTCTAGGAAGAAAAAGGGTTTCTAAGTATCTATCATTTTAACTAGTGTTCTTCATCAGGCCTCTCTCTGATTCTTCACAACTCACAAGATTTAAAAATACTGTATTTTCTACCACAACTGTTTTACTGGAGATGCAAAGCATATGGTAAATTTTGAGTAAACTGTGCACCCTTCCCTAGAGAAAATATGTTTAAAAATAAACCTGCTATAGAATCTAAAAAAAGGCATCGCATTTACAACACACAAATAAGCCACTGCTGTACAATATGAAAAATTAAGAGAGCTAAGAACAACTTTCCTAAGCAAACGAGGGGAACAACAGGGAATTAGTGCAAAAGAAATGTTAAAATTAAGCTGACACCATTAGCAACAAAATTTTCTTCCATTAACGTCTCTTACTGTAATCTTTCAGGACATTTTGCCTTTTGCATTAGATCTCACTTCATGTTTATCCTCCAAACTGTCTTTTCTGCATTTGAAATGGAAGAGTCTGCCTCACTTAGGAGTTGATTCAGCAACTGGATCTACAAGGATGCACATCTGCATTGTTGTGAAGCCCAGTTCATTTTCAATATAAAATGCTCTATAGATAGCAATTTTTTCCACCGTTACTAAATATAATGAGTCCTGGAGTGGAACTTGGCAGCTTTTTAGCATTGTACAGCAATTACCAGGAAGAAGTGAAGAACACCATCATTTCCAAATGAAAGAACAGGGAATTAGATGAGCATAATGCAATTCTCCATTGGAATAAGGATGGGACACTGGAATTCTATAGGATCTTTTTTACATATACAAATGGGCTCTTCTGAATTTCAGAGATGCTCGATGCAGCATAAATAGTCTTTTGTCAACTAAAAATCGTCCAGTCCCTGAGCTGAAGTCAAAGGAGTTTACACTACCTGAAGAAAAGACTCTATTTGTCATCATAAATATCGTGTTCGGATTTGGAGAGCGCTTTTTAAAGAGAGAAATAGAAAAGAGCTCTTCCTACCAAATAAATAAAGCAAAATATACTGCATCAGCTATTTAGATTGCCCCAAAAGCAACTCTTTTCTCCTTTTCTCCTGAGCTTGAGCCTCCATGAGAAAAGAGTGACCCCTCATTAATACCCTCCTTACAGACTGCTTATTGTTTTTACTTGTTTTATTTCCTTGCACTTGGAAATAGAAGCAATAAATTTCCAGGGAAATGAAACTCACTTATCAGATTTTCCAAGCATCAAGTTTCATATTAGGAAAGTTAAAAAAAAAAAAAAAAAGAAAAAGAGAACCAAAAATCATTCTAACTGGACTCAATATAGCTGTAAACCAATATATGGAAGCTCTATCAGAGATTAAACCTTCCTGGTAGGCGCACTATTACCAGCCTCAAGTTTCAGTCACAAATTTTCTTGTAAGGGACAACAAATTTACTGAGCGAGTATTTAGTGATTCACAATCTAGGTCCCTCAAATCAAATCAATGCAGATGACATTTAACAAGATCAAATATTGTCCATGTTTGAAACAAAGCGTCCTTCACAAACCTTCTTTACCAGCTTAATTGCCTGGGTATTCAGATTTCCTTTTCCTTCCAATAAGCAGGTTTTTTTGTTGGGTTGTTTTTTTTGTTTTTTTTTTTTTTTTAAATCTAACACTCTGATGTGATAACAGGAATAATAAATTTCTCAATTAAAAAAGTTTTGTTTACTCCTCCAAAATGCCTCTTTTTTTTTTCTTTTTTTTTCCTTTTTTTTCTTTTTTTTTTCTTGTTTACTAATAGACAGATATATTCCCTAATGCTATTTTGCTAATCACTACCCAATTCTCTTTTTCACTATCCTTTCAACTGACCTCGTTCGCACGGAGGCCAGGACAGAATCAGGCTGACGGAGAAAACCTTGGACCAGGTTCCACCATCAGTTATAGCGTTATAAATCAAGATTAATGCCACAAAACTTTGTGCAATGAGTCTAGAATTAAATCTTTTCAGCAGAAATTTGCTTCACACAGAGAAATCCTCCCATGGGGGTAAAGAGAGATACTGGGGTGGAGGGGGTGCAGGGCAAAGCTATTTCAAACCACTGGCCAAAGTGAAAGGAATTTAGAAGCTTTTTAGAAACCTTAGAAAAGGCCGTGTCTGTATGAAAATTTCCTATTGCATGTTTTTATTACAATTCTAGCTGTACGCAACCACAGAGCGGAGGCTGTTAAATATCTGAGGCCGGCGGAGCAGAAGCAGCTCGGCGCAGGGGAGCAGGCTGAGCCCAGCTCCACGGGGACTCCCGGGTCACCTCTGCCAGCAGTTTTGCCTCCAGGACTTTATTCCCTGACACCCCGGACTGAGCGGGCTCCTGCTTCTGAGCAGCCATTCCAGAGTGTCAGACAAGCCTTAAATACCACATCAAAGTTACTGTTAGATTTCAATGAGGAGACACTTCAATGTGTCCCAATCATGCCTTAATCTTTAAGTGGGTCTTTTTTCCTCTCTCTTAAGGATCCTGATTTTTTTTTTTCCTTCTCCCCAAGAGCTCTAAATGAGCCAAAGCAAGCATCGCTAAGCCATCAAAACAAGCCGGAGCAAAATAACCCCTTTTTTTTTTTTTTTTTTTTTT
>NW_020799112.1:12502607-12534467 GCF_003259725.1 Athene cunicularia
GGGAGAGGGGGGGGGGGAAAAAAAAAAAGAAAAAAAAAAAGAACCAACCACCCTGGTGAAGTGTCTATTCGACACCAGCACGGCTCTGGTGTCATTCCCTATTTAATGGCTGTCAGTGAGGGGGAAAGACAACGTGGTGGGTAATTAAAACCAAATTGCAGGCAGGAGATGACTGCAGAAGAATGATATTGTCATTAATACTGATTTAACATGCACCTGGGTAAGGTGAGAGAGTGCAGCTAGGGAAATCGCAAAGGCACCAGGGTTGCCTAATTTAAAGATGTAGGGTTTCTAGCCGAAGCATGTTTAAAACCCGAATAAAACCATCATATTATGACAGCGGATATAAAACTGAAACAAATGTGCTACACATGTCTGTTAAAAAGAAAAAACACCCTCCAACCCTGTGTTCACTGCAAAGCAAGCGCTGCATCCTCTCTGAAGTTCAAAAGTTTTTTTTTTAAAGATGTTTTTTTGTTGGATTCTCTCATATCTAGGTTTCTAATGTGTTCGTTGCTTCCCCTGCTTTTACAAAGCTGACTGACGAGAAGGGACCTTTGTTAGATAGAGGGGAAAAAAAACACTGAAAAATCCAGTCTGTCTCAGAAAAAAAAAATCTGCTCCATTAATATTTCAGTGAGTAAAGATCCCCCACCTAGTATTTAGTATAGAACTGTAGTTCGTTTATGAAGAAAGGAAACTGTGGACTAGCTACTGAGACAGGATATAAAACAAGGAAAGTTTGTTAATGATAACATGTTTCAGACTATACAATTTTGTAATGTTCAAACCCTGACCAGATTAATTCCTAAAGCTCAATTCCAGATTCCGTAGAACTGGGGAAAGCGTGTTGTCTGATCAGCATACTGTTAAATGAAATGTAAATCAGCAGCTCTTAATTATAAATCAAACTACTGGACTTTTGCTTAATGAAACAATATAAGTTCAATGTTCTAACAATATTTTTAAGATACTTATAAAGCCTATACATATTTTCTTTCATCCTTTTTCTCCCCCCCTTTTTTTTTTTTTTTTTTTTTGTTCAAATAATTGAAAGGGGGTGTGTGCATCCTTCTCAGGCAAGATATTGCTATCAGGAAAATGTACAACCTACAGCTGAAATTGGGGTACTAACCAATAAATCTCCTTTTGGTTTCATTGCAAATTAAATGCATGCATTACAGAAGTGTCCGTTTTTCTGCCTTACTCTTAAAAAGCAAGTCATTAAAGAAGTCATGAAGATATACACACTTTCCACAGAGAAAGCATACTCAAAGGCTAGACTTCAAAAGAAAAAAAATAAAGGCAAAATAAAAATAAAAGCAAAGATATAACAGCTCAGTTAGAAATAATAAACGTAATGGATCCTGACCCAAAGCCTGTTGAAATCTACAGTGAAGTTCCTAGGAAATTCAGTCAACTTGATCAAGCTCATCACAACCGTTATTATGACAGGATTTCAATTTCTGTCTCGTTAATTCTCCCTTTTTGTATCACTTGCAAGAGTATGAAAGGTACAATTAGACTTTTAATTAAATTGCAAAAAATGTTTGTCATCTTTTTCTGATGTTTTGTACAATTCCTCCTGAGCACATTACGTGGAAATAAAGCTCTCGTCTTCCTCTTCCCGCACTCAATCCAGCAAATATGGACTAGCAAGCTGTCCCTCTCCCTCGAGGGCTTCTGGTTTTGAGGACAGAAGTGAGCTTGTACCGCTCGTTGGTGAGGAAGAGTTCAGAAATGTTCATTTTCAGAGGGTGATGCAAAAGGAGCTCAGCTCTAGGTCAGAACACACTCAGACACCTTGAAAGCTAGGTGTCAAGTACGTTGAATTCACAAAACCACATAAAAGCAGGGTGAGGAATGACAGATGTAAAGCTAAAGGAACAAGGCGCCTGCCCGTGGCCCAGGCTCAGTTCCTGGCTGTGCCACGCAGCCCAACCCACAACAGCGAACAAGCCTCGGTGTCACCGGGCCCGCGATCCTCTTTTACAAAATGGTGATGATAATCCACTGTCTTACTGGGGGGCAGCAAAGATAAAGCCATTGCTATCTGGAAAGCACTCAGATTTTGTGACGAAAGGCCGCAGAAGAACCTAGGCAGGCAGGTGCTGTTTCTCTCTCTGGCTGGACGCAGTACAGACAAGCTGCTGCGCTTTGCTAGAAAAGACTGGCAGAAAAATCCAAGATCCGCTGAAGTCAGTGCAAGTTTCAGCGGCTTGTACCAAATGGACTTGGAAACCAGTTCCCCTATCAACAGTTTCTAAATAAAAACCTGCTTAGGTGATCACGCACTTGCTTTCCTGTTTCACTCAAATATCTTTTTTTCCAATATTCTAAAAACTGGAACTCCAATGACATTCACAAACAACATATGTTGGTCGGATGAACATAACATCAGCTTTTTTTCTTGTGTCAGTGGATGAATATTTTATGGCTCAGTATTTTCCAGATCCAAGATCAGAATTCAGCTATCAATTTTCTGGACCCTGACACTCCATTTTCTTAATTGATAGTAATTTAAAAATCAAGTGACTTATTTGCAGTCTACTTTCTTGTTTAAGAAAAAAGGGAAGCAGACATCTTTATAATAGCTGCCTAGAGAAATGTCATGACAAACTGCAGCATAGATCAGAAATACTACTTAGTGAAGAGCTTAATACAAGCAGCTTAATACATAAATATGAAAAACTAGAAGCAGGATAAAAAATTGAATCCTAATCTCTTTTGCTCAACTTTGAAATCTCTAAGGCCCACATCCTAAAAAACCCTCTGCTTTATTTTACGATCACAAGCAGTCCTCCTTAAGTTAGTTACACTAATACAGTACATGTGGCAATATTCACTATGATAAGACCTGAATTATGTTTTGTAGTTGGGAATATCTGTTACATTTTTCCCTTCCTGTTCCTTCTTTTCTATTGCTTATAAAATACATATTATGTTTTTATTGCATCTGTCTAAATAGAGGGATTCAGATAAACTACTTCCACTACTTCATCAAAGCATGATCTAAATGTTTGGATATGTATCAGTTGAAATCTCCTTTTCACTTTGAAAAACATGCAAGAGAAATAGATTTCTTTATATATTAGTCGTTTGAGAGTTGGAAGGAATTTCTCTGCGTACAGGTTCCTATGAAAAACCTGTCCAAGGATGTTTAATTTGGAAATGCATTTTTAATACTAAATAGATCATTTTGTAATTTGATTATACAATTCTGGAAAGAAACCCTCAAATCCTTTCTTTTCTGACATTAGGAGAGGAAAAGCATGCCAGCCTCTAATGTTTTTTATGTTCTGTCCACTCTGAATTCAGAGAAAAAATCCAAACATAATTGAAAGTTGGTTTCCAAATCTATATCATCTCTACACTTACAAACAAAGGGGTTTATATTCAATAAGCTCTGTGCTAATAAGCTTTCAGATACCATCAAAAAGTTGCGCGTTTCTCAAGTATACCCAAGAAAGGAAGTGATCAGTCTTCAAAGCAATTGATAACTCATTGACAGAAAACAACAATGCTCAACCCAATAAAAGCATCTCTTCTGCAGTGAGTTGGAAATCTGACCCCATTCCCAATAGCTGACTGCAATAAAGCACTGAAAATCATAAAGCAACCACCTGACACTTAATACTGGGTTATTATTAGAAAACTATTTTCTGGTGAAAAAAAAAAAATAATTTTCTTGTACCGCTACAAGAAAAAGGCAGATAACATCCCTTCCACCTTTTAAAAATATTAATGCCTCTATATTGAGTTTATTTGTGGTTGAAGTAAGAAATACATGGGACAAATCTTCCCTAGGTGCAAAGTGATATTGCTCTGTGGGCTTCAGTGTAGCTATTTTCATTTATTCTAGGTCTGAACCTGGCAGAGGAATTTTTTTTTTTTTCCCCAGAAAGGTAACAGCTGCCAGCAGCAAACCCAGAAACATCCAGTTTCTGTTATATTTTGCTTTCACATGAAATGGAATGTCTTCAGGGAACACACAGGCATGCTAATGAGACAGGTTCAATGGAGACAGACATACCGGGCCAGCACCTTAGCCCCTGGTCTGGTTGCCCTGTGCTGCTAAGGCACTGCAAAGCGGCTGGGTAGTTGCCCTAAGGGGGGCATGGGAGGATTTCCATTGCATAGGGATTCTTGCTTATGAACTTTCATTAACATAGGGTTAATTTCTAAGGACACTGAAGAGTCAAAATGTCTTGCAATCGTTCCAGGACTGCTACAAACAGCCATTTTTGGGGGAGAAGAAAAAAAAAAAATATCTTGTTTGGATTCATGCAAGTGTATTTTGTTTGCAAAGGAGAATATTGAATGTTGGACTTATTTTAACTCAGCAAATACTGTAATATTAATGTATTCACTGAGTGGATTATGAAATTTATCTTGTAATTTGTTGCTGCTACTAGTTGTCATTTTTGATTCCTGGAAAAATTAAATAAGATTTCACTTCAAAAAGTTCTTTTTATTATCTAATTAAATAAAGGTGGCAGATTAATTGACTAATTGGTGCTCATGTATAGATGGAGACATATGGAAAGGATTTAAGATTAGACATATGGAAAGGATTTCTAAGATCTGTAAGACTGTGAGCAGCATTTTATCAGATGTTTTGTATACAACACGTGACCTGCACAAAATGCTGCATTCAGCATATAAGCCAGATTCATAAATGGGTACATCTGAAATTCAGCCTCATGGACATTTTCACAGTCAGCAAAGATGCAGACTAGTAATTCCATTTTGGACACAAACTCAGCAACAAGAAGGAATCAAATATATACTAAAATACCACATTAACCAGTGATTTATTTTTTTTTTTTTTTAGGGACAGACTCTACCATTCATACGCGTACTGAATTATATACAAATACTTGAAAAATACCCATTCAGTAGGGTATCTATACAAAAGTGCCAGACTTCGAGTAAGATCTTAGTTGGCTGATTTTTATGTGTACACAGAGGGATAGGGGGAGAAGGGGTAGGGATGTAAGCCACTCCATTTCAGTATTAATTCACAGGGAGATGGTCTAGACAACGGAACTCAATGCCACAATGTACATACAGACTATAGACACAGACCTAACAGATATAACCACGCTCGCAGAAGAAGAAAAAAAAAAAAAAAGAAGAAGAAGAAAAAAAAGAGCAAGTCAGACAAGCCTTGCAAGAGAAAAACAGTTACGTTCTGTTAGGTTAATGGGTTGCAATATCCCTGCCACATCTGCAATGGTTTTAGAGGATTTATACCTGTAGTGAAGCAAAAGATGACCGCACTGCATTATCTTCTTTCAAATAAATACAATATATTCTTGAAATACTGCTTTGGTCAAGTGCCTGGGATTCTTGTTCAACTCTCTAGCAAAGGTTTTGGCTGCACCTCAGTATTGTAATGCCTATTTGGAAATTTTAATAGAGCGACTTTCTATGAGAAAAAAAAAAATGTCCATTCTTATAGCAATAAAAAAAGAAATCAAAGTCATCGCTACCCTGAAAATGACACTTGAACTTGGGATTTGTCTAGATGTAGTGATGAAATCTTGAAAGCATTTATCAGCTAGAGAACTATTCACACAGGGCCAAATCAGCAAAGACGGCACTCTCTGTAAAGCTACCACATAGAAAAAGGAAATTTTTTTCTCAAAGGCAGGTAGAAAGCCAGCAGTCACCCTATAGCTACTGGAGGTACTGGGTGCAAGTATGGGAACAGGTGGGCTATCCAAGGGCACAAAGAAGCAACCCTATTTATTTTTCAAAATTCCTGACATGAAATAGGAATTGCCTTTATTGACGATCTTGGACAAGTCAAAGCTGAATTCTTGGAATTCCTATTGTCTCTTACAGCCGCTTCCCAATACCCCTGTGAAGCTTTGCATGCCAGGATATTTAAAACAACTAATTTTTCAGCTTCCAGCACTAATGATACATTTCAAGATATTGATTCAGTTTGTCTCCTGGAATGCGGGTACCCTGTTATTCTGACTGTATCTTCACCTGTTTACTTAACCCAAGTGTAACAGTAACTCTTAGTCAAAATATGCACAAGTACCCATAGTGCCTCACAAATAATGAATAATGAATTTGCAGATACTGATACTTCCCTTTAATTTACTTTTCTGGAAATAGCAAAATACAGCAGTTCATCAAAACTAAAAGCCCTAACTCTTCCTAATCCTAACCATAACCTTAACCCAGACCCAGACCCTGACTCAAAGAGGCCTGGGAACCCAGCACTGCCTGCAAATCAAAAAGAATAATTCCCTCAAAGCTAGCGATACTTTGCTCTTGTTTTATCTCCAGGAACTTGCAAAGTCCCACACTCATCTTGGCTGCTGTCTCTGTGCTTTTTCTAACTCACAGCCTAACTCCAGCTTAAAGCAGACAACTATATAAGGTTTCCCCCACAGAAACTGGAACATACCACAGCTTGTCACACTTAACACTTTGCCTGACCCTAACCCTAATTCTAACCTAACTGAATAAAGACTAACAGATTATTCACGCTTTTTGTTCACCTGTCTGAAAGTTGCAAAAGACCACAGCCACTCCTACACTACAGACCCCACTTTTCCAAATCTGAACCTTATTCCTAACCTTAGGTAGGCATGGGAAACCTCTGACAGCCTCCAGCACCGAATGGGAGAGCAGACAGCAAACAAAATACCGGCTTTCGAGCCAGCATGCCCAAAGCAGTGCTGGTTATGACAAACATTTTATTAAAAGCATCTCAAATGGTATAATAAATAATTTAGCACTCCTCACTTTAGGAAATCTAAGAATGGAGTTTTTAACTAGTCTCACAAAAAAATAATTTTATGTAGCGAACAGTGTGTGCCAGTTTCCTCACGGTTAGTAGGAGTATAAAACATCTCATGATATGCTGTGAGCGACTACAACAGTCGAAATACATACAAAAATACACTAATAATACTGTTAATAATTTCTGAGTACTACTTATATAAGAACTAAAGAAAGAAAGGGGAAATAAATGTTGGCAAATGTTCTTATTTTGAAAGGTTATAACCGATCCTTCACATTCACTTGTATGATAACCCCAAATTTCCTTATCAATCCTACATTTAAAACAAGAGAGATGTAAAAGATTGAATCAAGACTCTGTGACTTTGGAAAAATACTGTTTACATTAAAATAAGCAGTAATAATGCCCCAGAGGATGTTAAAACCTACTGACAGACCCGTATTTCCCCCTATCCTGCTAGGCTCCTCTCAGCTATGTCTGTGTGCATTGTTTCCGAATCTGAGCTTTAACTGTGTCAGGTACCAACTCACATTTTTCTTATTTTCTGTCACGTGCATCAGCTGGTCCCTTTCTCTAACACAGGAATCACAAATTGTTGCAGAGGTGACTCAGTAGAAATAGGTCCCAAAGATGAGTTCAAATAAGAAAAAAATAAATAGAAAAAAAATTTGAAAAGCAAAACTATCCCTCTTTTAATTGTGGTTTCTGATTTTGCAGATCTCTATTTTCCTGCAATCCCACCCAGGTTGCCCATTCCCAATTTACAGGGCCCGCACGCCTCTCCATGCACCAGCTGCAGCAACTGAAAGTAATTATCACTCCAGACACAATAAGGTGTTAAAGGTAGTGGCGAGCATTTTGTGCAAAAAAGAAAAAATTAGGAAGAAGGGAACCTGATGAAAGGAGATTAGTGTCTGTTAGTCTTTTGGAGAGGAATGGGGGAAAGCAAAGAGGGGGAGCGAAATAATAAATAACCCCGTTCCTTAGGGAATACTTGCATATGTAGCAGACAATGAAATAAAAGTTTTCTTTGAAGAGTGAGTTCCTTTTTGTATGAAGTAAGCGGTACCAAATGAAATCACAGAGTTATGTTACAGTTGAGGTATAACTGATCAAAAGAGTGACAGGATGGAGTTATGAGAACAGAGACTGAGAAAAAGAGAATTAAAACAAAACATACTCCTTTGGAAAATAACCTATAGCAACCAGGGAATGGGAATAGCCACTGCTAGAGAGCTCACGGAGGCTGTATTTTAGGAGATGCCTAGCAGACTATTCAATACCTGTCCTGAACTTCTTTCGTAGGGTGGGAGGGAAAGAGGAGAGACAGCACACGAGAGAGGGAAGATCTTACTGGAAAAGTTGTCAGAGGCAAGGCAGGGAGGGCACGGAAGAATACGAGTTCGCTCCCAGAAACGGCAGAGAGGTCGGATCCGTCCTGACTCTCAGTCTCTTTCCAGGGGATCTAATTTGCAGTGAAGCCCCTGGGACTCCTGTCATCGGCACTAGTAGGAATGAGATCACAGCCTCGGTATTCATTCTACATTTTCCAAGAAAGTAGATTTTAGTACAGCAAAGGACTCACATACAGATCTCTGTGAATAACTAAGGTATGCATATGCTGAGAAATACTACTGTACAAAGGCTGTAGAGGGAATGGATTTTTTTGAGTTCTGTTATATTTCTGCAAGGGGTACAGGTTTATTTATATAGGAAATAGCTGCTCATTCTGATCCGACTTCCACTGGTCTTTCCTCTGAATTTATTCCTCTGATGATTTACTACCCACTAAATTGCTAGTGGGGGTATTCCCTAGCCTTTTCAGGAGTGGTCAGCTCTGCTACGGGGCAATGTCCAGCAGCTATAGATGAAACTGGTGATAACCCCTTCAGTGAGCACAGTAGCACCTGGAATACATGCTGTGATCAAGAACATTCAGTCTTTATATTGTAAATTCACATCTTAGCTGACTACCCACTAATTTCTTTGAGAAGTCCTAGATGATGATCAATCTCCTTATTTCCTCAAGTGAGGCAAAAGTAGAATCAGACGTGGAGCAATGTGAAATATGTCCAAAGAAATTGCACCCAGCTTGCCTGCTTTGTTAGAAGCTTCCAATTCAACAGAGCTCAATGCTCAAAAAAAAAAAAAAAAAAAAAAAAAAAAAAAGCAAGGACCGTTTTGTACAGCTGTAAACTAATGTACCTGTTTTCACATGGATTTTCTAGTTTTGAATAGCTCTGACTTCAAGCTAGACAAACCTTTCCACTTGTCTTTTGTACTGGAGATTTTTGAATGCTGTAAAATCCCCAGCTTTGGAAACGTGTGCAGATACAAATTTAAGTGAATAGTTGTGGTTTGGTTTGGTTTTTGTTCACAAATCTCTGCAATCGAAATGACACCCTTATTGGCAGAGCAAAAGAACCTTTCTAGTGCCCCTTGCAAAACATCTTCCAACCTCATGGAGCCAGAAATTAGCTCAGATGTTCCAGAGTAAAAAAGAAACACCCGAGGCCAACTGGAAAGCATCATCACATACACCACAGCAGGCCTGCAGCACTGACTCTTGATGTACTTTCCTTGACACATCTTCTCCCTATGTGGTAGAAGAAAGATGGTGTCAACAGGTGACTAAGGGAAGGAGAGGTAATATATATATGTAAGAAAGTCTAGTGCTTCCTGAACCAACTTTTTTTCTGCTGCCTGCCTTTTTGTAGTTAGTTCCTTGATCAAAATTAAGATTATTTGTCACCTTAGAAGGCAGTCAGCTGCAGCTCGAGCAAGAGTGGATGATGCTCCCAGGGCTTTTTTGGGGAATACAGGAATCTACTGATTACACTGTTTCTTTAGAAGTCTGTTTCTTCAGTAAAAATCCTCCCTCATTTTCTCCTCTCACTTTGTAATCTCTGTGCCAAGCACCAGAAATGAACCATTACATGCTGGGGCAAGAGATTCTTCCTCTATGCATACATATGCAAGCTGATCAGTGTTTGTGTCACTACGTAGCATTATCAGTTCAGTTCCTTTACATGATATTCACAGAAGTGCTAGAAGTTTAAGTGATGAATCAGTCAGATATGCTATATTCAATACCTGTGTCGTTTCAGTTTCTGAAGCGACAAAACAATTTAAGCGGAACTTAAAAAAATAAAAAAATTATCAGGACATGAGCCAATCTGCAGAATGAAATTTAAGTAAAAATTAAATTCTTTATAGCTTTTATTCATTGTGAGAAAGAGCTATTTTACATGGGTTAAAGGAGATAAAAATACTGGATGGAGGAAAAAGCCTAGGGATGACACTTCTAGAGGAGGCTACCGATGTTGGTTAAGGGCCTATGCCTTCAGATGCTTACACATGGAGGTAACTTGTGTTCAAGTGACTGAAGTTACATTTATATGCATACATTGATAGGACTGGCCTCAAAGTCACCTTAGGTGAGCATGACAACATTAAGTGACACAATCGTGGGTACTAAAAAAAATTACTGTTGTTGGACTCAAAAGTGTGTAGCACTTGAAAGCTGTAAAAGTGTAACACAACATAAGCATTAAATTATACCACATTGTTAACACAAGCCATTACACTGATGCCCTGTAATGCTTCCTTTGCCACTTCTCTGGTGTGATGAGAATGTTTTTCTAGACCTTCATCATTCCCTGAAGCAGAAACTGCCTTCTGGAAAGAACACGACCAAAAGCATTATATGGCATGAGGCATTCATCTGCAGAGCACACGCGTGAAAGGCAGCACCACCATTCAGATGCTCCTGACTTGAGATGGGGCAATTAGCAGTGGGGCATACTCAGAAAATCTTCACAGTAATTCCTTCCCCAGCCTTTTTGCTAAATATACAATTTGGGGAAAAGATTTTCAGAATTATACAGCAAGAAGTCCAAAATTCAGTTGATCAACAGCCAGTGCTTCGGATATTAAACTGTTTGTGATCTGTCACTTCCGCTTTTTCTGAAATTGCCTCATGGGGAAACACTACAAAATAAAACTTCAATACTACCATAAGCTCCAAATAAAGCTTTTCTCTTTGATTGCCTCTATCTCATCTGTCTGCCTAGATTTGTGTGTCTAGTTAAGTGAATACAGAAGACCATACACTCGAAATGAAAACTACACAGAGTACACTCTTGACTTGTTACCATAATTTACCTTCTAAGTGGAACCTCTTATGAGCCTACTCAATTATATTTGAAATGACTGCACCTTTATTTCAACACAGTATACATGCTGAACCTGCGGTCTAAAATCCTGAGCTGATGTAAAATTGCAGAGACTCATCAAAATTCATAGGGGATTCCTGATTTACACCAGCACACACAGGGCCCCCTGAACCTATCAAACTGTAACACTTCTCCCACAGGGAACAATATCAGTGTTAAGCAATAAAATGAAGTTGGTTTTATGTTTAATGTTGATTTCTTTTCTAATATGATACTTTAGTTTATGCTTTTTCATGCAATAATACCTTGAATGCATGGCAGGTTTACACTGAAAAACACAGTTTAAAAATACTTGTTAAATGCTGAAGGCTTGACAGTTCCTTTAAATAATACTGGGGAAAAAAAAAAAAAAAAAGCACAAGAACATTTTGGTAGTGGAATGAAAAATGCTGCAGTTTACAGCTCTGGATGTCACCGAGAAATTAGTATAGATTTTTTTTTTTTCTAGGGACACTGGCAGGCCTAAAATTAGACATCCCAGGTACGCACTTCGCACTGTCCCCCAGGTCTGCCTGTCAGCTCCCTGGGAACAGGATTCCTGTGTATTTCAATACCCTTCCTGCTCCGCTATCCCTGAGAACAAAGCCGACGGGCAGAGCACAGCACTTCATGACACACGTATCTGCAATCAGGAAGCAACCCATCACCCTGGGGTTTGCTCTTGGTGGGTCACCTATTTAAAAAGCAGTATTACGTTACTCAGAAATAAAGCAACATTTATATGTAATCTGGAATAGTGGAAGCTGAAACATGGGCGGCTGAGCTGTTTTAAAATATTCGGTGCTATTTTGAAGTGATAATCAGATATGAACTGAAAAATAAATCAATGAGTTCTCTAGTGATAAACTATCAATATTAACTAAAGGTCAGGAACAGTCAGATTTTGTTTGTCTTAGGGTTTGCTTTTCACAGCTGACATTAATTCATTTTAAACCTGTATCATTTGCCACTACTTTTTTTTTTTGAACAAAAAGTGACAGTAGGGTCTCATTTACTACATCATTTACCTTTTTCCAATTACACAAATGACTGAAGTTACTGAAGTTGACAGTAGCGTATTTTTGAGTATAAATATGATAATTTACTACTGGGAAAGAGATAACATGATCCTCTTTATTCTGCCATACTCCACTTGCAACACTGTGCAGAATCTTAATTGAAATATTTTAAAATATTGTCTAAAACAATGTTTAGGGTCATATTTATTTTTTTTTAAATAACAGCTTTTGAAGCATTTTCTTTTCTTCTGCTATGTGTCCTTTTGCTCCTGCTTTTCATCCATTCTGGTATAACCGACTCTGTCTGGATCATGAGTTATCATTGGCTGCCAGTGGAATGCTACAATGCAATTTGTCTTATTGAAACATGGGCTAGCCCCACATGGCTGCAAAGAATCATTCACTTTCTAATAAATCAAACATTTTCTAAAATTCCTTCTTCTCTGACATGAAACGGTGGGATAGACAATGCCGCTTGCAAACTGAGAGAAGATGGTGATAAAAATGCCTTTCTTGTTCAGCACTACTGAATTATTTTGTGATTAGTGAATTGCAACTATCAAATCCAAGCTCACATCCTTGCAAAGTTGGCTGGTATTTTTTTCCTTTCAAATTCAATCACTGTACTGTTTGTCTACTGTAAATAGAATGTTTCTACACTTTACCTAATTATCAACATTGTTTTTCCATTTAACAGAAACAAATCCTAGTCCCTCTGAAATCACTGCAAATTTCACCATGAAAACAGGCAACATCTAAAGCTATGTTATTATGTCTCTGACAATCTTTCAAAACTATTTATCTGATAGATGCCTCAAAAATTACAGAATATGAAAGGCTCAAAGAACAAACAATTTTTTTTTTTTTTTGCAATGTCACTATAAGTTTGAAAGTGCCACTTCTCTGCAGCTGTAGCTTTTCTGCCAAATCTTTGGAAGTCCAGTTATTTGGAGAGGACATCTGGGATTTCCAAGAACACATCATGGATATATTTTGAACTGCGGAAGTGACATGAATGGCTCTCATCTACTCAGGAAGCAGCATATGCTGGGATGAATCCTGAGAGTCTATCAAAGAGCAATCCCCACTGACTACATCTGAGCAGTTTATGTTGAGTGTTACGCTCTTGCTTTAAGTTCCTAACATAAGATCTTTTAGGATGGCTTTATTACTCACTTATCACATTTTTAAAGGTATGCTGTTGTAAGGGTCTCTTAAGGCTGTTAATTCCATCTGCTAATATGTCAAACATCAGGAATGTCTTATCTGTAACTTTCATACTTGTCCACCAAGCCAAAGCTGCCTTTTATCTTATGATTTAGGAAGGGGAGGGAATTGTGGCTCCCTTATATCAGTTTATGATCCCAAGATTTAGAATCTGTATGGAATCCATACCATATGTTTGACCACAATCTGTGCAAACTTTGCTAGGAACACAATGCTGAAAGGTAGCAGGAGGTTGACTCTCCATCAAAGGCTGTAAAACAGCCATGACAACCTGCAGGAAGCACTGAGGCCCTTCCACAGTAATGCAAAACCAAACATGTCCACGGAGTCACAGCTCCACCTCAGACATCACCTAGGACACAAAGGAAGGCAGGACCCTTAAGGAATCCTACATCTTGCCATTTCTCCAGCAGCAGAGCAGTGAGCTGGTCACGTCTGGATCCAACAAGTGAAGGAGGACAGGGTTCCCTCCCCACATCACAGAGTGTACCTGAGATCCTTCTGGCTTGTTTCAAGACAGGTTCAACTTGTACCCTGGTTAAAGCTAATGTTTGAACAAGAGATGTATGATTAGCACCACTAAAAACAGGTTAGCAGAAGACAGCTCCTGCCTTGACTACCAACATATTAACAAATAGATTGCCTATTTCCTTTGGCCCATTTTCAGGGTGCAATCTATTGTTTCCACAGCTCCACTGAAGAGTTCAAGAAAATGGGACATAGTACAAAAACTAACTTTGTAGCTTGTCTATCTCATAGCCACCTGGGAAGTAACTTCTCTGGAGAATGAATTTTTACACAAGACTTACAAAAGCATGTAGTGCTAACTTGCACACTGAGATTGGGCAACAGGGAATTTTTATGAAAACTCTCTTCCAAATCTGGTTTGTCACCATGAGATCATAAAACTTCTTATTGGCTTCCATCGGTCAGAATCAGAACCAAAATGCAAGAACATTGCCTATCATAAAAAACCCTCCAGATTGCAAATGTGTGATCAAATATTTATCACAACACAGTCTAGCACCTGGGAATTCACACAGTAAAAAACAAAAAACAAGGCAGTAAAGGATTTAGCAGTACGAACTGCTTATTCATGACATTAACTATGGTCAAGGTCAATTTAGGCTGTCTCTACAGTACACAGCCTTTACATTTTTTTCCCCTCCAAGTGCAATAGCAATAATTATGAACATGTTAGGAACAAGATCTAATCTGAATGAGTTTGCTTTGATTTAGCCTGTTTACGTTTAAATCATGCATCTGTCTGGTTCTAATTCAAGCTATTTACTGGCACCTACATAGGAAAACTCCATTTATTTCCAGTCATTCTTTTGATGTAAACAAAATCTTTGTCCTGCAGCTGTATCTTCACTACATTAGGAGGCACAATAGCTATGTAATGGTATCATATGCACTTCCATCACTGCATATATTATTTTTGCCAACTTGTAAGCAAATTAGCACCAGTAGCAGTCTACCTGTAGTGGCTTAATCACAGACAAATTCTTGAGTTCCTATCCCAGTAGTGTTACTTATAGCCAGCACGATCCCAAGGCACTAAGGAACCTCACTGACCCCCCTGCCTCATCTGTAAAGTAGGGATAACAATATGGGGTGGTGGAAGGATGTACTGGTAATATTTGTAAAGCGCTTTGAAGATGCTGAGAGTGCCAAGTGTTATCATGGTTTCTAAGCTCTGAAATGTTTGATATGATTATGTGCACACATAATTTTTAATGGTAATTCAGAGTGCAAATTAGAGATGATATTTACATTTCTTCCAGGCAAGCTTAATTTCCAGTTATCAAGGAAAATATCTATTGCACAAATAGGGTATCAGCTATTCAAAAGTTCCCTTAGGGCCTACCAGTTCTATAGCATGCCATTTTTTTTAAGCTGTCCATGAGATGACAGACTGTAGCAGTTCCCTTGGAGGTATTATGGATTACTGATGAAACAATAACCAGAAGTAATATTTTCCCATCAAAACTGGAGCCTACGGTTTTTGTAGTTGTTGTTATTTTTCTCCTAACAACACATGCTTTCAAAAAGACCTTGCCTTCATTTATATATAATTTGCAAACCTATATACACAACCCCTGAAAATATAATTAAATTCATAATGGGCTTTTTTAAAGCAAAAGTCTGTATTTCTCTTCCACTGAAAGCACCGAACTGTCAGTCTTTGCAGTTGGAAAATTTAGCATTTCTGTTTGCTAAAGAAAACCATCTGAGGCTGAATGTGTTTCTTAGTCAACTTCTACTACAGCTTCTAAACTGCAGCAGTCTTTGACTCTTGAAGAGACAAATATGCAGACAATGTCTTTAAACATCCAGCCTGTGACTGATGGCCAGAAGAAAGTTAGTGACACAACCTGGAGGTCAGCAGTGCACAAACCCACGAAGACATAGCAGCGCTCAACAACTTTTGAAACCAGGAAGAGCTGGTCACCTGAATGCTTCCGTGGCCCTGAAGGGTAACCACTGTGTCTTAGTTTCCAACCAGCAAAATGGATACAACGGTACTCCTTGTAACTCAGAGGGGCTTTGTGAGGAAAAATCCATTAAATATCAGGCTTTCAGTGACAACAAGGAGCACTGAAGTACTTCATATAGCACCAGTCTCTGAATTTCCTTTCATATACTTATTGACTCATTCACCTGCAAAACTGTTATATTAAAGAATCACAGAATGCCAAAATCCTGAGGGTGGGGGAAGGCACCTCCGGTCCAACTCAAGCAGAGCAGGTTGCTCAGGGCTGTGTTCAGCTGGGTTTTGGGTCTCTCCAAGCATGAAGGCTCCGCAGCCTCTCTGGGCAATATGTTCCAGCATTTGCCCAGCCTCACATGAAAGATCTTCCCGTGTTTAAATGGAATTTCCTTTAACAGCAGTTTGGTATGTCAGCCGTAATCCAAAAGGCCAAGCATCACCTTGATAAAAAGTTCACCCCATCAAATGAAAAGCAAAACAATAATCTAAAACAATGTGTTTCAATGTGTGTGTATCTTAAACTGCAGATCCTCAATTCTATAAACCACTTGGAATAAGTGACAAGTCAATCTCACAGGAAATCTTCATGCTTCGTGGGTAGAGTTTGCAGGCTGAGCCTGAGATACTGATTATTGAGGACACCCTGCTAGAGGTACTCAAACGGGCTAGTTTAAGGTTCTTGTCTATGCCAGCCCAAGGCACAGTTACAGCAGAGACTAGCCTGTGGTCACATCCCCAGGGTCTAATTCCATTCATACGTTGTCAGACTGGAGCCAATAATGGGGACAACACACTTGCATCAGAATACTTTCCAAAATTTGGGGGGATTTGGGGAAAACACCATGCTAATTTGAATGCATTACAATTACTATTCCATGTCTCAGATAAAATCCTGACAGCTGGTTTAATTCATGTCTAGATTCTCTGAAACTCTCTCAGATTTTCTCCACATACAGCTTACCTCAAATGCCTGGACTTTCTTAGAAAAAGTTGCAAAAGATATACATTTCAAAATGGGAAAGCAGAGATACATCGCAGTGAGACCATCAAACCCAGGAATCTCGACTAAAACATGTTCAAAATAAATAACATGTCAGGATGTGTACACTACATCTGCATTGGTGAGATTTATTGGAGATTAGTTTAACACTTTTCTGTCTGAAGGAATGAGGTTGGCTGAAGATCCCAGTCTGACTTGTGCCCCCAGCTCCGCATGTGCATGGGCATGTACTTTCGTTCGGGTTGCACCAGGTAATAAGGCAGCACTATTAAACGCTGTGCAGGGTTTCAGGAATTTTGTTTGAAGACTGATTTCTATTTGGGTTTAGTGCCCCTGTACTCCACAGCCAGAGAAGTGTTTGGGTTTCAGCTCTCTTATTTTTATTTGCTTGTTTCATTGTGAGAACCGGCAATCTTAGTCTCCCCTTTTCCCTGTAACCTTTGCCTCTTTCTGTCTCCATTCTGACAGTAAAAAGGCTGCACATTGAACAGACTTGCCCTGTGTCACTACGAAGTGGGGGAGAAAGAAAAGGGGGGAAAAAAAGGTTGTCTTAAACTATCAGACCATTAACGTTTAGTTTCTTTAATGCGTAATATTTAGAAAGATACCTGAAATAAAGGCCTCTCTATTCAAACAATGCATGCATCAAATGACGGAACCCAGTTTGGGACTTTGGGAGTTTCTGGCCAATTGCTAAGAGTTTGAGCTCCCCTCACTCAAGGGAGGTCTGAAATGTCAAAATCTTTTGTCATCCCACTTGTCATATCACATCCCACAAAGGAACATGGAAGCCATCATCCGCACTGCTGTTTATTGTCATGAAACCCCATAAATACTCACTCTCCATAAACAGTAACAGCCCAATTAAAGCACTCTTTACCAAGCATGATCATTTTCAGACAGAAAGTATTGATTTATCCACCTATGGGCACTGCATAGAAACATCTCTTAATGAGAATGATAGTGACCTCCGAACTCTGCTCTTTCACCCCGTAATATACTCTCTCAATTTTCTGTTAAGTGGTCTAGTGGCACATCAGCAGAGATGGAAAGACACTCTGATTCTTTAATGTCGACACTGGAAGGCTTGCAAGGAATGCTCAAATCTTCATTGTAATGGGAGGTGAACAGAAAGGTCACTTATATGCAGGGCTTTCAGCTTGTTTGACAAGGCTTCTTTAATAAGTGAAACATTGTTGGGGTACACTTGTCCATCAACTGCCTTTGGCACTCAGCACCGACAGAGCCAAACACAAACAGTCGCTATCTCATCGCCTGGTTCTGGTGGCATTTCACCTGCCCAGAAATCCTTTGCAAAATTTAGAGGTTGGTTGGTTGGGGTGTTTTTAGGACTCAATGATAGGAAGCAAAAGATACCCTTGATTTTATTCTGTTCAGCAGCTTAAATTTGTGAGCTTACTGTGTGTGTAATTGACAGCAGACATGGTGTACTAAACCAGCACATCCGTTACTTTGATTAATCCTCCTTTGGAGTGTGATATTGTTTGATATACAGTACAGGGCTGACACAGGTTACTGTAATGCCACTTTACCAAACAGATTACAAAATTGTGCAGGGAGTATACAGCATTCGTGCAGATAAATGCACACAAGAGGAAATTCTAACAGCTTTTAATTTCCATGCTTTTCAGTTTTATTGTTGTAAATGCAACTGTTTATAGGACTAATGACACAGGCTGGCTCAACTGAGTCAATTACACCAGTAGGCACTTGGATCAGATATTTTGCCTGCTTTCCATTTGCGCTGTCTATGCTTCTGATATTTGACTAAATTACATTGCACCGTGGTGCATTGGCACTTGCCATATGTTATATCTCAAAGCATTTTAAAGGACAATAACAAAAAATAATAATATACAACATGTAGTTCAAAGTCGGGACGCAGGCAAGAGTGTCAATCATTATGAGCTACATTCAGCAAATAGCCCAGAGTGTTGCATTACTGTGTCCTCTAATCTGTGGTGGTGTTAAATGAGTAGGAAAGTTGGTAAGGATGCCAGGGACACTGACTGCTTTAAACTGTGTGGGACTGCTTGTGCGCATCTGTGAGTGCGCATGTTTGTTTGTTTTGGGGCAAGAGGGATATTTGGTGAATTTTAGTACTCATGAAAGTTAGACACTAATAGCACCATCTGGCCTACCACACAGAGCTCCGCAAACTTCCTCCACACAGATCTGCCAATGTACTTCAGCTCTGACCTCCAACACCCCTTCAATTCCAGTAATGAGTCTACAGCATCTCTTGAGAAGAAACTGTCAATTGTTCTGATTTCCGCTAAATTGTGTTATGCTTAGCAATGTGGGCAACTGCCCACTAGTGACTAGCCTGAGGCCACTAAACTCCAATCTGAACCTTGCCTTCTGGAGGTGAAGAGCTTACTTAATATACCCAGGCACCATTTTACAAGCCCCATCTCCTTTTTAATTCACTCACTCATCAAAAGTACGCAGAACAAATCTGCATTTAAAGTTCAATTCAAATCAGGGGATGACGAGGTTTTGTGACTCTTCCTTTCACCCTTCTCAGACATCAAGAATTTCTGGTTTTAAACACTGGTGCAGACTGCCCAAGGTCGAACCTTTTTGTGCAACCCGGTTTGCCATGCATGTATCTTCCAGGATTGAACTTCAGGATGGGGTGGCAAGACCTGCCATGTTTGTTCTGGGCAACCTATATAATACTGACAAAAGTAGATTTGTATATCACTGAGTCTTCCTTTAATTTGAGTCAGAATCCTCTCTCAGCACTTTAACTGTTGCCGTCATTTGATTTGTTATCCACACAACTACATGATAGTACTTACAATAATCAGTAAGGAATAAATGAAGCCATTCTTAAATGTATTAATGTTCTGCCTAGACTTCTTTTCCTATGCTTCATGTACAATTTAGATCTAGGTCTTTTTCTGTCATTGTTCTTAAATTACAACTTTCTAATACTGGTATTTGGGTTGTGTGGTAGTGCTGGTGAAAGTTTTCACACTTGATCATAACAGATGGAAGTTGGGCTACAGTTAACGGACTAAGAATTTGTTAGACTTGATCTGGTGCATAGTTGCTAGTGATACCGTATGATATCTTCAAACAGTCAGTTTGAGGTGCTTCAAAAGAAGATGTAAGAAATTATGATGATTTGGGGTAATCTCACCACCTCAAAGATTTGATTTTACTTTTCACTCTGTTAGCTGAAATGTGAGGCTTTATGTTCCCTTCAAAACAGGTTAGTGTCAAACATTTTAGTTATGATATTCTTTTTATCCATAAGGATGTTAAAAATCTCCCTAAATTTTGGTCTCAGATCTGGGAACTGAGATCTGCAGCTCAGGATGAACATTTGGCTACAGCAGTTTCAACCAAATTAAATGAATGAATGATATTAACAAGTAATCTAATTAAGTGCATATTACTATGTTTGTGTATATTCTACAGTCCACACCACCTACTATAAAAGTATTAGAGCTCATCAGTGCAAAGAATATTGCCTTCAACTCCAGTAAAAGGAATAATTTCCCTGCAGGGCAGTAACACTCTTCAACATGGCGAATAGCCACAGGCTGCGGGGTTGTGACTTTATGGTAAATAGCTACCTCTTTCATCAACAGAGCAATGAATTGGAAGAGCCCCTGGTGAAATGTATGAGGGTAATTTGATTTCTTCAGGTATAAACATGCAACCCACTCGTTTTCAGGCACTGCTAATTAGGCTGGGTTATCCAGATGCCTTGGGGTAATTATTTTGGCTGTACTTACTGATAGCTGGGAGGGTTGCGAATGTCAGCCGTGTTCTTTCCCACCTTTGGCCACAGTCCCAGTGATTCATACCACAGTGATCCTAAGCAAGCATCCTTTCTAAGGGGCATAATTCTACTCCCTCAATAAACATGTCTAAGCCTCAGTTTCCATTAGGGTTACTTAGAGTTTTCTGACTGATGGTCAAAAACACAGGCAAAGCAACATCCCCATTACTCTGTGTGCTTGTAAGTGAAAAACTAAGAGATAAGGTTTGTTTCCCTTTGTTTTACATGCTTTTAAGTATTTTTCAGCAATTCAGTACAGTGAAAAACACTGCTTAAATAAAAAAAAAAAAAAAGGAAGATAATTGTGCAATAAAAGCAGGTATATGCAAAAGAAATCACTATTCCCACTGATAAAATGCTGCTAGCCATGGTTGTAGGCAACACAACCACCGAGTACAGCAAAATCAAGCAGTAAGGCAAAGCCCAGCACTTTTGGACACCTAGACTGTGTGAACAAATACTGCATGAACTGCAGATCATGGCATGTGAAGGAGCTAGTCTGGGTTGGAACATGACCAACAAGGACTTGATCTTAAAAGATATTCCTGCTATTCCCAGCAAGATCATAGCAGAGTCCACAAGGGATCACCTCTATATCACATGATCTGTCATTTCCCCATGCTCCAATATTTTCCTCTTTCCATTCTTTCTGCAGAGTCCCTTTGTTCCCACTCCTTCCTCTTTTCCTTTAATTTTGAATTTTGAAGAACTTCTTGTAGCAAAGGAGAGGTTGGAGACAAATGTAGAATTCTGACAAGAAGAGGGAAATAAGAAGAGCTATTCCACACTGTCATGAGGGTGCAGTCATTTCATTCCACCACATAATGCAGGATTTTCTAGGGATAACAGACAAGTTGAAATGTCATGTTATATCACCAGGGTGAAAGCCTGAAGATGCTCCTAACTAGCCCTTCTCTTACCAGCCAGGTCTTTGAAGCTGTATCCATCATTCCACACTAGCAACAGCAATTGAGCAGAACTCTGCTATGGATAATTGATTTTCAGGGATCTGTCTAAATTATATAAATAATAATATGTACTAAAACAAGAACAAGACTAGTAACTGTTTAGGGTTGACCTCAAACAAAAAAATTCTACCAAACTTAGCCGAAATAAATTATTCAAAACATATATACACACATATCTACATGTGTATATTTATATCTACTTAATGCAGTAGAATAGTAGAGAAATACTTATGTATGTATATATACCTCTATTTAAACAAAACTTGAACATGGAAATAAATGTTCTATTTCACCTTTTATTATATACATATATGCACAGGCATAGGCATACATGCATGATATATAATATACACAATATTTTTTTTTCTATTTGAAAAGATTTGGCAAAATTTAGGTATTGAAACAATTTTCCCTCTTTTATTTTGAAAAAAACCCATAATTTTGAGGATGTAGGGATGCTCAGCCAAGGTCTACATATTGCAGCAAGACAACAAGGGAAAACCCTGCTCTCCCAGACAAAGGCAGATAATAGAAAATGGCTGTGTAGGGTTCAATAGCTCTAGCTCATGGTTTCACTCACTGAAACACGGACAGCCCAGCGAGAGTCTTGGGAAGCCCCAGTGCCTTCTGCTCTGGCTAAAACCCAAGCAGCAGTGACGGTACAACCCCACAGCCACGGGCATCCTCACACCTCAGATGGCCTGGCAGTACAGATCTGAGCTGACTTAGGAATGGGAACAAAACTGCCTTTCACCTGAGTACTGCTGAACTAGCAAGAACATACAGTAACAATTTTGTGAGGCAGCACTGTGTCTTTTGGCCAGTCTCCTGCTCTTCTGTTTGTGCACTGTAGTCTTATCTCATGACATAAAGATTTTGATGGTTCGGGCAATTCCTCCATCCTGCTGCACACACAGGGATGTTTCTCCCTCTTCTCACAAGCACACTAAAGAGCAGAACACTGACCTGGACCTCCAAGCCCGCCCGCACACAAGCAGCTCTCCTTCTCACGAGTTATGCTATTGACATTGGTCATATATAGTCATTTTCTCCAATTGAACCATTTATGTGACAAAGGACTCCTTGTGTTAGGAAAGGGTACTCATGTGAGCAACAGTTTGCCAGTCTCTAGTGCTGATTTCTCTATTAATAACACAAGGGGGAGAAAATGTTGTTAATATTCAAGCCTCTGAGATTTATTAGCTTTTTGTGCAACGCACATTTGTAAGTGTAAATGATGCAGAAAATTCATGTACATGATAATCAATTAAGAACAGTATTTTACACAAAAACTAAGACTCCACACACTGCATAAATGACATACTTTACTCTAAATTGACCTAATACATTTCCAGGAATGTGTCAATTAAAATTGTAGCCTTTTAGAAGAGGGGGAGAAAGACTATGAAATCAAGACTATTAAATACTGGGAATAAAATCAGAATATTGGTTTCCAGCTGGCACAGTAAGAGAGGTTAAAATTTTAAAGACATAAAGAAGCCAACCAAAAAAAATAAACAAAACAAACTCTCCCCAACCTACAGGATTGGGCACTAACTTGCTGCTACCCCACTCACAGACATTTAACTCTTCATTTTGTGATATTTTGATTTTTTTGGATGGTCTAACCCCTGTTTCTTTTAACAAAGGGAGAATATAGGAGGCAAAATAGCACCACCACCCCTTCAGGATATCTATAAGCTATGATTTAGGGCCACCTTTCCACCACAAAGTATTTAAATAGGGGTAAAAAAAAATCTTTTGAAAATGGCACAAACACTTTCTATATACAATAGCATGTTTCACTGTAATACAGAAAAGATCCTTCCACAGTTATAGTTCTGATTATTTCTATATAATAAAATTAAATCTAATCAATGCTTCACTTGTGTATTTTGTTTTCCTCCCGTATTTTACTCAGAGCACTCCAGACAGTTTCTCTTTCAAGTTCTTTGTACCTTCTTTGTGTCCAATGCTTAAACAGTATTTGAACCAAAAATTGAAAATAAAAACCTCATGCGACTCTTAATATTTGATAGAAATTGCTAAAAACTGCAAGGAAGTCCCAGCCAGGAGAACCTTCCCCTCCCGAAGTATGCCTACAACACAAGAACGTGTACGTGGGGATGGGTAACATTTGAACAAAGTCCCTTAATGATTACAGAAATAATAACCCTGTTAAAGAACCAGGCCCAAGGACTTGGTAAGAGTTTTACCATTAACCTCGGTGAACCCAGAAGTTTTTCATGTCAAGCATTTGTTCCCATGGACAGAAAGATCAGAGACACCAGCTTCCCTGTACTAGGAACAAAATATTACAATTAAATATGTCTCTCTTTTTAACTGTACTCCCAGCAGATCCAATGGGCAGACTCTTTTGAAATTAGTTAAGCTTTCCTTCCCAATTTTGGAGATTTTAATTTTTTTTCTCCAACAGTGTCACTGCTGGACATTAGCTCCTGCCCACCTCTTGTATCTTAAGCCTCTGAACTCCTGCTAACATTTAATAAATGGTCCATTCACAAGTTGTACACTATATTTTTTTTGTAGTCTACTTCATTTGTAATTAAAATGTAAAAGGCAGGAATGGAGCTGACATTCCAAGCTAGCCCTGCGAGCACTACATTTCAGCTGGAGCCAAAGTACAACAAATGCAGCCGACAAGCCGAAGAGGTGCAGCAGCATTTTTGCTTCATGCTTTTTGAAAAGCATTTGAACCCCTATCCAGTGAGGAGGGAAAATCCATTCAGTCCTTTTCATCAGTAATTGTCTTCCCCAAAATAGCCGCCATTATCAACATTTTTGGGGTGGGGGAGGGACTTACGTATACCATATGCACAGGCACTGCTGCAAAAGAAAACCAAAGGGAACAAAGCCTGCGATCACATTGCCAATTTTCATTAAAGCCATAGGGACGGTTAATAGTGGTTTCTCAAAAATGTCAATCATAAATTCCAAACTAGAGCTAAATTCCACCATCCACATCTATAGCTCTATATTCCTGCATCTATAAATGTTGTAACAGATTTCTGGAGCTGTGGGAATTCATATATATACGTGCGGGTTTGTGTGTATGTGGGGTTTGGGGTGGATGGTGGCGGGGGGGTTGTTGGTTTTTTTTTCCTTTTTTTTTTTTTTTTTTCACAGGTATTTGCTGTCTTTTTGTCTGGTGGCAGCTGTTTCTTCTGACCTCTCCCATCTAAAACTGCAGTTCCAGCATACCTCAGGGGGCTTCTGCAGAAACTGTTGTTTACCATCTCAGAGAAGCTCTGGTTTTTGTTAATAGATTCCACATAATAATAATGATAATGATCATGCTCTGAGCTCGTATGCACTGATCTTCCTGATATGGTCTCAAGAAGCACTCGCAGAAACTTTTTTTTTTTTAAATAATAGAAATTACGTTATTCCAGAATTCACGCCTCGCCTACCTATGTGGAGGTGTGCTTCCCTTGATGCTCACTACTGCCTACATTTATGTGGCCTCTCTAGTGGTGAGCAAGTTTTCTTTTCCTACTGAAGTCCATTTATATTATTAGAGCTGAAGGTAGTAGCTGACCTTTCCTTCTTAGAAAAGGAGTCCATAAAAATCTTTGAGAAGATTCCTTCCCAGAAAAGCAAGTGACACTTGTGCAGCCCATTAAGGTGCTGGGTTTGGTAAGGCCAGTGCCCTGCCAACAGCCGCGAGCCTGAACGAAAACCCTTACAGCACCTTCCACAGGCTGAGGATCAGGCCCTGAGCTACACATTAGTACAAGACAAAGATGGGATGGTTTATATTTTCTCTTTCTCAGCAGCAAGATAAAGCAGCAAACCTGTGTTTTCTACAAGTAAAATTCTATTTTTCCTTAACAGTTGCCTTCTCAACCACTTTGACAGCTGTGCCTGAGAATGACCTGCTGAGGAGCATAAGCACCCTGTGATTTTTAAAATTTTCTTTTTATTGTGAGAGACTCACTTTAATGTATTTCTTACGTGGAAAAACAAGAATAGGACTTAACCTTGTAAGGAGCTGAACATTTCCCGTTAAATGCAGACCATCTTCCACTCCCTCTAAATCATGAAGAACAAGAGGGCTTTCGCTCCTTGCAGCACTGGTGCAAGGAGGAATATTTCACAAACATCTTTCATTCGTTATCCTCAGATCCATGCTATGAGCTAGACTGTGCTGCTGCAAATCAGCATTGCTCCAATGCAGAAGCGACTCCAAGATGCTGCTGCAAGGTCTAACCAAAGACTGCACACAATGCTCCACACGATGTTACACCAAGCCAATATAAACTCACAAAAAAGGGGCAGTGTTACAAACCAGCATACTAACAGTCATACTGAGTACGTATCTTCCCCCGATTTAAAATGACTTCCCAAGTAATGGTTTTATTTCTCTCATTTTTTTTTATATTACCCTTTTATACACAAAACTTTAAACATTCAATTGTTTGTTTTATGATGCCTTTTATAGGTTCGGCAGCTAGTTCATTGTCATGTACAGAATTTTAAGAATTCTCTTACACTAACAACACAATTTTAAACTCTTCCCAGACAAACCAAATTAACAATATTAATTACTTTGCTAAGCAATGTTGGGTCTTTAAGTTGTTTATATGTAGTAAATGGTTTTGAATTATAAGGATTTACAGCCAAAGTTCTTCTTTAAATTCAGTACTTAAACATATATAGCAATCTAGTAACAAAAAAGCAATGTGAATATTTTTTATTTTTTTTTCTCCAGAATGAATGTTCAATCTTTTTACTTTTTTTTTTTTTTTTTTTTTTTTAGATTTGTTCGTTCACCAGAAGAATGTTTCAGTGCAATTTAAAATTCCAACTAGCAGAACTGTTATACAGGAGAATAAGATATATTGTGTGGTTTATTTTGCAGGAGAAATATATTTAGTTTTAGTGGGACTCATAAGGTAATAAACTACCTACAGAAAAAAAAATATCCAGCCATAAATCTTTGTTTCCTAGTTTTTAATTGTAAAACTCTATTACTGTCGCTCAAAGGGTTAATGATTCTCTTGGCTGGAGGACAATTCATTCTACGGCTAAACGCAATGACAAATAACCATTATTCTTTCCAACTGCACTGATAATCGGGACAGCTTAAACATTTTCGCCAGTATAAGTGAAACCATTAATCCTCTTGGATTTCACGATAAGCGGTGACTGCGAAATAATGACTGTGTCATTGCAGGCAAGAAAAAATGTTAACAATTAAAACAAGTTAGCCATTATCTTACAGAGTACTGAATCGCTTTCACATTTCATTAGCAATATTGTAAGTGATATGTACCTTATTAAAAAGCTCTTATTATCCAAGAAACCTAATTAGTCAAAATCTCTCAGTCACTGGTTTAATTTTCTAATAATATAAATGCTGTGTTGGGTAATGCAATGTGAGGAGAGTCAGTTGTTTGTCCAAAAAGAAGTTTCAGCAAGAAATTCAAAAATATCATTTAGGATGAAAGGTCCAGTGTAAGAAAATGTAGTTTTCTTATTACTATATCGGGTGAATCGGGGTTTTGGGGAATCCACTGTCTGGACACACAAGTATAGAAAAATCATTTTCTCCTCTGTGTTTAAGCAAATTGCTCAGTGCTATACTGAATGAAAGGTCCAAGAAAAAGGCAGAGTAACTTTTTGTCAAGCTGCAAGAAACATTTTCATTCTCCTCACACTCAACCCTGAAGCTTCCTATAAATGAAGCTGATGAACTAACACCTGAGACACATCTACACCTGGAAACACAGGAGAAAGAGGCCTCTGCATTTCTTGAAGGCGATGTCAGAGATCACAGTTTCAAATCCTATAGGCTTTAGCCTCTAACCCCCTAAAAAAAGACCAAAAGTAATACCATCGTTGCTCCTGCTGCTTTTTAAAAAATATACAGTAAGTACTAAAAATATCTCTTCCTGTTTTTCCAGACAGTACTATTGCTTTTTCTCGGTCAGCAGAGTGAGACTAGGGGGGGGAAGATGTATTTTAACACAGGGCTGTACTGAAGTGCTCCTGCAAGTGCTCCCACAGATAGCACATGCTACCCATAGCATTTCTAGGAGAATACATCTGCATGACTTGGTCCGTGCTTACTGCTTTCAGATGTAAGAAATAATAGACTGTAACCGATACAACATAGTTGGCAAGCCAAAGGTCCTCTCTCAAAAATGTAACTATAAGAAGCTGATGAAGTTGGATAGAATAGGGGTTTTTTATGCCAAAGAAAGCATGTTTGGATTGACCAAAACGTTCACAAAATCTCACTGAATCAGCCAGATGCTTTCAGTCTAAAAGCAAGATAGAGAATAGGGGCCTGTCACATAAATTCTTAATTTTACAGTGAGATTTCATTTACATTTTACCTGAATTATTTTAATTTTTTTAAGATATCAAGAAGCCCTGAAATTTTTTAAAAAATGTTTCAATTCAGGCCATACAATACAAAATTTATTCAAAAAGTATGATTATTTTTGTAATGATTATAACTTTTTCTTCATCAGGCAAAGCTAAAGATGTTTTGACAGAGTGACCTAATTCCTCCCTTCCTCCCCCCACTTCTCCCTGCCTCTGTTCTCCTGCATATAAAGCTTTGGTTTGCACAGAGAAGCAAAAAGCAATTATTTAGAATAAAAATCTTTCACGATTTAATACTTCATCCTCAGTTACTTAGGTACCCCAGAGTCTTTCCTTTATTTTGCTTTGAAATGGCCTATGCAGTCCCAGATCTAATTAAAGAGGCTGAACAATGCTGTTTGCCATATTCTCACTGTAGTTGAGCACCATATTTTCAGTTTTGGACTTAGAAAGTATCATCTCAAATTCTGATGCCCTGTAACTTAAATACTTTGCTCCTTTCCATTAGAGCTTTCCAAAATCCCTTAGAGTTACAGCTGCAATTGAACTGTAAAATTAGGTTTTGGTTTTCAGTGAACAAATGTTTGGACTTGGGATTCTGGCTCATATTTAGCAATTAAGAATGTGCATTTGAGTTGACAAGATAATGTGACTTCCGTATCTCTCACAGCAGGAGTTCTGATCCCATGTTAGTGTTTAACATATGGGATTTTGTATGTTACATTAATGTGACTGTAATGTACTGTAATGTGGAGTCAAACCACATTTCCAAACCTATCTCCTTTCTTTCAGAAGGTTCTTCTAGAACAACAAAAAAAAAAAAAATAGTTGCCTTATTATAATAAAAGCTTGTGAGTCAGTCTTGCAGGACAGGAGAAAGACAGTTGATTATTTTCATTTGCTGCTCCATGAAAAATACTGGCCTAATAGCAAATACTTTAACTAAACCTCACCAAATGTACATTTAGTGAAAAAACAATTCTCTTCATGAGGAAAAAGAAGTCTAAGAGCAAACTCTACATGATGTCTCTCATCCTCTTTACCTCATACACTGAGGTGGTCGGACACTGTGGAGATGAAGACACGATAGAAGACCATGTAACACTTCTCAGAACAAGCCAGTTGCAGAAAATGCTTACATCTACTATTATTTCAACTTCCCTGAACACGCTCCTCCTGCAGAGCTCCTCAAGTTTTACATAACTTTTTTCCTTGGTCAGTTGCTCGTGAGTTTCATACCAATCTGTTAAAATTTAATTTTTAAAAATTTCCTTATCCATGTACTCATAATTATATTGGTGTGGGAGCTAAGGCTACCAATAGCAGTTGCTGTGTTTTATGCATACATCAGGTCAGTATGTGCTTCCCGAAGCCACGTACCTACTATGTGAGGAACTTCATGTCAGGTACTGAATAATATTTGCAGCAGCAGCATAGCTACTGGGGTACTTACTAGGAGATATTTCAAAGTGAAAATGTGAGCTGAACTCCTCACTGAATTCTGAGCCATGAAAATTTCCCCACAGGTTTTTAAAATTCAGGAATAATTGCTTTGCGCTTTTTTTTCTTTTTTCCCCTTACTGTTTTTACAACTACTGTTATTTTTCCACCAAAGGCAAGCCTGCCAAATCTTAGGTGAAAATATGGAGAAGACTTTTATTTGTTTTCATCTTGGTAAGATGATATTATTGTTTTCCTGAGATAAATACAAAATTAAATACGAACATGTAACTGGCATGGAGTCTGTTAGTATTTCTAAAATGTACTTATGTAAAAACATAAGTGTGGGAGAAAAAGTATTTGAATTATTAATAAGCTAAAATTCACAGGGAACAAGGCATCAAAACTCTAACCTATACCACAAGCTGGTTGCAACTGTATATTTTGATCCTAACTTCAACCCTTGTTGAAGTTGTCTCCTATGCCACAGGAAAGATTCTAGGTTTATTTTCCCCTAAACCTGAAACTTATTAAATTCAATTTAGTCTGGCCTTTCCTAGCCGCTGGGGTAGAATGATATATTTTTTCTCTTCAGGCTGGACTGTGCTTAAACACAACCAGGGATTCATGCAAAACCATTCAAGACTAAGGCAAATGCTTCAGGGGGAGGAAAAAAAAATTAACTATAGCTGTTTCTGCAGTAAATTGTCAACTGATGTGTTGCTTCAGGATGGGTCAAATCAGCTGAAAGTCAGATCCTGGCTTTGCCAATGAGTCACAACTTTATCAGGTCCTGCCTCTGGTTATTACTGCCAATGTGACCATCTTGTAACTAAGGAAATGCTCGTGCAAAGCTCGGCCTGTCGTGTTCTATATAATCTCCAGGCCTCAGCCTGTGTCTGCAGGTGTTTCTCTGTATTGAATCTCCCTGGGGAATCTTCGGCTTCACAGCAAAAGCCGGCTGAAGTGAAAGTGATTTGATTTGGATCCTATTACAGGCACTTTACCTCTTCTATTTCCGTGATAATAGCAGATTGGAGTCGATTATTGTACCGGGAGGGAAGTTAATGTGTTGTCGAGAAACATTGGTAAAAGTGGCACAGGAAAAGGCACATAAATAAAAGTTTAGAGTGAAGCAAAAATCTGGGAAGCAAACCTGCGTAAGTGTCTTTCTTAGCTCCTACCAGTCTCTGAATGGCTCTGGATCCTTTTCTGTCTTTATTCCGATTTTTGAAAATGAAGGATTTCTTCCTGCTTTAATTTTGTTGCTCCCGTACCTCTTTAGAGCGACTGTTCTCCTCCCCCCACCCCACTCCCTGTCTGCCACCCAAACAGAATTGCCGCAAGGACTGAGTTTGCACTGATTATCTTGCTTTGTATTCCCTGGAGTCTAAAAGTTTGCCAGCCTCAACTAATGCACCTCAGAGAATCACAGAAGCAGGAATGAAACCCTAGCTGGGTTTGAAAGAGGCACTTTATGTCCATTCACAAAAGAAAAGAAAAACATTGAAAAATTTCCAAGAACTCCTGCTAGGTGACAAAGTAGCATTTGTAAGATGCCCTTCAGTGCTCCTTCAACTTCAATACTGAAACCTTTGTGTTCTCTGTGGTGCGGCTTCAGATGGAAGTGATACCGGGTTAGAAAAACATGCTACATCAAACAAGACGTGGCTAATAAGATGGAACAATCAGGTTTTGCTCTGATTTCAAATGTTCACTGAAAAATTCTGTGTAGCTCACCCATATGCTTGATCGTATTTTAAGTGGCAAGCTGAAAAAATAGTAATTGAAATTGTGACTTTCATCCAAAGACTTTTCCAAACCAGAGACATAAAGCATTACTGAAACATAACCGCTGTTAAACACAATGAACTGGTACACAGCAGCACAGCCTGAGTGGGGGTGAGCTTTGGGAAGCAGGGTGTGAGAAGGGAATTCAGGCAAATTTGGGGAATATGCCAGTACAAAAATACTTTTGCAGAGATTTCCGCCTGAGCCCTGTCATCCTCTCTTCAACCTTTTTACTGTAATGAAATAGTCAGCTCTTTTCCCTCTCTCATCTCCATTTCTCTGCTTTGCTTATATTTGAAATAAACTTCCAAGTCCACCAAAACTTTTTCCTTATACAAATACCTTTGCCGTCACTTTAAAAAACTAGTCTTTTTTATCTGAAATGTATTCCTGGGTCAGACCTAAGAAGTCTGGTCAACAAATAATTAAAAAAAAAAAATCAACAACAATTTTATTAAAAAGCGCTTTTTAAACTCTTCTTTAGTTTCTCACCTTTTAAGATGTGCATTATATTTCTAAACTTTATCATTTTTAGGGCACTATTTTCACATGACTGAGCCACACACAGCAATGAATTTGATTTAGCAGACAGTTGCTTGTGCATGGCTGAATGGATCAATCAAAAGAGCACGATTTTCTTACATAGTGGGATGGTACAGAAATATCTTAGCCGCCCTGATTGCTTTGGGGTCCTGAATTTCATACTCCTCCTGGTTTAAAATATCCAGAAAACTGATGGCTTCTATTTTTTGATATCTTCACCTATGGGG
>NW_020799112.1:12534517-12544818 GCF_003259725.1 Athene cunicularia
GGGGGGGGGGGTGGGGGAGGAACTACAGTACCCAGGCACATCAGCATAGTCTGAAATTTGGCACATCCATTCACACCTATGCAAAACAAAGACCAGGAGGGCAGAGTCCCCTGCCAATCCCAACTGGAACACCTACATCCACCTTTACTCATAAAGTGCCAAGTCAGAAAAGAGCAGGACTCAGTGCTCAAACTGTTACAAGAAAGTACATTCCCTTTAAAACAGTAGCTCTAGTGGAAGAGGAAATAAAAAAACTCCAACAAGCAGAAAAAGGGGTGAAGTTGTCTTTCTGAGGAGGCACAAAAAGCAGAGCTATCATCTCACAGAACCTATGGACTTTACGGGGACGGGTGTCCTTAGAGGAAGATATGGGACGTGCACATCCTGTCCTGCCCTTCTCCTGATCCAACAGAACAGAAGTTGGTTATATGCTCTGCACAATGAGCTCTTGGATCCCTATTCTTCTCCATTATCACTAAACTGTGAAAAGACACCTGGGTCATTCAATTAAAAAAGAAAGTTATTTAAAATTTAATGGACATTTAATTTCCAACTGCTGCATTATTTTTCTACGGAGAAGCCCAAAAATGTACATAAATTTTGAATTCCTCTTACAACCATCACACAAGGTTAGCTGGATTTTTTCTTTTTAAATATAAAAAAGTGAGGGAATTTTTAGACTGAAATATAATTCATTTTGACATCCAAGAAGCCCACCTACACAATCAATTCAGCAAAGCAGAGACCTACCTGCAAAATGTTTTGGCATTGCTAGGTCTACATATTGTGCTCACAAATGCTTCAGCTTAAGGTTATTGCTCAACTGTTCAATGTGTGTCAGGTTAAAAGTGCACTAAATCAATGGAAACTTCTTCACTGATTGTCACTGATCTGGAGGGGCTTTGCAACAGCTTCTGGGTCTCTACCTCTCTTCAGCTATCTCTCAGGTTTTATTTCTTGTCTTGCCTCTTAACATTTTTTCAGGCATTTAAAGGCCACTTTCTTCCCCATGCCCTCCACTTCCCCTTCTCTCTTCCTTCCTCCTTTCCTCCTCACATTCATTACCCACTATCAGAGTGTATCAGCAACATTAAAAGGGTACCAGCTTCCTACGTATAAGCTAATCTGCTCCTCTAAGAATTCACATCTGTGTGTCTCATTTATTACAGCAAATGGAAACTCTTCGTAGGAAGCCATGGATAGAAGTTGTAAAATCATTCCCATTTTACAGAGAGGCTCAAAATGCTGTCTAGGAGAAATATAAAAGGAAAGTCAGTGTCTGCACAGAAGACGTGCTGAACACACAGTAACTTCTCACTCTTGTCTTATGCATCTTGTCTCTGGGCTGGAGAGACAGAGGATTGAGTGGTCTAAGGAAGCTGACATTACCTTGAGACAAGTCCATAGTGGACCACTAAAGTCAGTGGAAATAAACTCCTTTCAAGGTCTAGAATAAAGAATACACCTATATTAAAAGTAAGTTTTTCCATGAAATAAATATGATGGACATCAAAGTAGTGAATCGCACAAAGACTGGGCAGCAGTTCCTTCAACCAGAGCCTTGGCTGGCTTACACAACCATGGCTGAAACACTTCAGTTATTGTGAAGAGTGACAACCTCTCTTCAGCTCCCTATTCCAAGCATGCTGCCTGATGTGAAATTTTTGTATTCCCCATGATACTATCCTGCCCAAACTATGCTTATTTTAAGCAGAATAATGATTTGTGATAGTTATTTAAAAACCAGCAACTCCTAATATTTTGTACAGAATTTGTATCAAACAGTGCTGATCAATTGGTTAAGTCCTACTGGAGCCTTCAGTGAGAGAAAGAGCAGGATTTCTTTAATGAGTCTCAAAATATCTATATCCCACATAAAAATAATTATTTTAAAATCAACATTAATAAGAATAACATGAAGAATTTACCAAGAAAGCCTAGAGGTCCTGTAACAACACAGCAGAAGAAAAGGTTTTATTCGCAGGTTACTAATGAAGAGTATCCTCAGTAATGAATAATTTTGGCTGTGACACAGAATCTTAAACAGGAAAAAGGACTATATTATCTTTTTATAATCCTCCTTTAGAGAATGGGGTTTTTCTTTTCCCATTTTTCTCCTGGGCTAAACAATCACCTTAAACATATATGTGAGCTTTGAGGGTTGTTTTAGCTTCCTGGAGGATAGTGCAAAAAATACTACTTGGCTAGAAGGAATGAAATCCATCCCTATACACAATACAGCGCATCAAAGTGCAGGGATGCTCCACAGTTTTGATGTATTACTGAGTGCTCTCCCTAACCAAACAAAGCTTTGCATCTGACTAGTTGTTACAGGCAACTGATTTACATAATTACTTCAGATTTTTCCCCTCAAAAACACACAACATATGAATCATTGTACTCTGTCTTAAAGTCATTATTAGCCAATTAGAACTTCAGGATTTGCATAATCACTCTTCAGTTATTTCTTGGTAATCATACTGTGACGTGTGATTACCAAAGTCGGACCAGTGATTGTACAGTGGATTATAAGATCAGAATTATTGAGGGGCTTTTCAGCAATAAAGGAACTACCTCAGCTGCTCAATTCCCTTTCAAACTGTCATGAAGGAAACAACAAAAAAAAAAAAAAAAAAGGAAAAAAAATAGTAAAATAAGGCTCCTAGAGTGATGGAAATAAAAAAGAATAGTTCTAATATTTATCCACTCATGAGAGTGAAGGATGGGTTTTCTGGATTTCAGATCTGATACTAATCCAAGTATAAAAATCCTGTGCATTACAGTCATATGTCTTACAAATCTGTCTGTATAATAATACTGTAACTTGGAAAATAGTAGAAAGCATTATGTAAAATTAAGAATTAACATAAAACTTCGGTGAATTCTGCATTGTGTCCCTTATACAAAGCACAGCCCCGGTTCAGAGCATGCCAGAAGCTACCATGACCACAGAGAAAGAAGGGCTGCATAATGGCTCCTGTCTCTCATCAGTGATAATGGAGAAGGGCAGGGTCAGTAAGAGTTATATATGTAGACAAACTTAGTGAATAGGGCCTTTTTCTTGGGATATCTCCTTGTAATATGCTCCAGATACTGTCAGCGCCAATCTGATCAGGAGCAAAAAACTACCCATGTGGATGATGAATCGTGTGACTAAGTAATAGCCTAAGTCAAGTGTGGATGTGACCGTTCACTGGAAGATGGCAATGTAATGAATCTGCTCCAGGGTTTAGGGGGTTAAGTGGCTTGCCGGAAGACAAGTTAATGATGTACCGCTGCATTCAATGAAGATTGATTGAGAATGGTATAAATGGGCAGTGGGCAAGGACAAAGATGCTTGTTTTGGGAATGAGGCAGAATGGTGGGGAAGAGACAGATTACAGCTGAAGGTGGCTGGTGTGCTGAGTTGAAAGAACAGTCTCAAAAACCATAGGGAGAGACATTTCAGGGAAGATGATTTCACTCATGTCTCATACTGTGAAGCAAACAGTGAGCAGAATGGTCATGACAAGTATCTACTGATAACGTTTGCATTACCTACAGCCATTGGACCAACATCATTAAACACAGGGGTAACTAAATAGGATTTTGCATCCTCCTTCTTTTTTATCTTCCTCATATTTTGAGGTAGCACACTGATTAGTTTGTATTAAAAATGCAGTTTAAACCCAGAAGGCTGAAATATGCAAGAATGCAACCACAGGGGGAGAATAGGGAAGCACAAAAATGCAATTAAACAAGAGTGCAGTCCTCTAGCCTTACAGCAAGTATAGACCATTAATATTTCAGACAACAGGGACACGGTGACCATGGTGGAGTTTCAACACAAGGCTATCATCAGAGGGAGTACTGTACTTAGAACAAAGATGCTAAGCAGAGGTCACAAAAAGAAGTCCAACAGGTAACTAACACAAAGACATAAGAAACACTATCATTACAGTCTAACCTGGCGGAAGAGTTTTATAGATTATAAATCCATAGTCTCAAAATGTTTTTAATGCAAGCCCATACTGCACAGTATTGCTATACCCATGACAAACACAAAAGCTATGCCCAATAAATACCTAAGACTCCAGTAACAAAATATAAATAGGAATGATTTTGGTCTGATAACGAGACAACTAAAACAGAAAATGACACACCGAGGCATGCAGTGGGAGGAAATTCTGTGGCCTGGATACCATACAGACATACAGAACAGACAGCTCTAGTCTTGTTAGCTTCATCTATTAAGTAAGCCTGGTGGTACAATAGAGCTACAACTTCCCTCAAATGACTCTCATTATAGCGGTCATTTGTTGTAATGGAAAGGGCACTTATTCACAATAACTCACAGTGGCTCACTTTAACCCACTCTACCTTTCTGTATCCCCCCTTTCCCCCTTCTTTAAACAAAGGAATCCAAAATAGTCCACTTAAACTAGCATCCCCAGGTGTATGAGGTGTAGCTAATATTCAATAGATTTTCACCATCATCGTCCTCATTGATGGATACCTCTACTGGTATCACAGGAATTACGCTAATTCCCAGATGCATCATTTGGGTTTCTCTGGTTTGATTTAGCTAGTCTCTTAAGTTCCAGAATAGGATCAGGATTAATTAAATCATAATTACTACAGGCCTATGCTGAGGATCTCAGTACCTTGAATTTTTCTAGGGACATGCAAACCAAAATTTTCAGTTAAACAAAATAAATGTTTTCTTTCATCATAGCGGAAAGCAGAATGATCATTCAAGCCTTGTACAACTTCCTTGTGTCATCTTCCTGCGGAAAGTCTGAAACAATATTTACAAGAGTTAACAGCATTGTTCTTCCCAAGACAGCGTTATCACCTAAATATACAGCCCTAGCTTCTACTCAAACTTTGTTACTCCTGCAAAGCAGTAGAAAGAAGTGGTGGGTTAGGCACAATCCTTAAAAACGGACACATAGTGACTAGTGGAATCACATAAGAGGTAGGCTTCCTTCACAACACTTTTTTTTTTTTTTTTTAAATCCATGTTATGGCTGGGACTAGCAAACATAAACAGGGCTTCAGCATAGGAACAAGACAAGAACCATACCTATAACAAACATTTTTGATCTGGTTAGAGGATGCTGGATTCCTCTAACACAGCCTTCAACATGATGAACAAGTTGGTGTATTGTCTGAAAATAATAAAGTAAAAACCTCATGTTGCTCTATGAACTGAACTACCTGGTTGGACTGTATCCCCCTTACTGCATTGCTGTTGGGCAGAGGAGGTGATGGGTGTCCAGCCAGCTCCCAAGGACAGAACAGGGCTATGTGACCCAGCACTTCTCAGACAAGCCGATGTTACTTTCCAATCAAAATATTTTCAGTTGAAATATTTTTCTGTTAAAACATGCAAAGTTTTGCAGTTTCTCCCTCAGTGAAAAAAAAAAAAAAAAAAAAAAAAAAAAAAAAAAAAGTGTCTGAGGAACAGGGAGACACAAAACATAATTTAGTAAAAAATCTGATTTTCCATTCAAAAACTCCTGTTGACTATGCCTAATTAGAATTTATATCTACTTCAGCACAGGACAGTTTTTTTCTAGGTGCTTCCTCTACTGAGCGTACCTGGACACTGCCAGAAGTGCTCCAGAGGGACCTATCACTGTACCTACCTCTAACCTTCATAGGGATACTCAGGTACATTGTATAAGTGAACCACAGGTCTGCACTAAAACCTTCCACCTCTGGGTATGTCTAATCTTATACTAGGAAAAAAATAGAGAAATACAGTAATAGGTTGTTCTCTTATTTTAATAACATTTCAACTGTACTAAAAGCATGAATTCCATTTGCTCAGTTCAAACCACTCTAGCAGCAAATGCATCTATAGTGTGCTCTGCTGCATCTTCCTTATTAGCTAATTCTCTCACATCAAGCTCATTTAAATCTATTTGTCCCAGACCACCCTCTTTAAAGAGAGGAAGGAGGAGGATGGGATCTCTTGCTACTCAGGCTCCCATCCTATTTATGACTGAATGTTTAAGGTTGCTTTACAAAACTTTCTCAGTCTCCTCCTGTAATTCAAATCAATTGTAGCCATAACATAAAAATTCTGGAACTTATATTCCTCACCCCCAACCCCACTCCCCCTGAAAAAAAAATAAAAGGTTTAATTTGATAATTGAAGAAATAAAAGGTTCTTTTCAAACCTGACATTAAAAATCTCTAATAAAAATGGGGAAAATGAAGGTCTAGGATGACAGTCTTTATCAAAGTGTATATAGAGACATTATATGTTCCAGTAATTGTTTAGGCCGGTGAATTAATGAATCCCTGGCTGTAAGTCTCCATTTGAAATTATTTCAGTGGTGTCTGCTGCTCTGCTGCTTTGGAAAAGCCTGTTGTCTGAAGCTCTGGAGAAGGGCCTTGAACCCTGCCATTCAATCCCTTTCAGCCCATCAGCTGAGTCTAATTGCCAGAAAGCACACGAGACCCCTAAGCCTGATTGTTCCCCGACCTCCTTTGAGGTTCTGAGGCATGAAAAGCAAAAGGGAAAAAAAAGCTCTCTTTTGATCTTCTGTTTCTTTCTCTCTCTCTCTCTCTCTCTTTTTTCCTGCCTACTCCTACTCTAAGAATGACACATTTCTTTATATGGCTTCTCCTTCTTATAAAGACAATAATTAATAAGGCCTTTATAAAATGAGGCTTGAATTGGTGTCACCTTCAAGGGTGGTCCGGGGCTCTGAAGTGAAACCCCCGGTGGGCTTAGGCATTGCATGGCCTTTGCACAGGTCAGGTTTAAATACCCTGACCTCAATTTTCACTCTCCTCCACTAATGAGCTGATTCACACATGGATACAAAATTATACGAGGGAAAAGACAAAAGGAGCAAGGTGTAGTTGACACCACATTGGCCAAATTTTATTATCATCTTTGTGCCTATGACATCACAGCTGTGGACATTGTCAAAGCGGTGAAACCGCTCGCTTTCTCCCCCCACCCCACTTCTTTTTGTCCCCTGCCATCAGCTTTATATAATTACTTTCACAAACTCACACTCTCTGCCTATTATTTGCTCAGATGTCATGAAGCTGCGATGTTAGGTGGGACTGGGGACCAGTCTGGGTTCTTGTGTGGTTACACATGCAGAACTGGGTCGCTTTTCTTGAGGTTCTGCTTCACTGCTTCACTGTCAATTGTGAGGATAAAGCGGCATTATGTGTATCTATTCTATTTCACAGGCTTATCAATTTGACACTGAAAGTTGGAAAAAAAAAATAAAATCATCACACCAGGGATGTTACGTGTCCATTAAATGAAAATTGTTGATGGTTGACATTGAATGAGTTGTCAAAGACAGCAAGACACGCATTGCATAAGTTTCTCTATTAATGCAAAACATTTAACAAGTTTATTAGAGAAGAAGCTAAAGGGGGGAAAAATGATGCTATGACAGCCACACCCGTGGGTTGTAAACCTGTCAAATCCCGTCAGAGGAGCAAGGTCAGTGTTTGGATTGAAGACAGAATCAGCAGGAGGCACTCTTCCTCTGAGTCAGTGGATCCTACACCCAAGCGCTTTTATAGCGGTATATAGGACAGTGCCTCAGGGCTAATTCACAAGCTAATGTTTCTGCGTGACACAGCCACAACATGTTGTTGATAAGCTAAGAAACAAGTACTAAGTATTTCTAGGAATTCAAAAAAATCTCATGCCACTTTTTGTCACCATAGGAAAGCTGACTCCAATGTAACCACGCAATTAGGTTCTACCACCCTTAATCTCTAATACGGTTTCACATGGTGGTTGTTTTCTTCACCACTTGTCCCAAGATGTTGTGCAGTGTTGTGGTTAAGCACTAACTGAGCTCCTAAGTGGTGGGCTGTACATCACTCAAACCCAGATTGATTCCTATGCCTTAATCTAGCTTCTCAGGGGTCGTGTAAGGGTGTTGAATAAATATATGCAACATGCTGGAAAGTCTTTGCACTAAAAAAGAAGTATGATATCACCTTTGGGACAATTTTGGGGGTCTCACCTCTCAGGCAAAATTAAAAATGAATTAACATTACTCTTACCGAGAACAAATTAGACTTTAAAAACATTTGTTCATTAAACCCCCTAATACAACTATATGGTTAATAATCTTTTCATCCTTCTGCACAATACAGACAGCTCTGTGCTGCTAAACAACAGGTATTTAACAGAGTATGATAACTCTCCACAAGCAACTCCCATTAGCAAGGAATTACTAAAAAAGGGAAGTTATTAATTACCACTATTTTGTCATGCAAGGAATTTCAAGGAAAATTAACTGGCAGAATTTTTACTTCCCTTTAAAAAAAAAAAAAATCAATCTCCATCTCCCCTTTGCCTTTTTTAAAACAGATTAGCTTTGCAAACATAATTTTGAAGAGGAAATGTCCTAGAGGATGCACATTGTGCACGTACATATACAGTATTCCAAAAGACAAGCATTTCAAAACATAAAATATCCAATGCAATATGCTTAAAACCCAAGAAAAAGGAATTTTATCAGATTCTTTTCAGCCTGAATTATTTAAAAAATTTCCAACACACACACACACACAAAAAAAAGACAAAAACTAATATATGCACCCAAATTTCCTTCTTATATAGGTGATCTCTGTGAATGCTTGTAGTAAAGGAGAAGAAACTAACATGCAAACACCACAGACAGTTTTACAAAATGTATAAACTCCTTAGTGGCACGTGAAGACAATTTTCACTTCAGTAGGATAAGGGAAATATATGGTTTTGATAGTTATTTTTCCCCTTCAAATCATGTATACTAAGGACATTTGCTGGCAGACACTTCCCATATTGCATTGGGACTGCCAATGAACAATCAAAATGAGCTAATAACTCTCTTTGGGCACATGCTGATGAAAGAAAGCAAACTGGAATAACCTGATTTGGCCTCACCAATAGCTTTTTGTATGACAGCTAATCAAGGCTATAAATAAAGAAAGGATTAATTATCGTCTCAATTTTTTTTATCACTTTCTATTTAACTTCTGAAGTGCTAGTGTATTTATGAATACTTTCTAGGAAATTAGTATCACATCTTTGATACACACATTTCTTTCAAAATAAGAAAAGAATAATATGGGTTTCATTTTTTTTTCTAAATGTAAGCAAAATCATGCAAAATTATATTACTGATGGGACCAGAAATTCTATGGGCATGATCCTAATTTAATATAGCTATGGACAATTGTATTGAACCATGCAAATTTTTACCTGCTGAGGATCAGGCCTTCTGATTCATAAAAGCAATACATCACGTTAGGATGAGACTGTAATACAATCTGTTTCTGAGTCACTGATGGGGCTGAGGGAATATCAGTTTATCCGACTTTTAGCAAAGTACTACTGAGCAGTGCTATGAAGTGCAGAGCAGGACTAAACTAAAAGAGAATAAATTAATTGAACATTTGCTACCCAACAAAGTAAGTGTTCTTCTAATTTAAAAAAAAAGAGTCAAGAAATACAGAAGTTTTGCAGGATGACCACAACTGCCCTACACAGAACACACAGAATGAATTAAATTCTTCCTTTTTTTCTTTCTCACCATTAGTCCAGTTCCTATCTTCTCAGATGTATTAAATTTCTAGGCTGTTCCTTGTAGTGTATAGGATAGCAAAATTAGGTCTTCATTACAAAGCAGAGGGAAGAAGTAAAGGGCGGGCCGAAAAGTCTATCTTTAGCACATTTGATTTGAATTGGGCATTGTATCATTCTGGGAAAGAGTGTACTTCTTGGCCACCATTATCCAAATATAGAAAATACAAAATTAATATAGTACTAAGTCTGTTTCTCTTCACACAACTGTGTACAGTGACAAGGTGAAAGGTAAGGATATATCTTATTCTGAAATGCCTATAAAATAATTAAAACCAGAAAAGGATAGTCTGAAATGTCTGGTTCCTCACTCTTTTACTGTGTGTTAAAGCACTGGAAATGAAATGGGCTTTTTGGTGAGTAAAATACTAGTGTAATGGCAATAAAGTCTGGCCATGTAAAAATGTAAATATCAGTCTAGTGAAAAAGCCATGGATATATTCAAATATATCATATAAAGGCCTTAGCTATATTCAGATATATCATATAGTAGTATTTATCTGAACTGGCTTACATAAAAGCAAACTATTATGTGATAAAATTCATGAGTTTTACTGGGCTAACCTTGTAAATGTTGTCCTGTTTGAGGATGAAAAGTATTTACAAAACAGCCTGAATTAACGCCCATTTGAAAGCAAGGTTTCATTTCTTATAGTACTTCAGTTACTCTTCTTTCCAAAAAAAAAAAAAAAAAAGG